>NW_005187491.1:591683-621890 GCF_000239375.1 Pundamilia nyererei
GCGTGTGTGTGTGTGTGTGGTTATTTATGGCACCTGTGTGAGGAATGGGAGGGGAGAGAGAGGGTCAGAATAAGGAAAGGAACAGGAAAGGCCAGATGACCTCATCTTCCCAGAGGCTCTCAAGGCCATCTACTGTCACCTGTGTGAGTATTTAGGTTCCACATGAGTTCATGTGATGACTTTAGACACTTTCCTGTTTAATCTCTTCAGTATCTTGGAGTTAAGAGTGTGTGTTTGTGTGTCTGACAGCAGGACACCTGGCTATCAGAGTGGGAACATCAGCAGGACTCTCCATGCATCCATAAAAACCCAGACAAGGACGAACTCCTCTCTTTGTGGGAAAGAAAGATGGGTGAGAGAGGCGCAGAGTAGGAGAACTACCTGCTGTTGTGATAATTAAAAACTGTCTGTGGTGGCTGGAGGCTCATTAGGGCACATTACTAAAGTAGTTACCATGGACGCCATGCATAGACACACACACACACAAAGGATAAAAAAGAAGAGAAAACAAAAAGACACTTGACAGAAAATAATAAATTGGGTTAATTATAGGTACGTGGAGGGATGGGAACTTAAAGAGAGGGGAAAAAAGTGAGGGGTAAATACTATATGGGACAGGCAATGTGGAGAGAACTGGGGGAAAAGGAGCAAGAGGAATTGAAAGGTGGGTTGGGATAACCAAGATATAGGTTAAAATGAAAATTGAGAAATATAGGAAGAAGAGGGAGAAAATTAGGAAAAATAAGCAAAGATAAGGAAACAAATGAAACAGAGTGAGACACAAAATTTTATTAAAGTGATCTGATAAAGATTTGTAACAATAAAGATAAGTTGAAGAACTTCATAGGATATATGACAATATGAATTACCACTTTAAAATTGCAATGAATCACTCTTTTAATATAGTTTTGATAAACAATGTAAATCAGTCCTTGTCAGTTAAAAGTTATGGACAGACTCATTCACACATGAATGCACTCAGCAGGTTTGCTCCAGCTTTCTGAGGACTGAGCCAAGTTTTACATGTGGTGGGCAGTTTGTGGGTGTGCGTGAAAGGATCACCCGGAGGGGAATGAAAGAGAGATAATATTATATTTGCGTGAGAGAGAGAGAACATCAACCCACAAGAAAGAATGATGTGAAAAAAGGCAAAGGGATTTAAAAAAAAGAAAGAAAAGAAGATGAACATTTCAGAGAGAACGCATAGTGAAGGGGAAAAAACAGACAGGAAGTAAGTAGGAAGCAAAGAAGAAGAAGGAGGAGGAAATGAGTGAAGTGAAAACCGATAGATGAAAAGAGAAAAAAAGAAGCCGCCTTTAAAAAAAAGAGTGCTGCTGCATTGGATGACAAAGTAATGACACTGCTTGATGACAGGTTTATGTTCTGTGCGCTGTAAAAAGCTCTAAGCTCAAAGTTGGCTTTATGAAGGAGTAGCTGAAGGAAGAAGACGGGGTTAGGAGAGCTAGGATAAAAGGTGGGGTGAAGTAAGAAGAATGAGAAAAAAGGATAGAAGGAAGGAGAAAAAGGAAAGAACTAGGTACTGGTTGTGGGAACAGATCAACATAGAAAGCGATGGATAAGAGACGGATACGACTTTCAGCAGTCAAGTAAATTACCTCAAATAAAGCAGCTGCATGATGGTGTATCTAAATCATGCTCTTGTTTGTGTAGAAGAGAGCTGGCAGCCAAAGAAACATTTTTTTGTGCATTGTAGCAAGATGCTACATTGAAGAGCAAAAAATGTATCAGTCTCTAAGATATTTTCAATTTTTTAACTCTAATAAATACCTAAAGGGACAGAGAAGGGTGTGTGAGCACACTTGTATTCAAATGTGTGTTCCTAACACATGAGCATCGCAGTGTGGGAAGGGTGACAGTGAGCTTTAGCGACATCTGCTCCATACCAAGTACAGCACTGAAAGCCTGATCATGACCCTATGTGTTTAACTCTATCCCATGAGTCCATTACACCCACACAAATACGCACTGTGTCGCTGTCATAGCAAACATAAACAAGGCAATCTGCTCTAATCTCTTAAACTCACAGTGGAACTTGAACAGATTCGGCTTATGCCATTTCTGACTTCCACAGTGATTAAACCAAATAGTTGATTATTACTGTTGTTATTATTATCAGAGGAAAAAGAACAGTAAAAGAGCATCCACACAGGAAGTGATTAACATGGATGTGGTGATCAGCTTCACTGACTTCGAGCGACAGCAGGCAGAAAAACGCCTGAGGACGCAAAGTGGGCGGGTTCTGAGTTTCTACTGTACCAATAAGAACAAAGGATGCTGTTGATTTAACATACGGCAGCGTGGTAAATGCATTATAGGGTTATCCAGGCAACCGGAGCCTGGAATGTCCACTAGTAACCAAAACTTTCCACCGGTGTTTTTAGAAAGTCTTACAGTGTCCATTTCTCTACTTGTTGAATGTGTAAAATGCATAAAACTTGAATCTTATTTTCATGGGATTATAAAGATAGAAACAAGCAGTGAACTGGAATGATACAATAAGTCTCCTTCAGAATGTTTTACACAGTGTGCAGGCAGAAGAAGACAGTTCACAGGTTCAACATCAACAGATTTTACAGAGACAAGGTCTGATGTCTTTGCCAAGATGTAACCAAAGCAGGATCACATACACAGCAACTGCAATGACATGCTTTTCATCCACAGCTCATAAACAACTCTCCTGCTTCTCTGTGGATCGTGTCACAAGAGTGAAAGAGATCAAAGACAGAAAGAGAAAATGAGTGCGTAGAAAACAGACTCTAAATTGTCATCTGTCTCTTTGAATAAGGAAGCTTAACATGTAAAGACAAAACACACTCATACACAATATAACTAGACATAACACTGCTTAGTTTACGAAAAACACAAAAGACGTGTAGCAAAAGCAGATACCTACATGGTGGAACTGTCTATAACTTGTGAGGAGTGGAGAAATCGACATTACTTTTGCTTTTATTGCACAAAAGACAAAACGGCAAGACAGAAACAACAAGTAGATGCACCTGTGATATAAGGTTTGCAGAAAACTAACAGCAAAGAAATGGAAATATGTTTTGTGAATTAAAATTAGTTACAACTACGGAGGAAATATCCTTAGTTTTGCAGTTTGTTAAATTGGTCAAATTTGGTAACGCAAACTGTCTGATGGGGCTTTGATGGACATGTTTACCGAGGCTTTGATGTCTACAAGACTGTGAGTCAAAGCCCTAATTTCAAGTTTTGTTTATATTGAAACATCTATTTTGATTTTCCAAAATCTTGCTTCTTGTTATTTTCCATAAACACAATAATAATTTAAAAAAAGACTACAACTAACACTAAAACTAATGCAACCTAAACTAAAACTAAAAAATAACTAAACTAAAACAAGCAGACCCAGTCTGGCGAAAACTGTCAAGCTTAAAATACCACACTGAGTGTGCTAAACATTGTAAATTTGAGCATTAGTCAGTGAAACATACCATATATCACATAGGTCTACAAATACTATTACACATTACAAGAATTATTACACTTCAGCATGACACAAATTCCAATAAACGTGGTTTTACTCAACCATACGCAATCTTAAACACAATCCAGGCTAATGGCTGATGATGATGATGATGATGATGATGAATAAGCTCCATTTTAGCCTGTTCACGGCCAATGTGCTCTTAAACTAGCAGTGAGTTGTTATCTGATTGGTTGAAAGCCAGGAGGCAAACCAAGGTCACACCAAGCAGCAAGATTGGATAACTAACTGCTTGCATGTAGCACTACAACTTGGACCTCTTTAAAAATACACATTTGTAATTCTTGTAATGAAAAACAAGTCTTACAACTAAAAAGATATTTTTAAAAGAGTCCTGGTTTTACTTTTGGAATATTCTCTTTCCATTTTCCACCAACTTTATCAATTATTTGTTGGTCTTTTTGTTTTTGTCCACAGGATGTAGCACATGACCTGGTTATCAAACAACCCATATGAAACGATTTTTACAGTTTTGTTGCATTATTGCTCTAGAGGAGAGTCTTTGTAGTGCCTGGGCTGTTAAATAACATGACATTATTAGACTTTATATTACAACTCCAGCAATAAAAACAAGCTATGCCATCTCTCTTTTGTCTCTTCATAATTTCTGGATGAGCTGCTCAGTTTGTGTGTCTCTGTGTGTGAAAGACAAGGGTTAAACTATGTTCTCATAGGCAGGTCATGTCTGGGTCAATCTCTCTGGCTCCAGCATTTCCCCGCTTAACCCTTTCATATCCCCTCTCTGTCTCTCTCTCTCTCTCTCTCTCCCTCACACACACATATATCCTTTAAACAACCTCTAGCTACTGTATATTTCAAACAAATGTGCAGGGGTGGATGTGTGTGTGTGCATGTGTGAGTGTTTTTATTTGAATAGATAAAATTCATTGCGTGGATACAGAATAATAATAATAATAATGGATTGCATTTATATAGCGCTTTTCAGGGCCCCTCAAAGCGCTTTACAATTCCACTATTCATTCACTTTTATTCACACACTGGTGGAGGCAGCTACAGTCGTAGCCACAGCTGCCCTGGGGCAGACTGACAGAAGCGAGGCTGCCATATCGCGCCATCGACCCCTCTGGCCCTCAATAGTAGGCGGCAGGTGAAGTGTCTTGCCCAAGGACACAACGACCAAGACTGTCCAAGCCGGGGCTCGAACCGGCAACCTTCCGGTTACAAGACGAACTGCCAACTCTTTGAGCCACGATCGCCCCAGAATCTGCATCATACACCTTTTTTTTTTTATCATATCAAGAGTTATATTACATGTTTTGCATATTTAAGTTGAGATTATCGACATTATAATGATGCAATCAACAATACAAGGGGAATATTTAAAATGTGTCTACTGTGCAAAAATCATTAGCCACTACCTTATATTTTTCTTCCAAGGAGTCAGACTCTATTGTGAGTTTTTAAAAGTTGTCTCGAGTAATAACTCTTCAGGCTCTCTGAAGATCTTTCAAATATTTGACATTTTCTTTGGACACTGACCTAAAAAAATCAGCGGCAACAGGTCTTATGGAGTGACGAATCCAAATTTGAAATGGTTCGTTTGAATCGTCATGAATATGTACGGCGGATGTTAAGAGACAGGTGTTGGCTTCACTTTTCAGCATGACACAACAGTGCACTGTCAGTCATGGATTGGCCTCCCCGAAGAAGAGCTCTAAATGTCCTTCAAGAAGCCTGGAAAACTATTCCTGAAGACTATGACGGCGGCATTGAAGAGTAAAACTGATCTTACCAAATATTAACTTTTCTAACATTAAATGTATAAACTCTGTTTTTGCCCTATAGAAAGTATTTTCATGTATGTTTGCACGTTTCAGTAAAATATAAAGAAATGAGGAGTTCCTCAAGACTTTTTCACTGTAATGTACATTGATAAAAATGTAAGCCAGAAGGTCTTGACTGCTTTAACTTTAATTTAATCTGACATTCCTATTCCTATTACAATAAATTCCTATTACATAAAATGACAATACATATACATTCTCAGTTTGGCTGTTTAAAGCAGTTTTACACATGAATTTCTGACAGTTTTGAGAGAATGTGATTGGGATGTTTTCTGCAGTTGTCACATGTTTCCCACCATTAAAGCCCAGATATACTTCACTTGAGACACGTCCACCATGCTGGGAATATCATGTGTGGTTTAGACAAGGGAGAAATAACAGGGAAAATACAATAAATCACAAACAGCGCAAACACCATGGCATCATAAATATCTAACAAAACCTCATCTTTCAAATGTGTGATAACTCCAGTAAATATACAAATAAATATACAAAACACAAATATACCCTACGCACGTGTGTTCACAGTGTCAGTATGCAAACTCCCTGCAGACATTCCAGTGGTTGCAACAGATTGGCTTTGATTGATGGAGTCATTCAGTACTGGTCCCACTGGGATGTTCCCAGTTAATTACTGTCTGACGCCACACACATAACAGGCATTGCAGGCTTTGATGTGTACATCTAATAGTGACATGGTACTCAAGGGGTGAACACAAGTGCGTTCAGTGTGTGTGTTTGTGTGTCTGCATTCCACCAAAATAACAACATGCTTTGACAACTAGGTCCAAAAGTGAGTTTTAGTGTCAAAGAATATGTTTGTGTGGGTGCACTGTTTGTGTACGAACTACAGCTCTGTGTGCAGTTGGCCAAGGATATTTATCTCTCTCTGTACACTCTCAGACTACTTGTAAGCTTTGAAGTGTTCACCCTTGCTGGAAGCTAACAACAAAATTGCTTGCACCCAAAGTGACAAAGTATTCCAAGGAATATAAATGTATGTGTGCGGTTAGCCCGCAAAAAAATACTGTACAGGAATGCTCAGTTTGGTGATTTGACAAAGAACCACACATATAATTATACCTCAGCTATCTTAACCTCAGTGATTCCAAAAATTTGTCTGAGCCACTTCCAGAGCTGCATGAACCAACATGGAATCAGTGAAATGAAACCCACGCAAAGCAAAGTGACTTTGGTTTGTGTGTTTGGTGAACGTCTTTTTTACGCTTAATTCTGTTGTATTTTTCAGGCCAAAACCGCCATTTATGCACATATGGAGGAGACCAAGAGAAAGCCTGTAAACTACTCTGATTTGTAGTGTTTGGTATGAGGCTTTGCAGGGGCAAAATAAATCACCAAAAACTAGGTAATGCATATCTGTATCATGAAGGTCGCTCACACCACTATACAGATGCATGTTATACATTATAAAAATCAACAGTCCGTAATAAAACTAGAGTCATGTGGCCAATTCGGCAAGGCTACTTCTACACTAAACTAAGCATGCTAACATTTATAAAATAACACTGCAGAGGTAAAACATTACTTCTATTTATGTATTTAATTTCATCTAACCATACCATCCTCCTTTGTCACACCAATCCTGTGCATGTCATCCTTCACTCCATCCATGAACCTTCTCTTCTCCTCCGGCCTGACAGCATAATATTTAGCATCCTTTGTCCAAAGTATCAACTATCTCTTCTCTGCACATATCCAAACCATTTCAGCCTGCCTTCTCTAACTTTGCTTCTACACATATACAAATATCTGAGTGGGTCACAATTCTATATCAGCTGGCTACTGTGAAACGTAATTTAAAATTACTCCGTAGCATATGTTCTACATAGTGCACCATGTGACTATTCTGTCATTTTATCTAAGTGTATCAAAGACCGCAAAATACATCACAATGAAACCCAGAAACAATACAGTCAAACAAGGAAAGAGAAGCAAGCAGAAACAACAGCAGCGAGTGTGGTGCTCCATGCTGTGAAGACACTCCCTCTTCCATCAATTCCACCTGAATCACCAGAGCCAAACACCAAAACACAGAGCGGTGACGAAAACCCGAACAAGCCCAGCAACCCAAGTGGTCGCAACCAACACCAGTGTAATCTACAACTGTTCATGATAAAACTAATAATGACTCACTAGATTACAACATTACATTATAGGAGTAAACTATTGCATATTTAAAGGTAAGAGTACATTGCGAACTTTTCAAAAGAGTTTCAGACACAAGCACAATAAAATGGGATTCAAGCTTAGTTTTAATGTAAATATCTGCTGATGTGAGTTGACATTGGCTGATGAAAAACAGGAAGACAGAGGTAAAGCAGCAGAGCCAAACCTTTTAACCAACTACATGTGAGTAGAGATGGCACGATACCACTTTTATATGTCCGATACAGATACCGATATCATAAATTTGGATATCTGCCGACACCGATATGAATCCGATATAGTGTGTTTTTTAATCAATAAAACTGTTTTTTAATATCTTACTGTATTTTGTATAAGTTCAAACTCAAGTAAAAAAAAAACAAAATAAAACACTAAAGCTATTCTGTTATATCTGTATGCAAAAAATACACTGCACCCAAAATATTTCATAATTCAGCAATACTGATCAATCTAATAAACTTAAACCTACTCCATCCTCCCTATTCTGGTATTTTAAAGAGTAAGCAACCTAACTAATAGGGTTGCAAACTCCCAGCAAAAAATAAATAAATAGTGAACCACCCTCCACCGCATGATGCTTAATCGACGTAATCAACTTTAATTTAATGCAGTGTGAAAAAAAATGCACAGAAATCAATTATTTTTCAAGAATAATTGAATAGATTCAACATCTTTCTTCAACAGAACTGCAGACTGCACAGATGGAGGAAAAAGTGCTATAGCTTACTAGGGTATATTAGACTTAATAGTTACTATATACAGTAATGGACTTCTATACATTTTACATCAGATTAAAACTTTGGGTGTAAGATTCAGATAATTATTTATTAAAAGCTAGACATTTTAAATGAGATTAAGAAAGAAAAGTATGTCTTTGTATCCCCCTTTTCGCTGTTAATGCCCTATCCACAGATACAGGCCGTCAGCTACATAGAAAAGGATCCTGGTGTAGAAAGTAAATAAATTCTAACAACAGCTTATCAAGCTTAAACGTGCTGCTGTTGTTCAGCCGCTGGTTTCCTCTTTCTGGCGTGAAGTGGGCCAAAAACAAAGAAGAGAGACGGACAGCTGATCATTGATCAGTTTCATGAGAGAGAGGGAGAGAGAAGAGGCAGTCGCTCCATAAATCGGTTGTTAAGCTTAACGCTGGAATGCTTTACAAACATTCAGAGATGAACTGACACACTTGCTTTACTTCTCTCTGGCGGAACTTCCTCAGAGATGAAATGCCGGTTTGGTAGCGAGGCTACAAATACTCAACCAGACCGCTGATAGGGCACGCCACAGCTGCTCTATCACGTGACACATACTGCTCCGACTGCTACGGTTATGAGCTGAGTTAAGCCATGTCGCAAGTTTTGTGAGGTGCTTTTTTGATATTTAATGGATCGGATTACATTTTTTATTTTTCTCCGATATCCGATCCAGTAATTTAGGTCAGTATCGGACCGATATCGATACGTAATATCGGATCGGTCCATCTCTACATGTGAGTACACACTTTTAGAAGGGAAGACCAATTTGACTGCATAAACACTTTCTCCATAACACACAGCGATAAACAGACTAACACATAAACCAAGCTAGACATACACATACCACAAACGCAGACGAACGTCAAAGCTCGGTGCTTCCAAGAAAACTGTTCCTTCCTCCCCACACACTCCCACATCCTTACACAGAAACTTACAAACACAGACATACACAACATTGCATCTTTCCAGACAGGCATCAGTGCCATAAACATCAGGGCATAGCTCTGTACACCACAAACGATGGAAAAATACCTCAGTGTGTATTTACACTGTATGTGTGTGTTTGGGTGCGTGTTTCAGGGCATCTATCTTTGAGAGTTTCCCTTCAAAATCTAAACTTACTGTACACCCAGCAGCTCAAAGACATGGGTGTTTGTTAAAAGAATTCAGATGAGCTCATGCACACATATTAGGCTGACACTGTCTGCAAAACATGTTAAGGTCTAATTTTGAGTCCACCTCAGTGGTCTCTTCCTGCTGGTGGGGCTTGGCTGTCTTTGTCTGTGTTAAACCCTCTTCCTCCTCCTCCAGCTAGCGCAGCACCAGCTCAGCACATAGCTACATTGCAAACATGTGTGTCTATGTCAGTGTAAGGGGTGGAATAAAACACGAATGTGTTCAGAAATTAGAATTATCTGTGTGTATATCATGGAACAGATCAATGTATCTGTATTGTAGCAGTTACATTGTATCTGCTGCTGGTATTCTGACCAATGCATCAGTGTGTGTCCCCTACAAGTCAGTGGAGCTAGTAATGGTAGTAAACAATTAAAATTGACATATTTCACTTTCCCTAACCTAAAAAGCATATCTTTGGACTGCGGGAAGAAACTGGAATATCCATGGGAACAGTAGTAGTTGCTGTCAGAGCAGCAACGGCAGTATTAATTAAAGTGGTATTAACAATGGTAACAGCAGCATTCCAGGATACAAGGGACACTATTATGCTTTCCTTTATTTTCTGTCATATATATATAGTTACTGTTGGATGTTCATGTAAAAAAAAATGCAAATTCTTCAAATAATTCAAATAATTAAGTCATTTTAGGCACAAATAAACCCTATAAGCCAAAAGGCTTCTCTTTCAAACAGCTTCTCCAATACTCTTGATTGTATCTCTTGATTTTCACTATTGTCAAAGAGGGAGGATGCCCTTAAAATAGTCCTTTAGTTAGCTGTAAGCATAGCTCACCTGTGGTTTAAACCATCTGTTTTCAAGGGGCCAGCAATCAGAATAAAACTGGCTTAAAGGGAGAGTGGGCTTAAAAAGAAAAAGAGTTAAAATGTCTTGTTTCATAAAGTGGATAAAGTTGGAGGCCAGGTATAAGATAACTAAAGATTTATTTTGAACTGTGAATCATGCAAAGCTTCTTCAGCAGAGGCTAAGGACAAAAAATATGGAGCCGGTAATGAGAATAACAGGTCCACCTTGAAAAGAAATAAGGTACACCTTGCACACACATTTTAAAATTATTACAGGAGCCCCGTTTATGCACAGACACTCCCTAATATACAACCAACTTTCATCAAGGTGTGTGTTGCTGAGAGGCAGCTCTCACACCCAGGGCTGTGTGCCCAACTCAGTCTGGAACTGATCACGTCTCATTAATCGCTGGAATTAATTAAAGCCGCAGGAACACACTGCTGTGCCACAACCTGCGCCTATTTGCTTTGGCACATGTGTGTGAGTGTGTGTGTTTTCCATGGGGATATATTTGAGTGTGTGTGGTGGGACTGGGCAGTGTGTATGAGGCCAGAATGCGTGTGTGCGTTTCCCCCTGCATGAGAGGGAAAGAGTCAAAATGTGGTCAGAATGTGTGTGTCTGAATGTGTGTGTGAATATGACTGTTCAAGTTTGTGTGTGCGTGCGCTTGAATGTGTGTGCATGTCCATTTGCTGAATAAATGAGCAATGTCCTGTCCAGGACTCAGAGCCCATATTAGACGAGTGTTAGAGGTGTGCCCTTTCAAAGTGTGCATGTGTGTGTGCAAATGTCTCATTTCCATGGCCCAATATTTGCTATGGAGCAAAGCCCGGCCTTTAGCCTAATGAAGGAAACTAATCATGTCCTCTGATCACACACATATACACTACTCTTATTCCTGCGCACACAACACCAGACTGCGAGAGATGGAAGGAAGAATGGAGGGCGTGAGGAGGAGAGAAAGGATGGCGAGGAAAGAAGGCATTATGTACCCATAATGCTTCTGTCTGCGGTCGAAAGCCTGTACTTTGTTTTGAGAAGTTGCCAAAACAAAAAACTGGCCTAACTCTTTTTACTGACACTGATCACTTCTCGCTCTGCTAGAGAAAACACTTAAGCTCTCAGAGGAACAGGTAATTTCCAAACCTCTAGAAAGTCTATATGTGAACTTTGGAAAAGTGAAATGACCTCAGAGTCATCATTCAGTGTGACGGATTTAACTTTTCCTTTGTTTATTTATGAAATATTTAATGTAGGCTTTCTTAAAGGAGCAAAAATCAGTTCACCAAAGTATGGCTTAATTTTAACAACAAAATCAGAAACAACAACAAGAAACAAGTGCAGTCACTCAAAAAAGCTCCAAACAAACCAAAGGTTTTTTAAAGAAACAAAACCAAAACCAAAAGAATCGACTAGGATCAGTTTAATATCTGAATGATAGTATTTCTGGTTCATGGTATGCTGCTCAGCCCTTACTTCTTTCATTATGTCAGTGATACCAGATTTTTGCTGTCATTCAATTAGTGATATAAATGATGATTCAAAATACTAACTAATAAGACTGGAGTTAAAATTACACACTGAGCAAAATCCAGTCAGCAATGTCAAAAATAATTAGAATAATAGATTTTAAAAGATGTTCCAGATAAAATTGCTCACATTTAGGCACTTGGCACCTGTTACACAAATGAACAAATCCCCAATAAAACTAACTATGTTTAATAGACGTTTAAACGAGTTTGAACTTGATGAGCTGATGATGTCTGTTTTTGACTTTAGAGAACTTTCCATAATACAGAATACACGGTTTTGTGTTTTTTTTTTAAAAAGTTGACATCTATAAATATCACATATATAAGATATCTAAAAGCTAATATTTATATTATTATTATATCATATATTTGTGCCTATTTTAGTAGCTTCAAGGAGTACACGGTGAATACCATTTAAATAAATGAGAAACAGAGAAATAAAAAAGGACTTTGTCTTTCAGAGGAGACTGTTTTAATTTGTGCCTTCAGGCTTGTTGCAGGAGAAGGTGTCACAAACCACACACAGGGAGCTGTGTGTCTGTTCCCAGTCTCGGCTCAGTGGCTTCTGACCCACAACGAGGCCCTCCCAATGACATGCACGCACGCACGCACACAAACACACAGACAAGCACTGGAACACAGTAAGTTTTTATAGTTAGTGACAGCTGACGAATCCCCCCAGCCTGACCTATAACCTTTGCCTCTGCCTTCTGTACCCCCCCGCTAATTGACATGTCTCCTCTGATAAACTCTCCTCTCACACACACGCGCACTTTCCCTAAACAAGAACACAAACACACACAGAAGCTGCCCAAGATCCACACATTTGACAACAAATCTCACAACAAAATATATAATGAAAACATTCAATTTAGAGAATAAAGAATTTTATTGCTTCATATTTTTGTGCAGCAAAAAGATGGATCGTACTTTCCACATTTAAACTCTGCCTGAGTGTACCTGATTATTGCATATCCCTTTTTTATTAATCGAGGACTGAGTACAGAAAAGAGAAAACAAACAGAATTAAAGGGACATGGATGACAAGTGATTAAGAGGAGTGCAGTAGCAGCTCAAGTACCACATGTGTTACCTATTGGGTTTTGCATTAGGCAAAGTGGAGGGACACAGAAAGAGGTCCACTCTTCCCAGGCCGTTGGTGGAAAAGTGTACTTTACAATTCATTGCTTCCTTCTCGCCAAATTAAAGGTCCCTTGTTAAAAAAAATCAGAGATAGGGTGGAGGTTGAGGGAATTTAAGGGGGATGGAGCAAAAGTGCAAACTTTATCCTTTTAAAGCTGTCGTTGTGGCAAGAGCAGAGCCATTAACACCGGTGAAATATTATTTTAGAAACATCACAAACAAACATGGTTTTATTTTCTAATCTCCATGGGTGCTGGTACTTATATTTTGCTTTTAAAATGCAATCTCATCCATCAATTGTGTAATTATTATTTAACAGATAATATTTCTATGCTTATTTTCATTTATTTTCATCTTACACTCAATAACAATTCATGTTTATACTAAATAAATGCATAGTATTACAACAGAATTCATAACCAAATATGCAAGTTAACTTGAACTAAGTTCAAGTACTTAATAATACTTTGAGGAATAGTATGCAGAGCACGTATTTTACTAAGGCTGAGGTATTTTCCTCCTTTGAGTTTGCAACTTGCGAACTCAAAATGCTGCGTTAACCTACCATATAATCATGTAGAATCATAAATTAATTAATTTTGAGTCTTTTTATAATGCTTGTTAACTCTACCTTGTAGTTTCACTGCATCAAATAGATATATGCATCTTCCAGGTGTGCAATTTATTTCATTTTGTTTTCTTGGCTAAACCTGTGGTCACGTATGTTGATTTAGTGCTGATAAACAAACAATGACCAGGACGTTTTGTGGACGCATTTAGTTTGAAATTATTGAAAGACAAGGTTTTTACTTGAGCTTATAGTTTAGTAAATATTGATTAAGTAAATGTTGATTACACAATGTAATGGCTAGACTGGTTCCTTATTTGGCTCACCGTGTAATATACAATTCTTCCTTCCATCCAATAAGACACTTTTCTTAAGTAAAAGAAAACATGATTGGCCAACAAAAACACAAGTTGTCATGAACAATCTTTTACTTCCCCCTTTAGTAAATTAGACTAAAACATGCAAAAGTAATTCCAAAACTGAAAGACAATGAATGGATTTGATGTACCAAAATTAACAACAATTTGTAGAAAAAATAAACATTATAAATATTTGCTTATCGTGAACTTTCTTTCAGGAAGAAGAAAATGAAAGTGCCAGAATTATGGCAACATGCATTTATAGTTCTTCCATGAACAATCTGCTTTGATAGTTGTTAAAATTCAAGTTTACTAGGTTGGCCACTATCTTATTCAGACAGTCAAATATATCACTCTTTTCAAAGAGTATTAAAAATCATGTCCATTTCCTTATTATTAGTTATGGCAGCCGAAACCTGTATAGCAGGAATGACCCAGAATAGCAACCATAAAATGTATTAGATTAACGGTTATATCCCATAACATAGCTGCCATGGCCTTAATGTGAAAAGCAGCAGGGGGTGTGAAGGTCAGTTCCACTAAGCTGGAAGCTTCACTTCCTACAGCAGTCTCCCAGAGGAAGCGTGTTCATTCCTTCTGGAAGGTTCCCCCAGGAACAAGAGCCTGAATGGACACTACCGCAAAAACACAGCCTCCTTACCACATGTTACATGACCTGAGGGGAAACACACATATACACATCTGGGTTTCCACCTCTGAAAGACTGTCTGGTTTGTTGATGGCTATCATAGCCAGAATAGTTCCTGCCCCTCCTTTTCTCCCTATTTCTCCCTCCAAACCTCTTCCCAAAATCTATTTCCTCTTTGTTCCCTCCCTCCTTCTCTCCCAGTCTCTGTTAGCTATAATTTACAGAAACTTATCAACACGCCTTTGATTAATTAGATTGCTTTGATGAAACTCCCTATTGCATCATACCGGCTTAATAAGAGTTGATATATTTTTCCCAAAGTGGCTGATTTTTCCCGTTCAAGTATTCCCTCTTTCTCCTTATTGAAACCAGAGAAACTCAAAAAATGTGATGCTGGTTTGTTGATAGATGAAATCTTTGGAGATGCCAAAACATGTGTGTTTTGAACACATTAAGACTATATAACTATGAATCAAAAGTTACTTGATATCACACATTAATTGGTTAATCTTTTTTGATTGTTAAGCCATAAAAAGTGTATTAGACTTCACTATTTAACCTAAAGGAAAGCTAATAAATTGTTATGGTGTATGACAGAATGCATCCTATTTTAAAAGAACAGAAGAAAAAAAATTACAATAATTTGTTTCCATGAAAAGTCTGCTTCTATAATTGTCAGAATTTATGTTTGGATGCTTGGCCATTATAGCTCTTGTGCTTCAAGAAAAATCAGGCAATTACCCAACTTGCCATTAAATCAAGATTTCCCGTTTTAAAATTTCCTCAATATTGCACATTAATTGCTTGTAATTAGTAACTAGTAATTAATTACCAGTAATTAGTAATGTGGAAGGAAACCTACTGAAACTGTGTATCACAGAACATATCCTATTTTGAATGAAAACACCATAACGACTTAATTTCACTGTATAAATACAACATGTAACTCTCATACATTTTTCAATGTTTATATCAGTGCGATACCAATGATTTGGTATCTGTTGGCGATGTATTAAAACCTATTTCCTTCGGCCTAAAATGTGACTAGAGTAGTACATGTAATTAATGTGTTATCATGAGCTGATGAAGACCCAGCAAACTTTAAACCAATCGATCAAGTTTTTTTTTGACAGTCTCACATTTTATTAATATGTATTACTGTATCAGTAGGCTGTGATAAGAAATGAGAAATGCCAGGAGACATTTTTTTTTCCATCTAAATGAGCAGCATACGATTTATTACTGCATGAGAAACTAATTGAGCTGTTCTTTGCATCATCTTAGCAGAGCCCCCCCCCCCCCCAAAAAAAAAAAAAAAAAAAGCTTCAAGACACTCTCCAGAATCCTGCTTTTACAGAACTTTATCACCATCTCCAACACAAATACCACTGAATGAGCTATCCCAACACAAGGTCAATGACAGGACTTAATGGCTATTAAAAGGCTTAAAACTCTTGAACTTTCCATTACAGGGTCCAACAAGGCCATATGCATTAGTCCAACCTGGTACCCGACCAAACAACAAATATTTGGAACAGCGTCCTCATTTATATCTGCGAGCATTAGCTTCTGACCAGGAATAGCATATCAGATAAAGCTGCTGCAGAGACATTAGTGGAACACTACATACACATTAAACAGCCAAGCATCTCATCAGTGCTCCGTCAACACAACCGCAGCCAACAAATAGCTCATGAGATGGTCTGATAGCCATGCGGTGGGGATTTTGTTGGCATGCGTAAGCTTAGGAGTTACAGTATAAGAGCAAATGTTGCTACCTAAAAATGTTGTTGACAAGTTACAAGCCTGGAGATTAAAAGCAGACAAGAGGTCAGAGCGATGATGGGATGACCTTTCTTTCCTGTGCAGTTAGGATCAAAGAGGGGAGTCTCTGTTCCTTCTGCAATTGCTTCTTATCTCTGACAGTGACCTCAGATATGGTTTCACTTTTTTCATAAATAAACCCTCATTTTTGGTGAGGAAACTAAATGAACATATTTGGAAATGTTTTCTCTTAATTCTCTGGCTTTTTTAAATAACCTGAGAAAAATGTTGCCTAAAAGGAAACGCTTGTAGCCTTTTGATGGGTATTTTGATGACAGATGGTTTCATACTTTGGTTTACATTTGACCCTTGGAAAAATAAATTTAAGAATAGTTTTAAATATAGTTTTATCAAGATGTTAAAAAACAGGAAATCAAGAAAATGTAGGAGTTTTTGTTGGGAAAGAGAGAATCTGATTGAGGTTCAAATGAATTCCCGAGTTGGATATGAGGGACTTACACTATAGTTCTAGGAACTGACAACTGCGGAAGATTGGACGTTAAATTGGTTGACAAACATTTGGATGTGTAGAGCTCACAAACAACACCAAGCTGGACTGGAGGAGCACACACGTGATGATTTGGAATAAGGGAAGAAAGCAGTTTTATTTTGAGAACACCCATTTGACATGTTTGACTTCGGGGACACGCGTTTAAAACCCAGCTGTAATTTAGTGAACACGCCACACTAATTTAAATGCCATGTAACCCCCGATTAGGCAAAAATATAAACTCTTGTGGCACTCCAACGTGCCTCTAAATCTAAAAACACAGAAGGGGAATTTTTTTTTTCTTCCAGCAAAGTACCAGAACCAATCCACAGCTGAATTATTATCACTGCTTTGCATGCAAATCGTAAATGTTTTCATCTTTTAAGTCATGGTGAATTTGGCTGACAGGTCACAGGTCTGGCCAGTTTGCTGTGTTACTGGTTGTGCTGGCAGGAATAGGAACACTGCTAACCTCAATTTGCATTATGGGATGACACGAAACAAGTGTAAGAAGAACTGCAGTGAATCTGCTGCAGGTTTTATGCACAAATACACAGTCGCTCATGTGCACAAACACAAACAGACATTTGCACACATTCCACAATGTCTTGCTCTTTCCATAAAGGAGATAATGGAGGCCTAAACAAATCATTCTAACTTTCAAATATTCAGATTTTGTAGTTCTGTGCAGTAACTTTACTACTGTTATAACTCGGCTTGTTATATTGCTATATATTGTTAAAATGTGCTTTGGTGTAGTCCGTCGTTCATCCACCAAATCGATCCGAATTAGCTGGCCTCCTCTTAAGGCCACCCCCCATAAGCCAACTGTCTTTAAAAGTAGAATTGGAGGGAGAGCCTTGTTTTCAGGCCCCTCTTCTATGGAACCAGCTTCTAGTTTGGATTCAGGAGACAGACACTATCTCTACTTTTAAGATTAGGCTGTGTGCCTGTTCGTCTGTGTCTATAGGTTGGGTCTTACACTCCACCTCTCTGGGAATATCTCAGGCTCTCCGAGGTATGGAGGCCTATCTCTCCTCACCACACTCCCTGCCAGTGGCTGATCCCCTTAGACGTTGGTGTGTTGGTGGTTCTTGGTGTCTGGGGCTGGGCGCTCATGTATGTACCGACTCACTCCTGGTGGCCGATTGGCGGGGCCTGGCGCCTGTGGCTGGGCCTCTTCCGGGGGGTGGGGTGCCCTCAGGCCTCTGGGCCTGAGGCTCGGTCCTCTCTGGCACAGCTGGCTGCCAGCAGAGCCCGCGGGCACGTCACTGCAACCCCCTCTGGCCTCTGCTCCGTGGCTGCTGGGTGACCTCTCGTTTGGGGCTCTCCTCGGCTTTTCCCAGGAGGGTGGCACGGTTTGCACCCAATTGGTGGAACTACTCGGGTCCTTGTACACTGGGGCCTGGATCTCTTCCATACCTGCTTCATGCCCTGGGGGATGGGGCTATGGCCCCACACTCCCTAGCAGATCGTTACATGGAGAAACCTTTTGAATACAAGCATGCTGATCCACACAGGTGTTCACAGACACAAGCTACACCTTTCTTGGCTGCTACGTGAAAGCACATTGTGCGCTGTCAATCTTGCGTGCTGCACAATAACATGTAATATTTAGCATCTACTGTTATCTACTGTTAACTAGTTTATTGTGATGGCGTTGTGTTTGTTATGTTACTCTTTTTTGTTTGTTTTCTCTTCTATTTTTTTATCTCCATACAGGTGATCCAGGTGTTTTGTTTGTTTTTCTTTTTTTTTTCTCTTCCCCCATTTCTCACATCTCTTCTCCCCTCTATTTTTCTTTCTCTCCCTCTCTTTCTTTCATTCTTCCTCCCTGTCCTATCCCCCAGTCATGTCTGTCCCGTCGGTAACAACCGAAAATCAAATCAAATAAATACATAATTATAATAAAGGTCAATCGAATGGACCAATATGGCAAGGCCATGATGATCCACTTGGTAAAGTAAATCTGTTTGGCATCTTTTTTGGCCTTCAGACAACAACTCTGATGGCTAAAGATCCAAACGGGACAGGCAAAAAATAAAAATAAAAAAATAAAAAATTTACTTTCCTTTTTGCTAAATCATATAGTTAGGGCTTGACCAGGTGACCCTGAATCCTCCCTTAGTTATGCTGTAATAGACGTAGGCTGCCGGGGGATTCCCATGATGCATTGAGTTTTTCCTTTCCAGTCACCTTTCTCACTCACTATGTATTAACAGACCTCTCTGCATTGAATCATACCCATTATTAATCTCTGTCTCTCTTCCACAGCATGTCTTTCATCCTGTCTTCCTTCTCTCACCCCAACCGGTCGATGGCCGCCAAGGTTATTATCGTTAACGAAAACTAGAAGTGAAAAAACATTTTTGTTAACGGAAATAAAAATAAAAACAAAAAAAGGAAAACTAACCAAAACTGTAATGAGTGTTCACAAAACTAACTAAAATTAACTGAATTTATAACAAAAATGTGTTTAGTTTTCATTGATGTGTGCGTGTCATACAATAGTCAAGGGTGAAAATGAAGTTTAGTTTCCAGATTTTTTTCTTGTTGTCTCATTATGCCAGCAGGTGGCAGTACGTTAGTCGAGTCATCTGTGTTGCTGCTCCGTCCACGCGCAGAATCATGTCAGGAAAAGTCCAATTTGGTATTATTTTGAATATGACTGTGTTTTGGATAAAGCAAGTGTCTTGTAGTGGAAAGAGACAAATTATGAGGGGAAAAAATCCCACAAACCTTAAAGTGCACTTGAAAAGCTCACACAAGAAGGCTAACCTAGCTTACCTTGAGAAGGTAAGGGAGCACACTCAACCCTCATCCCCAGAAACAGACGCTAACCCCAGGCAAGGCAGCGTGATGCATCCCGAGACAACAGGTCTGGGATATCTACATAACTGTGTGAGTCAATTGCCTTCAAAAAGTTTATCAATTCACTTGAACCAAAATTATGAACACCCGGTGCTGCAAGAGTTAATAGTCTCATTGGGGCCAAGACATACATTTTATCGTTGCCTGGTATCAATGGTTGTTCATCTGCCCTAATTTATTTATTTAATTAAAGAACCCATAGGTGGGAATGTGAGTTGTCTGTCTCTGCGTGTTAGCCCTGTGACAGACAGGCGACCTGTCCAGGGTGCAGGGTATGGTAGCTGGAATAGCAACATACCCAAGGATAAGCAGAAGAGAATGACTGATATGATGAAACTGGGATTTTGTTACACTTAATTATTGCAAACAACTATAACTGAAACTAATCAAAACTAAACTGAAACTAAGGATTTTCAAAAATATTAAAACTAAACTAAACTAGCAAACAATTGGTAAAAACGAATTAAAACTGATATAAAATTGAAAATCTGAAGTCAAAACTAAATAAAAATAAAGACTAATGAAAATTGCAAAACTATTAAAACCCTGATGGCCACCCCTCCCTGAGACTGGCTCTGCTGGAGGTTTTTTCCCATTAAAAGGGAGTTTTTCCTTCCCACTGTCGCCAAAGTGCTTGCTCATAGGGAGTCATATGATTATTGGGTTTTTCTCTGTATCTATTATTGTAGGATCTACTGTACAATACTGTTGTTGTGATTTGGCACTATATAAATAAAATTAAATTGAACTGAAAAATTGATTGGCTGCTCCTTGGAAACAGAAGTTTTGAATGGTAGGTGGTTGATCGTGGCTGTGCTTACAGACAACAAAAAGACCCCAAACATTCATGTTAAAAACAAGTAATCACCACTGTAACAATATTTAAAATTTTCCAATCTAATTTTACTTATTTATGAAGCACATTTAAAACAACAAAGCTAACCACAGAACTGTATAGATAAAAGGAGGGTTATATAATAAAATATCAGATGCACTATACACACATGGACATACACATATCAATAAATATATCAAACGGATTAAAAAAAACAAACAACCATTTAAGTAAGTGTCAACTCTTACTTTGGGTTGAAAGCCAAGAATAAAAATTAGTTTTAAGGTGTATTTTTAATAATGTGCAAGGTGGCCACTCATGCCAACTGTCACGGTCCTAACCCAGCATTTTGAGTTTTGTGATGTTTTGAGTTTTCTGTGAGATAATGATTTTTTCCCTTTGGATTTTGAGATGTAGCTCAGCATCCAGTCCTATCAGTATAATGTTGGCTTGTGCTTCAGTCTGTGTTCCTCATTAGGTTATGTAATCTTTAGTTATCATCTTTTGTGATCCTCTTCTGTTTCTCCAGTCAGTCATGTTTCCATGTTTATGTATCTCCTGTAACTGTGTCAAGTTCACGTCTTAGTCCTGGTCTTTGTTTGTTATTTTCTGTTTTATTTCCTCATCCTGTGTGTTGTGTTTACCTCTGCTCTTTTTAGTCAGATTCCAGTCAGCTGTGTTCCCTGGTGTTTTCCATCTCCTGTAATTAACTACTGTGTGGTGTGTATATATTGTCTCAGGCTTCCCTTGCCCTTTGACGTGTATTCCCTCTCTAGACTGTCTGCTTTTTGTTTCGTGTGTTCCTAGTTAGATTCCTTAAGTTTATTCATTCATTCCTGGACTTTGTCATATTCCCTTTGTAAGCTTCAGCAATAAAGTGTTTTTTGAGTTTTACTTGGTGCTTTTAGAGTCCTTTGTTTAGGTCTTAACCTGCCTCCCCCACAGTCACCTTGTCACTAACATCAGCCAAACTCACTATACAGCTTCTGTGGCTGAAAAGCTGATCTCCTCATGTTCTTAAGTCCAGTCTTTAGGACATGGAGGAGTAACTGGTCAGCAGACCTCAGTGATCTCAAAGAGGCATACTATGTTAAGAGATCAGTAAGACATTTTGGTGCCAACCCACTAAAGAATTTAAAAACATAACATGAAATCTTAAAAATCAAAAATGGAAAGTTAAGCAAGACATTTTACATTTGGATAATCTGCTCTCATGTAACTAATTTACTAATCTATACACATATACAAAGAGTAAATCAGACTGCAAGGAGGATGATTAATGTGCTATCATAGTGTCCGTCACCAGTGGCAATAATTAACAAGCTCATAAAGTTGTAACTTTATAAAACATGTGCCCCCCAAGCAATATGCATTTCCTTACCCACAGATTAGAGGTTTTAACTTGAGTAATGACCACACCCATTTTTACAGACCATAAACACCATTAAACATTTACACTGACACATACTTCATCTCCACATGCACATCCAACATTCAAGGCTAGAGTCATCAGCCACATATTTTTACTTTCCATCTGTAAGGACACTTAACATTAACCCTGGTGTGTGTGTGTGTGTGTGTGTGTGTGTGTGTGTGTGTATGGAAGGCCAGACAAGGGCTCATTTTCTGTCTGTGTTTTTATTCATGGGGGGTGAGCTGGGAATCCAGACCTCTATCTGTCACACCCATCAACAACCGTGAACACGTCTACAACAGAAATCCTTGGGTCAGAAACTCTGGCCACAGCCCCAGAGAATCCTGTTCAGGATGAGGAAACCTGCCTGCTGGGAGTGATGTGTGCATGTGTGTGCAGCTTCTGGATGTGAGTAGCAGCCACCCTGTGTGACAGTAAGTTGATAGCTCTGTTCACCGTGCTTCTGTAGTCTGACAGACAGATTGACACAGCAGGACTGTGTATTTCAGCCATGTTAGTACAAGTTTCCTCTGGTTTCTTAACACTGGTTCTCACTGAGCCACTACAAGTTTCATTACCTGCGTGGCGTCACTCTGTCGCTGACAACACAACTTACTTGGGAAGGAAGCTGCAATGGATGCGTATGCTTGCGTAGATTTATTCATCTGTCTGCATGTAAATTCGGTGGAAGTATCATTTGGTAAATGGTAAATGGCCTGCATTTGTATGGCGCTTTTCTAGTCCTTAAGGACCCCAAAGCGCTTTACATTCACACACTGGTGATGGCAGCTACATTGTAGCCACAGCTGCCCTGGGGCACACTGACAGAGGTGAGGCTGCCGGACACTGGCGCCACCGGGCCCTCTGACCACCACCATGGGGTTAGTATCTTGCCCAAGGATATTTGGCATGCAGCCAGAAGGCAGCCTGGGATCGAACTACCGACCTTCTGATTAGTGGCTGACCTGCTCTGCCACCTGAGCTATTCACATGTTGTGTGAATCATATACAAGACCTGAAACCACCTTGAAACTATTGAAAATTAAATTCCTAAATATAGACACCTACATACTCAAAAGTTGCTGATGAGCAAACTGTAATTCTACTCATTTTCTGCTTATACTTTCAATCACTTTCCAAAGTTCATGGCCATGAGTGATAGTACGAAGACTAACCAGTAAATCATTAACTTTATTGTTTCAGCTACAGTCAAAGCTGCACTACCCTTAACCTGCCCCTGCTTTCTCTCTTTGCCACAACAGATAGTTACAATGATTTAGAGGTGCTAGGTCTTATCCCCACCACTTTTAATTTTACTGCAACCCACCCCAGCATAAGCTGGAGGTCACCACTCAAATGAAGTGGATCACATCATCCACAAAAAGAAAAGACAGAATATTGAGTCTGCCAAACCTTCCACCCTTTGGCTATACCTAGAAATTCAGGTGACAAAGAGCAGCCCTGAGAGAATTCAGAAAATACAGACTTATTGTTGGTAATGACAGCCATGCTCTCACTATGGTTTTACAAGGTATGAATAACCTGTAAGAAGTCCGACACCTTAAAAGTCTGGAAGCACAGACCACAGAACACCCTGAGAGACATGGCGTTTGACCATGTCTCTCAGGGTGTTCTTCGGGGTCTGAGAGACCCCGAAGAGGTCTCTCAGAATCAACAATCAACAAGTCTACTGCTTGGGCAAACTCTGACTGCCTCAAGAGCCCCGAAGAGGTTGATGCTTGTCTGATCTGTGTGGTGGTCCAGTGTTATACAAACAGGATGGGATTAAGCAGAACTGAGGAGATCTCAGTATAATATATTATACAAAAGAGTACAGTACCTCAGCATACAATATCAGAAGGTATTCTTGTCGGTGATTAACTACGCCCCCATGTGAGTTAAGCAGCACTTTAGCCTGACTGCAGCATGTGGGCAGAACATCCCTTCCCTCTCCTTAGCAACCTGACAACTTGCCTGAATCGCTTTGAGGATGACCAAAAGTCTGTTTCAGCTACTGCCAAAGCTGCACTACCTTTAACCTGTCCCTACCTGTTGGCCACCACAAATTCCCACAACCTAACTAAGCACAGGAGGATTATTTCCTCAGCCTCTTCATGGCTGACTTGACATCTGGTGTCCAACATCTATTTCAGGGGTTACCAACAAACAGCACCTTGCAGCGACCTCGGCGATGAAGGTATGGAGCATGGCCAACTCGGTGTGTGAATACAAGAACACTATGTGCCAAAAAACTAAAGACCCACATAGTCATGTGGATTACAAGCTTTTCTGTTCCAAATCATCACATAAAAGAGCTTCAAAACATCTCTGAATTGAACATTACTTGTTTTCCTGTCAACACATCTTGCTGATGAGCCAAGCAATGAAATGTTGACTAAAATATTGAGCTGCTCAGCTGCAAAGTACAAAGAAACGCATTTGCTGTCTTTGATGTGTGCATTGTTTTGTTTATTTTTGAATTGCTGATTTATTAGACACATTTTCACAGTTCTTTAGATGATGTGAACACAGGGAAATGCTAATTGTGTTTACTTACTAGGATGTCTTGTTTGAAACAGGGTACCTTTCATTGGGAATTTTACATGACTGATAACCTTGAAGGCTGATTCATCCGCTTGTCTCATCTGTAGGGGTTTTCACAAATGCAATGCAGACATTATTAGGAATACAAATGTCTAAATCAGCAGGATGACAAAAATTATAATGAACTCTATCTTGCAGCTCCCTTGTGTAATGACCGACTGGATTCAAACTCAGCACAAATTCACACAGTGAGTGGGAGTAAAGTGTCCTATAGTGGGAATCCATCTAAGATGGAAAATCCCTTGTTGTGCTCTACATGTGAGAAAGAGCAACATGATTTGGATTTTGTCCAGACCTCATGTGTGAATGCAGATTTTCTTTCCACTCGTTTTTGTTTCTTTCTAACTGTTACAAAGAGTCAATAATGTGCAACAGCCTTTATCTGGATTCAAGGCATAATCGACAAACCTTTTCAAGCTAATACAGAAAGTACATTCAAAGGGGTGAAAGTAAATAGGTAATGCAAACTGCCAGATGCACAAGCAATACTGACATGCCAGAATGACCTTTATCGATAACCAATAGAACACGCTAATGATTGTGGGAGTTAAGGGCTGATGTTTGATGGCAGTATACACATCCAGGATTTCTGAAGATCTGAGTAAAAAAGGTCAAGGCCCTATCATGGTTGCTAATTGCTGCTGCTAATAACATAAATCTATAATGGTGTGGCTAAAGAAGATCAATGACCACAGACTGACACTGTACCTAATGAATCCTCTACTGACTCAAGGAGAGAAATGAGGTAAGAGACCGAACTCACAGTTAGGGCTGAGTTCAAGTCCGATCTCCTCTTCTAATAAAGAAAGATATGTAAAAATGCATGTGTGTGTTCACACAATCTGTATATAGCTTCCTAGTTGGTTGTATGTGCCTACAAGTTGTCATTTGTGTATATGTGCATGTGCGTGTGTGTGTGTGTGTGTGTGTGTGTGTGTGTGTGTGTGTGTGTGTGTGTGTGTGTGTCCTTGCTCTGGATCATGTCTGTGATCCCAGGTGGGCTTTAGGGGTGGAGCAGCAGAGCAACAACAAAAAAAGATGCAGCACCAGGAAAGAGAAGAAGGTAGACACTCTCTCTTTCATCTCTCTTTCATCCCACCTTTTCAAGGAAAGGAAAGAGAGTTTATTCCACTGTTCTCTCACCCTCTCTCTCCTCCTCTGTCCTGCTCTCAGATGCCTTTTGATGCCTTTCAAGTCAACCAAATGTGCTTTCCGGCTGCCATGCACTCTAACAGAAAGGCCTGTGTGTAGTGTGGGCTTTGGCACAGTGCCTAATTACTTTTAAGTCATAGACAGGTAGGCGGAAGACGGAGGTAGTTGTGTGTGTCTTTGTCTGCATCATGTGGGCTTTAAGCTGAGTTGTTCTCTACCACCCTGCTTTTTAGTTTTATGGGATTTACGAGCGAGCCTTTCTACCCAAAGGCAGTTTTGGCATTTTGCCACCATAAGACAAAAATACTACTGTACGTGTTGGGCCAGACATAAACCACTGACAGAAGATCACCAATATACTGGCATGATATGTAATAAGCAGATTGTGTCTGATACCACAGATACAGTATTTACTCCAGGTCAGCCACCAAGTGATGTAAAATTTAGAATAGAATAGAACAGAATACAATACAATATTGTGTTCTTGAATAGTTGGTGCTCCACACCAACTGTGTCAGAATAAAATATAGATAGTAGACAGCAGAAATAAATAGGTAGTGCAAAGAAAAGACTTGGTCTGACTAGAGTATGTGTGAGTGACCTGAGTGATGAGGGTAACTCAGACCATGGCTCAGATTGGTGAGGTTGGTGGGCATGGGTGGGGTGTGGGGTGATAGTGGTTATTGACGGTCAGAAAGGCCCAGGGAAAGAAGCTGTTTGACAGGTGGAGGTGTGGAACTTGACTAGCCTGAGGCACCAACCGGGTCAAACAGATTGTGGGCGGGGGTGCAGGGGGGTCACCTGCGATGGCCCTGGTTTTCCTGAGACGGGAGGATCTGGCGATAGTCTCCAGGGGTGGCAGAGGGCAGTGAATGACCTTTTTTGGCGGTGTTAGTTACCCTCTGCGCCACCTTCGTGTTTCAGTTATGGCTCATGTGTATCAAAGAACCAGGAATCCACGAAGTGCAACCGCTGCTGGGCCTTCTTTACCAGAGCATTGCTGTTGTGGGTCCAGGTAAGATCTGCCCAGAAACGAAGGTTGACAGATTCTACCCATTCACCATTTATAATGAGAAGGGAGTGGACCTGTCTGAGCCTCCTGAAGTCTATTATGAGTTCTTTTGTTTTAAGGACGCTCAGCTTCAGGTTATTTTCTAAGCACTAGTGGCTATGACAAATAAACTGGATTATCTGCTTTTGCACAAGGCAGTACTGAAAGATTAATGGTCATTGGTAAAGTTCATATTTGGGTAAAAAAAAAAAAAGAGAAAGAAACCTTATGTTTATTTGTGCCATGTGTTTGTTTTCAGCATCATCTTATTTATACGAGCTGACAGAAACAAAGGTCACTGACTCAACACAAAACAAGGATGTGAAGAATAAACACTCAAAACCTCATGTAGGCTTGTGCATGAAGCATAAAAAAATAATCTTGTAACAACTTAAGCACGATGCTAACAAAATTAGTTTTTGTGGTGGCACAGTGAATTGTTATAGTGAATTCCAGGCAGTGTTTTCCCGAGTTAAGCCTTTAAACATGGAAACATCCTCTATGCTGAAATGTCCTTGAGCAACACCAACAGACTGCAGAGACTTTCACTCCAAAGTTTAATAAACAATCACATTATTATGTGAAAGGGCTTTACAAGCCACTGCTGTTTCTTATTTTCTCCCTCTGTCTTTCTGTCTGATCAGGAGGAGGAGTGGCAGCTACAGGACAAGTCTGGACATGATGGAACCCCCCCACTCCCTCCTTTCCCCTTCCTCCCTTCCCTAAATCATTTCCCTCATTCCCTTCGTCCCTCCTTCCTCTTCTCAATTTAAGCGCAAACCACAGACTTGCTGTGGAGGTTTCCATGACAAACATTACTAATTGGGGATCATTTTCATTTTGCTTTTTTCAATCATGTCTGGCAAAAGTGACGTGTGTGTGTGTGTCTGTGTGTGTGTGTGTGAGAGAGAGAGAGAGAGAGAGAGAGAGAGAGAGAGAGAGAGAGAGAAAGAGAGAAAGCCACAGAAGGGAAGCACTGTTAAGTCTCTGTTTTGATATAAAACCTCTGGCTCATCAGACAGACAATATGAGCTCAGTGCAGCTAATAAATGCAATATTACAAGTGCTATACTGCTTTCAGAAAATGAGCAGTTGTTCCGGAGCAGCAGGTTGGCGGCAGCAGGGTGCATCGCCACTGCAAGTGACCTCTGATCCTGCTGGGCTCCAGTCCACACACAGCTGGTAACTGTGGGTTGTTGCTTACAGTCATAAAATCTCACATCAGTATTTCCTGATTCATTTACTCACAGTTTCCCACTGGCTCATTGAAATGCAATATAGTAATTCAATATACTGATACTTACAGATATCACATTTGTGAAATAGTGAGCACTTTTATCAGACAGGCTCACAAAAGCAAGAAAAAAAAACTGTGTTGCTCCAGGTTGAGGACAGGAGAGAACACAGACATTTTCTAGTCTAATTTAGTGCCTATATGCTTTTAGCTGGCACATTTCAAAGACAGCAAAGCTGGTTTGGTTTAAACATGTAACCACAATTAATGAAAAAAGCAGATCCCAAGTATTTCTTTAAAATACAATGAGATTTTATGTCACATGCATATTTTGGTGAGGTTTGAGGGGTTACATAAATAAAGTAATTAAAGAAACCTTCGTTGAGGAAAGAGTGCATTCATGATGGGAAAGAAATATTTAGAAGAAATATAAATGATCTGCTTAAGTCATTTAGTCATTCCTAGGCTGCAGTTTACCAAAGTGTTTTTTTTCTTTAAGTCACATCATTTCAAAATTAATGCAACTGTTGGATTTTTTTTTTTTATCGTTGTAATTTTTGCAATTAGTAAGGTGAAATTCTTAAAGTCTCTAAACAAAAATACATGTTTATTTGTAATATTTATATATTTCTTGATTGTAATTCCTTTATGGTAGACTTGAATTTTCAAGACTTAAAAAGTGCCGAAACACATTTAAGAACAAAGGCATATCATACCCTCAACATCTACCCCCTTGTGTGCCTGAAAGCCATATATCTAAGCTCAGAGAGCACAGACTTCTGACAAACATGCTGGCTGTGCGTGTGCGTGTGTGTGTCAGCATGCGTGAGTGTGTATAGCCGTACTGTATGTATATGTGTGGGTATCTAATGATCCCTGTGTCGCCTTCTCGGTGTCTCCCACACCTCCCCTTCTCATTAGCGGTGACGCCTGAGTGGATTAACCGCACGCATGCACACGTACGTGCACGGTAACACACACGTCCACCCCAACCGCTAACGAAAGTAGAGCTCATCAAAGAGAATCTATCCACCCTGGTTTAGAAAAGACAAACTGTCATAAAACTCGGATTTGTACTCAATGCAAACCAGAAGCCCCTTTCTGGCAGGAGGCTGGGTATGTGGGTCCATGTGTGTGTGTGTATATGTATGTGTGACAAAGGCAGGAGCTCGGAAACAATATGTATTTATTGTTTTTGTGTTAAGGCCAGTGTCTTTCTGTGTGGGTTCAAATGATGTGTTATATCATCACAGATTAAACTAATTTGGTAAGTAACTGAGAGAGGGGAAAAAAGCAGAGAGGAAAGGAAAGAAGAAAAAAACTTGAATGAAAAGAAATAAAAGGATGATGAATCGCAGGAAGAGAATGAAAGGAGAACTCACTTGATTAGAACAATAAATATAGTCACAATACACAGCTCTACTCAAGACCACATATCTTCTCTTCTAATCAGATATTTCCTGTGCAGGCTCATAGATAGAAGAACAGACTCAGAGCAGAGCCAGAAGGATGGAAAGAAAGTGAGATCTAACATCTCCTGTCATAATGGGGGGGGGTTCAATCATTCTGATTGAAAGAGACACTCCAGACTTTTGTTTTATAACCAGGATCAAAACCTTACCTGCCAGTCTGGTGGAGCTGTTCTCTAGTACATTTTCAGTTTAAACCTGTCTGATTCAAAAAAATATAAATTCACTGCCTGCTGTAAGCAATTCAGCAATGGAAGAAGGCCAGCCAGGATTTAGCTGTTGGCATTAATCTAAAACTTTGCCCATACTGTAAGTCACACCAACAAAACTGCGCGAGACAGGTTTAAACAGAAACAATCAACAAACCTAAGGAAGCACAGTTATTTGTGTTGTAGCCTAAGAACCAAATTTGCTGTTTGATTTGATCTTTTGGCACAGATCAGAATCAAAACCATGCAGATTCTCCAGACCACGAGCCAACAGCAGTCAAAGCGTTACATACAAATAACAGATGAGAAAGCGCATGATGCTGTGAGGAAAACAGAGGTGGATTACAACAGTGTGACAGACAGAGAACAGATATCACTGTCAGGCCTCCGGTTAGGATTCAGTAAAAAAACTGGGAGCAATGCAGCGGATGTACTGCTGGGGTGATATGGGCTGCTTGGAAGTGTGACAAGAAGAAGCAGAGCCACGGATGAGCCTAAGAGCTGGAGAATATCCAGCTCCAAATAAAGAGACAAAAGAAG
>NW_005187491.1:622370-623940 GCF_000239375.1 Pundamilia nyererei
GTATCCAAGGAGCAGCACAGTTGCGGTCCTGATTAGATTGTCAATGTATGGAATAACTAGGAATTCCTATAGTCTTATTTCATTACATTCATTACTTAGTAACTAATGTGTTCTAAATACAAAGTAGCTAATCCTTCCCTACACATTAAAAGCATAAGTATGTCTGCATGTTTTTCCCAAACTCCTAACCCTAGACAACATGTTCAAACTTGATGAAATCTAGCCCATATACTGCCTAGGGTACACAGATCTGTAATATCTATATTGCAATCGATTAAAATATTTACTTCAAATACATTGCAGTTATTCTGTGTATTTGTATCCACAAACTGCATGATCGAGGGAATGTACTGTCATTTTTATGCACGTAAATCCAACCTAATGTTTGAATGTTCGTGTACATGTGATACATATAAAAATTCGCATGTTTTGTCCAATGAACGATCATCAACATAAAACTCTGCAAGTGGTTGCTGCAAACGATGGGTGTGGCTGTTTTTTCAGTCATTTCCATCTTAATTTATCCATCCATCCATCCTTTTCCGCTTATCAAATTCAGGGTCGCATGGGGGCTGGAGCCCATCTCAACTGTCTTAGGGCAAGAGACGGGGTACACCCTGGACAGGTCGCCAATCTGTTTTAGAGACAGACAACCATTTGCACTCACATTCACACCTATGGGCAATTTAGAATCACCAGTTAACCTAACCCCACCAATTTAATGTCTTTGGCCTATAGAAGCCATTTATATGTTACCCAATTAAAGCCCCTATGATTGGTAATAATCCAAGTGTTATAGTGTCTGACCTGTAACAAAATGTTGTACCAAATCACATTTCATAGCAATTGGGTAATAATTAAGCCATTTAGTCTTATGTTTTCTATTTACATCAACATTTACAAATAACAGAAAAGACATGTATAACAATCAGCGGAAGTAGCTGACGAGACAGGACTCATACCATATTTAAGATGTCACCGTTAGCATTCTTTTCCTATAAGTTGAACATTGTTTTTGCATTTTCATTTCCAATGGTTTATAATGATTCCGAATTGTTAATAACGTTATGTAGGCCTGCTGCTATCTAGCAGGCAAAAGGTGGACGTGAATGCAGGACACGAGAGACAGCTTTAATGCTAAAATTGAACAAAATACAGAACAAACTCTGAGTAGAAACAAGGCATCCAAAAACCAGAGGAACACAGCGCTTAAATACACAAAACCATGGGGAATGAGGGAGGACGTGACAAAGAACTGAGACAAACTGAGAGAATAAATACAAGGTGATGAGGGGAAACAGGAGACACCTGGGAGGACAGCTGAAACTAATTGAGAAAACACGCAAAGGCATGTAAAACTAAATACAAAGCATAAGAGACAAAAGACTAACAAAATAAAACGGAAAGTAATTAAACACGAGAACAAATATGCATACTTGACAGAGAAAACACAGGAGGGCAGGAAAACGAAATGTAAGTGCAAATTATAAAAGGAGACTGAACCAGGACTGAGAATAAAATCATGAAGAGAAAGGAGCCAGAATACAAAACTGAAAGTGCCCAGAACTAC
>NW_005187491.1:624400-672574 GCF_000239375.1 Pundamilia nyererei
GTGTGTGTGTGTGTGTGTGTGTGTGTGTGTGTGTGTGTGTGTGTGTGTGTGTGTGTGTGTGTGAGAGAGAGAACCTGGATGTGTGAGAGGAGTGATTGTGTCTGCGTGACGAAATCCCTGCTAGAATCCCATGGATCAGTGTGGATTTAGGGAGCTCCTGAGGCCGATGAATTGGACGCCTTGTCTCTCTCTGTCCTACCTCACAGTCTCCTCATCAAGCCTCCCCCTCCCTTTCCATCCCTCCCTTTTTGTCTCCTCTTCATCGCTTCTTCATTCCTCTACTCCCCCCTCTGTCTCCTTTTCCTCTTTTTATCCCTGTCGCCATCTGATCTTTCGTTCTTTCTACTCCTTTACTTCCTTTTGTCATTCTCTGTCCACTCCTCATCCCTTTTTCTTTTCTTCAGTTCCCTTCTTTTTCTGTCTCCTTCCAACTTTATTTCTCATCCTCCCATATTCTGATCCTCGTTCACTTCCTTCCTTCCTATCATCCTTCCCTCTCTCCCCATTTCTGCGGCTCCCTGAGGAATCTGTCCAGTTTCACGGTACTTTCATTTAATGTGCACGCCACACATTGTTTCTTTGTCTTGTGTGTGTGTCTGTGCATGTATGAGAGCAGAGTGTGCGTGTGTGTGTCTGCCATTGCGTCTACCTTAAGGTGTCTGAGAATGTGTGTGTCTCCATCTCCCCCACCGAGTCTACATCTGTGTGAGTATGTGTGAGTGCAGATTATCCTAAGTCCTCTCTAATATTTATCCTGGCCTTTTCTAAAGCCAATCTTGTTCTTATTGGTGAGAGCACAGCCTGTGGCTTCACATGCACAGAGAGGCGTGCACACACACGCACACACACACTCCCAGTTGTTTGAAATGGGATATGCCTCACTCTTAATTGGGAAGGTGTTTTTCTAAGGCTGTCTTACAATTTCACGGGGAATGTGTGGATCTGTGGGTGTGTGTATGTGTTTTAACCTCATTCTCACATCAACATAAGGTAAGGAAATAGCCCACCTCTGGAGCAACTTACTCTGAAACACACAGACTGTCTCTTACCACTGACCTCCAACACATTCCAGCCTGTCCCTCATTCTGTAAATAGTAGGTATTATACCACCTGGTTAGAGTTGTGACGTTGTGCTCTGTTACAGTTAGTCTATATTTATCTCATTTGATGAGCTATCAGTTTTAGAGAATCTTAAGATTTAGACTAGCAATAGAATATAGAATAGATGTGACTGCCTATTTAATCATTGTTTGGATAGGCCACCCACAAACTATAATAACAAGTATATAACTACTACTACTACTACTACTAGCAATAGCAGAAAAAGTGTAAGCATGAGTAGTATTAGCAGTATAAATAACAGTTATCATAATCTATACTTCATTCTGAATGGATTCCCAAATGGGAACGGCATGGTCAGCTCTTCTGCCTGTTAAAGACACAATGGAGCTTCTATTTTCTGTGCTTACACAATAAATATCTACACAACTGCTGAATCTGAAAAAAAAAACAAAATCCAAAACAAATAGAAGTTTAGCGCTTATTAGGAGGTACAAGAAAAGTTTAGGAGACATAGTTGGGGAAATTGTCTTGGACGTTTGGAAAATGTGTTCAGCCTAAGAGACAATCTGAGCATTTGTGGATCTGTTTGTATATATATGGGAATGGTTTGGGTCACTTAACAACAATTTGAGGACAGCTTGAAGAAAGTTTAAGCCATTTTGTGATGATTTGAGACATTGTGGGACGGCGTGGGACCATTTGGGCCAGTCTGTGACAGTTTGGGGCTGCTTTAGGACAGTTTTGGAACAGTTTGGGCAGCTTGGTTGAGGGGTTAAGATGCTTTCAATAGACATTTCTTTCTTGGTTTGCAGTACGGAGACACCAGTGCATTCCTGCTTTATTCTGGGCTGCGGTTTGAAGATGGGGGTGATACTATGCCGCTGTGGTTACCAGCAATTTGGCTGTGGGCTTTTACGTTTCTTCCCCCCGTCAATATACATAATTGTACGCACATATATATAAATGTTCAGTACATTAGACCTGCACATTTCTGCACACACACAGCCTCAAAGCAACATTCTTTTGAAAACACACATCAAAATCCAGGAAGTGTGATTCTTTAAAAAAAGTTGTGTGCTTGAATCAGACACCTGGTATCTTTTGTCTAGTCTTCACAGTCTAAACTTACAAACCACATATGAGTACGGGAAAAGCACCTCGAAAAAAAAACCATTATGAGTCGTTCCCGCAAACATGTTTTTTCTACTGCAATAAAATCACTAAAAACTAAAAACAAATGTAAACAAGCAATTTTAGGCAACAAATATTTAACAGCTCAGGAAAGAATACTTAGTTTTCTGCCTAAAAAACAAAGTCTAACTCGAAGTGTGAATTACTAAACAAATTTCAGTAAACTGTTCAATCTCTTCTAAAAATAGAACTCTGCTGTTTTATATATAGCATTGTGGAGGAAAACTCTTCAATTTGAACACCACAGCAAGAGAACAAAGACAGCTGAACAAGAACACACACAAAACATGACCTACACTTACACACAGTGCATGTAGTTCAATCTCTGCTGTGTCTTCTGACCTTCCACGTGCACACACAGACATACATGTGTGTGCATGCTCATGCAAACACAGCCCATCTTTTCCTCTCTCTTTAAGTCTAAAATAGATGCAGGCCCCAAACCACAGCTACCAGTGGAACACTGTGAAAATAACAGCGACACACTTGTGCTATAGGGGTGTGTGTGTGTGTGTGTGTGTATATAGAGTGTCTGCTTGCTTTAACTGGACTGTGAATATAAGCAATCTCTTCTGAGTTCATTAGGAGAGGAGTGTAAAAGAAAGAAAAAAGTGAGGATGTTAAAATGCTAAATGCTAGAAATAAAACAGGGTTTGATTCATTAGTGAAACATGTGGCATAACGTAAAAAGAGAAGAGAAACAACAACAGCAGTGTACAACAGAATAAGATAAACAAGAGATCAGCCATTGATTAAAAAAAAGACTAATATACAAGATGAACTGCAGATTCCTCAGTTAAGAAACCACCAGAATAAACAGGACATAGCACACAGATGGGATTGACGACAATAATGAGTTTTTTGTGGAAAAAAAAATATTGCTCATGCAGTCAAATAACTCTTCATCTTGTCATCTTGTTTAGATAGTGTATGTATGTGTGTGGGTGGGAGCAGGCATCTATATACACACCTCTTTAGCTGAAGGAAGAGCTATGCTGACAGCGCGCTGACTAATGAACCATGTGATAAACAGTCCTGATTTCAGCAGGTGTGTGTATGTGTACAAAGTACAGCTGCTGAAGCTTCAAATTGGTCCAAATGATGTCATCAGGGTAAGACACAAGGTCAAATGACGCAGCGAGAAACATATAGACAACAAGAGATACGGTGGGATACATGTTAGCCAGATAAAACTACACACCCAGTTGGAATATACTAATGTTCCTAATATGTCCTTTATGTATTGATATACTGTAATTGTTATATCTGACTTGCATATGCTACTATACTACAAGATTTAGATCTATACTTCACAGACTACAGTACGCAGAAACCAATAAACCAAAACATACAGTGGAACAAGTCAGATCAATGGTTACAGTAAAACTAGATTAACCTTTTTAAAAAACTGCTGGTTTGTGTTTCTAAACATTGCCGCCTGTGTAAATAGCAACCGGTAATTAGTAACTGGAATACTAGTATTTATAGTGTATATGGGATATGCATCACCAGATTTCTCCGAGCTCCCACTCCACGGCCCGTTCCACCTCCTGTAATTTTCCAGTAGCTGAAGTGACGTCCAGAACAAGAATTTATTACAAGAGAGATATTTCATTATCCATTGACCAAATGGGCTCTATTCTCATTAAGTGCTCAACTCATTAATACATTTTGCATACTGCAACAGATTTTATTTTTTAAATGAAATCCACGAAGATTTTAAAGTTTGCCTTCAACCAGATTTTGAGCATTTGTGTATTTTGTTGGGTTTCCCTACCAATGAAGTGAGACTTATTGTGCGGTATTTCAGTGTGTATGCGTTTGTGTGTGTTTCTGTGGTCTTGGAGTAAAACGGTTGCTGTCGGTGTTGTTGGAAACGTAAACAAGTGTGCATGTTTACGGCCGGGTGAAAAAGCAACATCTGACAGGGTTAGCGAACGCCTGTTTACTGCAGTGCAGCGTGTGTGTGTGTGTATGTGGTGTCTACATCTGTGTCAATTTTGGCAGAAGACCAAAAGAGAAAGGAGAGACCGCATGACAAGAAAACGTAAATACAAACACATTCACTCTCTCTCTCTCTGTCTTTCTCTCTCACACACACACACACTTTATTGACCGACTTCGGCTCCACTGAACTATGCGCCGAATTACTGTAATCACTATAATCACTTATAAACATGCCTTTAACACTTTATAGACCTCTTTCTCTGTTTCTCTCTCTAACACACAAACACACACACACACACACACACACACACACACACACACACACACACACACACACACACACACACACACACACACAGTACAGTACTAATTCTCAAAAACAAATGGATCCACAAATCTCATGGTGTATATGGAGGATGGTTCAACAATGGTAAATGATTAATGATTGATACTTCTGATTATAACTGTGATCATAAGAATACAAAATAAAATATCTCCTGGTCACAAGGATTACAACTTCCTCATGTGGCCATGCACATTTACACATTTACCTTAAAACTGCTGGACAGTAAGTGTCAGCAGCACTGACTCTGCAGTAAACTCAAATGAGCTGATTTAACATCTGGCAAGGGAACAAGAATTTAAACTAAACACTGCGGCTATGACTAGCATATTCATACACTGATTAATTATGCTGATTAAAGTGCGTTGTCCCTAGACCCTAGAATGTGCATGAATAAAAAGCAAACAAGCAAACATGGTCCTGGAAAACCATTTGGCACCACCAGGCACTGTCATGTCCCCTATGCTATTAGGCCACATCTTCACTGATAAATCACACTAGCAAAATATGCAGATTTCCAGGAATTAACCACTTCTTTTTATAAGACAGAACATGTCTTGACTGAAAAGAATCGAACTGTCAATTTTAAACTAAATTTGGTTGGTTTTGGTCAAACAGAACTAGACATAAAAAATACTGAACATGCAAAAGATGTTTGTCTGTTGTCTGTTTGTCTGTCTGTAAATACATATATCTATTGACACAATGATAAGGGATTGAGAAGTGACAGGAAGTCAACAGTAACTCAAATAACCAGCAGAAGACCTCAATGGGTTCTAATCTTGTCAGCTAAAAACATAAAACTGAGGCTACACTTTGCACTGGGTTACCAACAGAAGACTGTTGAAGAGCAGAAGAGCTGATTTGTTTTGATTTTTGCTGCCTCGGATAGCACGGTCATAATTTAGCATAAACAACAAGAAAGCATGGATTCGTCCTGTCTTGCATTAACAGTTCAGGGTGCTGTTCCTTTTGTAAGGGCGTGGGGGACCATTAGTACCAACTGAGCATCGTTTAAATGACACAGCGCCCCCTGAGTATTGTTGCTAATTAGTCCATCCCTTTATGACCACAGCGTACCCATCTTCTTTTAGCTGTTTCCAGCACCATGTCAAGAAGCTCTGGCCTCTAGATCTAAATCCAATAGGGCACCTTTGGGATGTGGTGAAATGGACCACATCATGAAGGTGCAGATAACAAATCTACAATAACTGTGTGATGTCATGTCAATATAGACCAAAATGTCTGAGGAATGTTTCCAGCACCTTGTTGAATCTGTGCCATGAAGAATTAAGCCAAAAGAAGGTCCAACCCAGTAGTAGCAAAGAATACCTAAAGTGACCGGTGGGTGTACATTTTGGTTTTTACTATAAAAGAGAGTTAAGAGAAGGAAGAGTACAAGGAGGTAAGAAAGGCAGTAGGGGTTGGGCTTGAAGAGTGTAACTGATGATCTGTCAAAAGGTCCTTTAAAACTTCTGCCAAGAGTAAATGATCCATAAGGTGCCTGAGTGAAAGAGTTTATGTATTTGCATGTATATGCATGATTTTACGAGTGTCTACCTTGCAAAAATTATGTGAGTGTATATTTTTTATGCATGTGCCTGCACTGTGTAACTTATGCAGCTGTGTATGTATACCTGTTTGTAGTGGTATTATTTCTTATTTTTTTCACATACCTGTGTATATTATTTCAAGGGTGCGTGTACTGATGCATTTAAATATGAGTCTCTGTGTTGGCTGTAAGGTGTTAAATGAATAGGGTCCGTGTTTTTGCCTGCTGAGCCTTAAAATCTGCACCAAGGGACCAGCTTACAAGGCTGTCCACCAGCACGCACACAGTATAACATGCACAGATTACAACACACACACACACCACTGATTTTACCACTGAAACTGTTCAGTCAGCAATCTGGTAGCAATGCAGTTCCCTCCCAAATTCTTTGATACTTTAGTTGGATCTTTCAGTATTTACATTGCTGGAACTGTTTGTTTTCTGCAAGAGACAGCAGAATTAAAGTATTTTGACTAAAATGATGAATGGGAAGTTCCCATCCTATAATCCCATGGTTGCATTTATCTAAAATACTAAAACCAACAACTCAACAGAGAGGCAGAGTAACAACCTTTAAATAGGGTTACCTTAAGTTTAATTCATTTTTATTTATACAGTGCTAATTTACAGCAGCAATGGCCTTGAAGTAGCCCGGCAACCTGAGTATTTAGTAGCATAACTGAAAGATGGCTCAGGGTCGCTTCATCCCATCCTAAATGTATTAAAAAGGAAATTTTGAGTCTAATTTTGAGTCAGTCTAAGTGGAATGTAGACAAGTAAACCAATGACTCACCAGGAACAGCGAGATTCTGGACTTGAGCAGGGACCTGGACATTAGCCTCAGAGGCCAGGGTGAGACGCCCCCCTTTGCCGATTCGTTCACAAAGCAGGGTGATGTGCTTCTTGAGACGGGCAGTGTCACTGGGGAGGCCCAGCACTGATCCTCCTGTCTGCGCCAGAGAAGTAGCCTGGTCCTTGGGGTTCTGTGACAAGCAGGTCCGTAGGAGGTGGGAGACGGCAGCATCACAGCTCTCTTCCCAACCCTGTGGAAAGAAATAGGAAGCTTACCTTATACACTACCACTCATTTCATGATTATTTACATTGTAGATTCTCACTGAATGTGTCAAAACATGTTCAATATTTTAGATTTTTCAAAACAGCCACCCTTTGCTTTGTTTACTGCTTTGCACACTCTTCTCTCAATGAGCTTCATAAGGTCGTCACCTGAAATGGTTTTCTAACAGTCTTGAAGGAGTTCCCAGAGATGCTGAGCACTTGTTTGCCCCTTTTGCCTTCACTCTGTGATCCATCTCATGCCAAAGCACAGATTTCACTGGTCTAATGTTCATTCCTTGTGGTTTTTGGCCCAAACAAATCTCTTCTCCTTTTTGCCTTTCTTTAGTAGTGGTTTCTTAGTAGCTATTTGACCATAAAGGCCTGATTTCCACAGTCTCCTCTGTTGATGTAGAGATATGTCTGCTACTGGAACTCTGTGTGGCATTTATCTGGGCCCTAATCTGAGGTGCTGTTAACTTGCGGTTTCTGAGGCTGGTGACTCCGAAGAATTTATCCTCAGCAGCAGAGGTGACTCTTGGTCTTCCATTCCTGCGACGGTCCTCATGTGTGCCGGTTTCATAGTAGCGCTTGATGGTGTTTGCAACCGCACTTGGGGACACATTCAAAGTTTTAGCAATTTTAAAGTAATGATGAACGGTTGTTTCTCTTTACTTAGCTGATTGGTTCTTGCCATAATATGAATTCTAAAAGTGGTCAAATAGGGCTGTCAGCTGTGTAACAACCTGACTAAAACACAACTGATGGTCCCAACCAAGAAGGCAAGAAATTCCCCAAATGAACCCTGACAAGGCACACCTGTGAACTGAAAACCATTTCAGGTGACTAAATCATGACCCTTATTAAGAAAAGGGTTTGCAGCACTGTCAACAAAGCAAAGGGTGGCTACTTTGAGGAATCTAAAATTTCAGACAAGTTTAGAGTTATTTATCAATTTTTTCTTTGCTACATAATCCCATATATCTTGCTTCATATATTTGATGTCTTCAATATGTATATACAAAGTAGAAAGTAGTAAAAATAAAGAAAAACGCTTAAATGAGAAGATGTGTTCAAACTTTTCACTGGTAATGTATGTTTAAATTATTGAGATACAGGCTGAAAGAAGAATGACATAATGGACACAGAAGGCCTACATTATAGTAACTGTCTTAATAAGTTTTCAGAAACAAGAAATCAACATTCAGAGAAAATAATAAATACTATCAGATTGTAAACTTGTGTTTCTGTTATTAACTAGCAATGTAGAACTAAGACTGGGAGGTGTGAGTTTCGATTTGTGCTTCACTAAAGTAAAAAAGGGATGGCGCAAAAAGAAGCTAGAGCAAAGAATAGAGGATACAAATTTGCATAACAGAATACATTAAACTCTTAATTCAAGGCAGATCCACTCATAAACAGAGTAAGAAATGAGGAGGAAAGAACCACGAGTGCATGACTTTGGAAAGGTGATGGAGAAGAGACAAATAGTTAGAATAAACTATTTTAGCCTTTTAATTTGATGCCCTGTTGAATTTTGAATTTATGAGAGAGCAAGAAAATGATAAGACATTCAGAATCGAAAGAAACGAAAACACACACGCACACACACACAAAGCCACAGTAATAAAACAGTGAGGAGGGTTTGGTCTTTTGCTGTCCTCGTTCACCATCTCTCATCCTTCACCCACACATACATACACGAATATACCCAACTCATCCTACTAAAAACCAGTGAACCCAGAATCTCTCATTTGAATGGGTGATTTAGATGGGTAGGTCTGAGGATGATGCGGTATGTGCGTCAGTGTGTGTTGGGAGGGTAAGGGTGTGTTGACAGGTACCCCTCCACCATCACACCCCCCCCCCCCCCCCCCCCCCCCCCCCCCACACACACACACACCTCGTTCTCCTGCCTGCCGCCATGCTGATAGGCCCCTAATGAGCCATAATGACAGGTAATCAACCCTGTAATGATGATGACAGAGAGATACAGACAGACACAGGGGAAAGAGCGAGAGAGAGAGAGAGAATGCAGGAGTGTGAGAGAGAGAGCAAAAGAGGACGAAAGAGCGAGAGAGAAAATGGTCGGGGGGGTTGAAGGAGATGAGATGATGATGGAGGGAAAGGCAGACACCAAAAAAAATTAAACATGTGGAAAGCCGAAAGATGAGCAAAGACAAGAGTAAAGAAAAGACACTGGACGAGTCTGGAAGGAGAAAAATTAAAGAGGAGGGGTAGGAGGAGGCGAGATAGAGGTGGGTGACCTATTCTTACAACAATACCTCACCAGGTTATCAAATGGAACAACATAACTGCAGGTTTCTGTGGAAACTTGGCATGCTCATGCACGCGCTCGCTGAAACATACGTTCCACATGCTGCGGAAGAAAATTAAACGTCTCTAAACCTAAACTGCAGACATTCATCCTCCTGAAGGAGAAGAAAGGAAGCAAAGAAAGGTGGAGCTGAGCGGCTTTGGATCAAGGCCAGAGCGATAAATTACGGCAAAGTTCCCACTAATGCAGAAATAGAAGAGGAACTTGTTTTCTGTACCAAGAAACAAGAGAGGTTTTGTATTATTGGGTCGTCTTTGAAGACTTTTTGAAAAGAGAAGTTGTACAAGTGCAGCAGCAAAGAAGCATGACAGAGCTTCTATTTTCCTTGTGTTTATGATAGCAAAAAGGAATCTTTTTTTGCGCTTTTACCAACACTTCAGAGTGGAAAGCTTTAGTTTTGTGTATATTGACACTGTATAGACATGGATTACATCAGTAAATAAAAGTACCCTGTTGAATAACACTGAATGTATGATTATCCAAAATGTTAAGAACGCCATTTTTACCTTGTTTTTTCTTGAGTGCACAAAAAAGCTGATATTCAGTGAGAACAATACCAATCGCATCACTGAGTGAGAGAAATTGATGCTAAATTGTTAACACTTCGTGACTGAAAAGTATTTTTTGAGTCATACATTAACTCCGCATTATGCCGCATTACAAACAAACACATTAAAATAAAGCACATGTGGTATTATTAGCTTAGACAAACAGAACCAGTTATGAATAGTTTGTCCTTTAAACCTGTATAGCTTCAATGTTCCACTGTTGAAGTACCAACAAAGACAAACCTTTTTTTTCTTTTTTCTTATTAAATAGTTTCCTCAAAAAGCCTATGGACTGCATCAGGAATATCAGGTCTGACAAAGGGAGAAACCCTGGGTGTAACTGCAGAATTACAGGCTGGCAATACATAAATTATAACAGAGTCTAGCACACAACCTTGGAGGACTCCCAAAGAGACAGGTAAAGGTTCAAAAAGCAATCCCTCTGCAGTCATGATATCCTCATCAAGACTGCGAATGTCATTTGAGAGACCGGAGTTACGGCTCTGTGAGAACAATGCCATACAGTCAGTCTCAGGGGGAAACATTACCCACACAATCATCCTAAGACCAAATCAAGAGTGGATTTAGTACAGCATCAGCTACTTTCCTTAACTTCTGGGTACAATCAACTTTAATACATCTATTTACTGTAAATGCCTAGTTACTGACAATCAGAAGCTCTCAGAGTCAGAAGGCCTATTATGTTATAAAGAAACCTGTGGTTTGACTACAGATCCACAATATGAAGCAAGAAATTATGGACAAATATAAGGACACGGAGGAAGGAATGCATGAAGAGAAAAAGGAGGTGTTCTGCTTGGCTGCAACTAAATGAGACGTTTCGTTAGATACCCCACAGATGCATTTCCTCTGGTGTTCCTCCTCCTCCTTTTTTCTCCACCTCCTCCTTGTTTTTGACCTTGTTATTATAAATATTTCTATTTTCTTTCAGATAAAAAGCAGTGTAATGAGCCTGCACTCAAAAGAACTCCTCTTCTTAATTCCAAATATCCTGAGAAGCATAAACTTTGCCACAGATTTTTGCCATTCTTTGTGCTTTCCAATCACATAATATGAAAGTGACATGGGTCATTTGGTATTGCATTATATATTTTAGTTATTCTGCGTTTCAGTGAGCAGAGATTGCTGTGTATAGTATCTCCTTTGTCAAAATGTCTCAACTTTCATATTTCAGTCTTCTACAATCTCAGTCTCAGAGGTGCAGCAACAGGTGCATGTTCAATGGTTTTTCACAGAGCTGTGCACAATGATTTTTTTTAAAGTGGACACCAATTGTTGTTCAATATGAGCTCCACTACCTGTGACTTCATCATTATCCCCAAAATAAAGTTCAACTTCAAATGTCATTGTTCTGAAACCAAGCGGAAAACTCCAGAGCTGAAAATGAAGCAATTACTGTGTGTGTGTGTGTGTGTGTGTGTGTGTGTGTGTGTGTGTGTGTGTGTGTGTGTGTGTGTGTGTGCAGCATTTATGCCTTTATGAGCATTTTTAATGGATTACCTGACTAATGTTATGACTTACACTGCGGTACAGAGCATCCAAAAAGTTATTGCTTTGGTTTTGGAGACTAAAATTCCAGCATTTTTTTAGTCTGAGCACCAGTTACCTGATATGCATGTCTGTGGATTGTAGCCATATCGTTTATGAATTTAGTTTGCTAACTAAGCTAATTAGCATCAGCTGATAAATTATAAATCCACCCTCTCGTGAGTGATGTCAGCGTGGCTCCATCCATCGTTCACACTGACAATGAACTGTATGCACAAGTATCTGGGTCAGAATGGCAGCGACCTATGAATAGCAGCCACATTGCTGTCCTGTCCTAGGACATACCTTACAGGAAAAATTTTAATTGCATGTTTGTCTGTTTATTATTATTTTTAATGAGTGGACCAACAGAACTTTGGGATCATGTGCTGTACTGGAGTTTGCTCTCCAAAAACAGTATGTCGATCAGGATCATCTCCGCGGGTAAAACTGCTCAGTGAGACTGAACTGAAATTATGTAAATTGCATTTTTACTGAAAAATGAAAAAAGTTCTGCATTTGAAAAAGATCCAATAAATGGGTAATGGGTAACAGAAGAGTATGTAGGAATTTACTAATGAATTCAAGATGGAGAAATATTTAACTAAGTTAGCCAATCGTTCATTTTGGCTGAAGAATTGATAACTGTTCCACCCCCATTCTCCTCAGAGACTTTATTCATATCTGTGACAATCCTGGAACTAACTGAGTGACGGACTTGTACTCACCTGGAATGACCTCGCCAGTGCACCCACAGAAACGGTAAAAAGTCCAGATGAAAATTTAGTGTTTTTTGAAAAAAGAGTTTGCAAAATTCCCTCTCAACAAAAGAAGTGCCTAGATGTAATAAGCCAAAAATAACATGTTACACAAAGAAAAATAAATGTTCTAATAACTTAATAAAAACTCCACTGGAATCTTGATGTTGTCACAGCACTGCATCAGGTAATGTAAATTTCCTAAAATAACCCTTCAGTCCACCTGTTTGTCTTAATGTTGTGGACATGACCCTAATTACTACTAATTTACTTAATGCCATTAATCCCATTTATAATAACACACACACACACACACACACACACAAACTTACTTTCACAGTCCCTCGAGGCTCATCAACTGACCCTCTGAAGCTATTTCTGTCTACAATCACAGTGTGTGCGTACTGTAAGATATTTTATGCACAGTTGTGTGCATGTGTGTAACTCTGCGCCGTTAGCGAAAGCTGGAAATAGACACGGTGGTAATGAGAGGTTCAGGGGATTGATCAGAGCTATGGAAAAACTAATACAAACACACCCACAGTGGGCACTCGCCGTCTCGATGGAGTGACAAATCTTTCGTGGTCTGACTGCAGCAAATGGAGGAGCTCTGTCAACACGGCAGTGCACAACCCACGCTCACATAAGCACAAACACACATTCAAACACACTCTCACACAAAGCTTGACGTCTGAGTCAGAGGCTCTTTAAAGAGCAATATGCCATCTATTCACACTAGGACCTTTCTTTGACCTTGACCTTTTGCGTGTATTTGTGTATTTTATATATATTCACACATGCATGCACACACACACACACTCACACACACATCAGATTTAATGGTCAAATTATGAACAGGTACCACAGAACACACTCTGAGTCTGTGCAGAGCTGACGGGTGAGTGTTGAGTGCTAAAAACTGAATGTGTGATTGAGTCTGTGTGTGTGCGTTTGTGTGTGTATTCCACAGAGACCAGAAGTACTTAATGTATTTTAAAAGTTTTTAGAGAGTGTGTTTAAGCTGGGTCTATGTATACTGAGCAAGCTGCAGATGGATGGACAGATACTGACATGTTAATGGCCACCTGTGTGTGTGTGTGCGTGAGTGAGAGACTGTGTACCAGCTGCGGTGTGTCCTGCAGCAGAGGAAGCAGTGTGGCCTCCAGGATGCTGGTCTGATCGGGGGTCAGGCCCTGCCACAGGGACAGCAGGAGCACGAGAAGGTGTGTGGCACTCCGCAGACGAACAAACGCCTCTTCCAGCAGTGCCCGGTTCTCCTCTGCAGCCTCTGCCAGTGCCATTACCTGGAGGAGACAGGAGCTGGTAAATCTCTCCTAATCATCACAAGAATCACCATTGCATACAGAGGTGATGAAAATGCATTCATACATCAACGGTTTGCATTTAAGGAGCTGTGACTTCACCTCTGATCTTGATCCAGTTTGTTTTACAAAAAACTTGAATACTTGTCAAAAATTATAAACATGCTTCAAAGTCAGCCAAGAAAAATATAAATCTGCTGGCTACCCAACTTGACCTCTGGTTCCAGTCATTTTGAATTTTTGTGTATTTTCTTCTGAGTCATCTCCATAATTATTATATTTTCTTAATATGACACAAAAGCCAGATTTCCCCCTTTGCTTTCTTGCTGGACCAAATGACAAATCATCCCTAAAAGCCTTGCTGGGTCACTTTCTCTAAAACACACCCATTTATCCCCAAAGACTTGAAACATCAGCGGCAAAACCTGTGTAAACAGTTTTATGAGCATCGAGTCTGCAGCTTCTTCATTACTCTCACTGTGTGTTAGCCTGAATTCACCCTGAACCACTTCATCTTTGTGTATTATTTTTATAACGGGGGTCACAATTCCCTGCTGCAATATTAAGATCTCACAGTTCCCTTTTGGCCTTTAACATCTGAAATTAAATTTTAAAATAATGTGTAGGGATGACATGTTTGGCAAGATTTTTGATGGACTACTAGTTACAACGCAAGTCAAACACACTGCTTTGTCAGAGATGAAAGAGACAGTCAAATCATTTGTTAAACTGCTATACACACAGGATGATTCTTCCTTCCTTTCTTGTCTAGTTTTAGCTAATCCGGTATATTTACAATGAAGCTAGAGCCTAAATCTGCATTCTATCTTAAGGCCACTAGAGGGCGACAGCTGTAGTTGCAAAAAGACGTCTGGTCCAGTAGAAGTTTATGGGAAAACAGCTTTCTGTTATTTCTTGTTTAAACATGTTCTTGCTCAGTCCATGGGCTCAGTCTCTTATGTTGGGACATAATGAATAAAAAATGAACTCTGTTTCGTAAATCTTGATCATACCGCGTTTCAAAAAAGAGGATTATCTCATGTGTGAGGCTACATGACAAGCAACCCGTCAATGACAAGTTATCAGCCAACCGGTGTGTCCCTCCTCATCACATCCAGGTTTTTGCAACCAAGTTCGCAATGGTGAAAATGCTCGAAGGTGTCACAGTAGGTATGTGGATCTGGGTCCAATTCTAGTTCCCTTGAATGGTTAAGACTCTTGACCCATAAGACCCATATAAACATTAGTTTGGTAGTAGTCAGTTAAGCTACACTGGAAGTGATTCACAGCATTGTGGTGACCAGAAATTATAGGAAGTAACTGACATTTCGCAACTTAAAGATACTACAGGTGAATTAACCGCTGGGAACAGAAAGATTTCAACATATTTCAACATTTCTCAACTTCCAGGACAGCAACTGAAGAAACTAATTTAACCTGGGAATGAAGAATAGCACTGACTGATATATGACCTGTTAGTACATATATGTATATTCATTACATAACTAACCAGCTCTCAGCTTAAAGGTAATGCGTAATATGCAAATCACACCATTTTACCACTTTAGGACTCATATCAATTGGAAGATATTGCATTCAATATCCACATTATAACACCCACTTAAAGTTCCCACCTGTATGCTCGGTATGTTTTTAAAAATCATTGCTTTGACAATAACATCTTAAATGCAATACTTACAGGACAGTTCTGCAACAATTCTGTAAATTAATTAAACATTACCAGTGGAAATCTTCCTTTTAGGATTTTTTTCTAATATTTCTTCAACTTCTTAAAAATTCTTTCACTCTTTCCTTTACCAATATATTCTTCAACAGGAGGAAATAAACCCCAGTCCATTATTTCCATGCCCTTCAGCCTTTGTGCTTTATGGCTCTTTCCTGCAGACTACTGGATTTAGTTTTTTTTCTCTGAACAAACTGCACCGCTGTTCTCCTGTTAGAGCACTGGAAATCCCATTTAGAGAATGTTTACTACGGATTTTCTTCTTTCTCAAGTTTAAAAATAAACAAAACTAAAAAGACGAAACACAGCAGAATTCAAATAAATTGTTCTCTACATGTAGAGACTGCTTGCTCTGATGACTTGCCCATACACTCGGTTGGCAGTATTTTCGAAGGCATGTTTTCTTAAGAATTGTAGGAATCAAAAACATAGACGGGGAGCAAAGAGGAATGAAATACTTGCTTTGCAATGAAGATTAGGTTAAACAGCACAAAAGTGAGGGTTAAGCTCTTCTAACGTTTACTCAAGTACGCAGCTCAGCAGTAGAAGGCAGAAAGAGAGAGAATACATATATGAGGTGTGGTAGGACCATGTGAACTCTGACCTTCAGTGAGGGGTCAGTCCCTTCATCCCTGTATCATTGCAATAACAGAGGAGTGGAGATGAGTAGAGAACAAGCGATGAAAGAGCAAGACGGATGAATAAGAAGACAACAAGAAAGGGCAAGCCGGATGAAGACAAGGAGGGAAATGAGAGAAGCAGGAGGAGGAGGAGAGAGATGAACGGACAGAGAGAGAAAAAGAAGAGGTGAAAGCAGATCTGGGACTAATGGAAGAGTGTGTATTCAGATAAATGAGTGATCTGCAGGCCTGAGTGCCAACGTACGCCAGGAGTTTGTTTGACAAATGGATTCAGCGCTTGCCATTTGATACTGCGAAAACAGAGATGGAAGACTCAGAAATGACGTGTGTGTGTGTGTGTGTGTGTGTGTGTGTGTGTGTGTGTGTGTGTGTGTGTGTGTGTGTGTGTGTGTGTGTTGGGGAGAGAGAGAGAGAGAGAGAGAGAGAGAGTCAGTGAGTGAGAGAGTGAGTGTATAGCTGTGTGCATGCTAGGGTAAAGCACCAATTGCTTAAGTAAGCCGTTTTGATTTGCGTAATACTAAACTACAAACATGAGTACATGGGTACGAGAGCCTCCTCTAAGACTTGCACACTAAGTGTAAACAGTCAGAGTTAAAGTCTTAATTCACTTCCTTTCATTTGGTGGTAAACCTAAAAGGACTCAAGCATTCATTCAAGGCTGAGGTCATCTGTGGGTGCCATGTCATTCACAACTCTCAAGTTAGACACACATGCACACACATGCATACGCATTCTTGCCAAATGATTAACTATTTCTCATCACTGTCTTGCCAGTCTAACCCAGTCTAACCTTCATGAGTACACAAAGACATAAGCTTGGCTTAAGTCTTTTAAAGAAGTGTGACCGAATGTAAATTATTTCTGACTCACTTGCTCTCTTCATTTTTTCCCTCTCTTCCTCCCTTGCATCTTGTACAACCATATGGTAAAAAGCTGTAAAGTTCTGCACACTTATTGGGAACACTGCTCAGAGTATTTAGATAAATAATAAATAATTGCAAAATTCTGTTGGATCTTTGGGAGTCTAATTTTGTGAATTGTGAAAAAAAAAAATATACATTTAAAAACACTCACGAGCTACAACTCACGTACATGAACTCTTTATACTCTAATGCTAAATTTCTGCCATGCGCCACACAGACACACACACTGACTACCTTCATCCTTCTCAAGATCCAAACAAAACCCCATCCACCTTCCCCTCGAGATCTCTGAAAATGTGCATGTGTGCACGTCTGTGTGTGCGTATTGATAAAAAGCTCCAGGTTTGGTGAAGGGCTTCATTGTTGGCAGTGGGTTGACTCCACACACACACTCTGATTGATGCCAGCTGAGAGAATACAAAGACACATTTAGCCTAAACACCCCCCCCACACACACACACACACACACAGAACAGAGATATAAAAACATGCAAATGTGAACACACATCCATTTACACACAGATATGTACAGAATATATACACAAATGTTAAAAACAAATAACCAATACAAATCAGCTTCCAGGAAGCCTGGACAGAAAAGGTGCTTAAAAAAATTCTAAACTTGGACATCAACACCATCCCTCTCACAGCTATTTAGTTGTACGTCAGCAGCTGAACTACTGGTGACCTTAAACAACCTGCAGTTGAAGCTGCTGGGGTTACGACCTCCCGAGGTGTCTGCAATAAAGTCTGGAGTCTATTTGAAACATAAAGGGACATTCTGCTGCATCTTATGCACTTAAACCTGGTTTACATCTCAGTGACAAGGCACAAGTTTGTGACAGCGTCATGGCCCTTTAACCTAGACCGTCAAAAAAAAAAAGTCAGAGGGAAAGACTGAAAGTCTATGAAAGATGTTATTAAAGAAAAATTCCCTCTATTAGAATTTCTTCCATCCATTCACTTGTTCAGATGCAAACACAGAGCACAAAGCTTCCAATACAAGCCAACATTTTACGTTACTCTGGGGATTGCAAACCACACACAGACACATACACAAACAGTCATGTTTATCTATTCACGCACAAATGCACAAAGATATGCACACACATGTACTGAGAAAAATACCCAAGAAAAGTACAGAAAAACACAAACAGAAATTAGCAATACCCCTATCTACCAAATCCATGGAAATGCAGTATTTAGAGCACACACTCTATATCCACACACACACACACACACACACACACACACACACACACACACACACACACAACAAAATGTAACTGACTCTTAAATTTAAGCTGAGATGCAACAAACATTTAAAAAGTTAGAGTTAAGAATTAGCTGCCCAGGATTCACATTTGGCTGCCATGCTGTTCAAAGGAAGGAAGGGAGGAGAAAAAGTTTCAGAATGAATTCTGTGCTTGACTAATGAAGTTTATTCTCAGTATATAAACCAACCTAGCACCCTTAAAATCATGTATATATGATGAGCAAGATATAGCTAATGTCATGTTCCTTTGAATTAACATAATGTGAAGATGGTTACAGTGATCATTCCAGTGCGCAGCGTTTAGGTCAAAGAAAGCAGCACTTTGAACTTTTTAAAATAGACAGGGCCACCTTATCTCTCAGAATAACCAACATAGCCAATAACTTAAAATAAATATGCCCCATGAAGCAGAAAGAAAACACAGGAAATGCCACTAATGTAATTTCATTTCCTTGTGTTAATACAGTTATATGACTTATACAGTGAAAAATAAAAACTATAAAAACAAAAAAACTGACTCTAAAGTCACCATCATAATATTAACTAAGACAATGCACAACAGCCCTGTCGCAGTTCAAAGTGGCGCTTGAGCATGTGCCGGACTTGTTCAGTATTCTCCTGAGCAACAGGTACCACTACTCAGAAAGAAAACTTCACATCAGTGCTGATAAAGGGACACAAGAAGTCAAAATCATATGCAAAGACACTGCTGTGTTTTTAAGCTTCCTCCACATGTGTCATCTTATGAAGCTGTTGAAGCATCGCTCTCTCTGAGCTCCTGCACCACTGAAATGGTGGTACAAACTGGCACGATTGTACACTTGTGTATTCAAGACAGCCATGGCCACACATCTAATGCCAGCATGACAACAAGGCATGAAATCATGGCAAAGACACCAACTGTGATGTCACTTTTAGTGCACGCCTTTGTTTGTTAGGGTGGTAGAGCAAGCATACACTCAGTGTAAGATGTCAAACAAGCCACTGGAACGTCAAGAATCACAGTATTTACCTTGTAGCCCAATTAACATTCCCATCGTCTGACATATGCAATAATGAAATTGCACACCATCATCATTTCTAACTTGTGTAACTGCTAGAGTAACTCAGACATATTTCTTTGCCCCACATTTAATATACGGGGATCGGGTCAGTCACTCACTAGTAACATTAACAGTACTTTTCTTTTCAAAAGCACTATTATACATGCTGTTAAATATTAACAGATATGATGTCAAACATAAACTAGTCAAACTATGTCCTTTAAAAAACTGGTGGAAAAGTGCTACCCAGTCCATGACCTTCCAGCGCTGCAGTTGATAATTTGGTGTAGAATTTGTTCCTGTTTGACTTTCAACAGCTACAGTATAACTCAACGCCAAGTTTGGACAATTTTACAACACAAAGCGCAAAAGCACTTGTGTAGCAGCTCAGATATCAAGTGGTGAAGTCTGTGAAAGGCTCCGCAGTAAATCTCGAGCCAAATGCACACAAAAAAAATGCATTTCTGTCAAACATCGCTGAATGTTAGTAAAAGTCAACATGGCGGCAAGTGGAAAAATAAAATAAAGGTATCTGCTGCCAGAGTTTTATCCTTACATAAAGTGAAACAGACAAGAAATAAAGCTCAGAGTTTTTTTGTGTGTGTGTTCCTGTGTGAGCGTATCCTCCACAGAGTCGACAGATTAGATGTTTCCTGCTCAGTAAGCCGCAGCAAACAGCATGGATGAACTCCAAGCCACAGACACACACATACACACATGCACACACAGTCCAATATGAAAACACATATGCATACATACAACTTAAAGATAGGTGCGCCTACAAATACACAATTGACTTTGTGCACACAGTGCTGCACTATCTGTGCAAGTGGAAAATAACAGCAGTCCGTTTGGAAGAAAGCAACGTGGCAGAACACATCGCTCTCAGCCCGGGGTATTATGGGACGATGCATCAAGGAAAAGAGAGACAAGCTGGGTGAGAGTGAAACACAGACAGGGACAGGAGCAAAACAATGTTTTACAGGACAGGAAAGCAAAGAAGTAAAGGAGATGGGTTACAGTATGAGTATAAAGACAGAAATGAAGAACGAAGTTGAAAAAGTTCACACTAAGGTCAAATGAATGTGTTACAGTTGGTTGTGTGTGCACGTGCATGTGTTTCCGTGTCTTAATTAAAGAGCTAATTAGAATCTCAGTTTAACGACGGCTGGAAATACAGAGCCCATTTCCTCACGCAGGACGACTAATAGACATACTCACAAATGGATACAATTACATAGACAGGCACAAGCTCCTGAAATCATCTTAAACACACACACGCGCGCACACACACACACACACACACACACACACACACAGTATCACTTACACAAACACTCACGATCGCACAGACTTCCATTAACATCCGTTCTGCTCACGATCAAATGTGCTTTCACTAACACAAGACCACATTTCCTCAGTACTGAAAGAACAGTAACAGATTCACTGTTTCACTTATGTGTGTCGAGTGGTGAGGCCCAAATATCTAAATATGTGTCTCATTAGAGTTCCTTTGTGCTGTTGTAGAGCCTGATGTTGGCTGCCAAACACCTGCAGACACGCACACAAATACAGTGCAGGGGTGTACAAAGACCTTCAGGGAGTTAACCTAAACAGTGCAGTGTCAGACACTAGCTTATGATATCATACTACACAAACATAAAGAGGTACCAAATACTTTTGATGTCTTCAGTCCATCACCAAAAAACATATTCTGCTTTTCACTTTGGTCTTTACCTCCTTAATCATCGTAGTCAGCTCAGGAAAATGATAGCGCTCATTGTGACTATTAAACGTACACTTTGAGTTACTTTGGCTTGGTTACTGAGCATCATTTAGCAGTGTTTGTCATGTTTGCAGCGCAGTGTTTGATCCTCTGCAGGTCAAACTGTCTGAGGGAAAAACTCATTATATGAGGACTGCAACCAACCAGTTTGACCACCAAAATGTTGAAGTGAAAAAAAAGAAACCTGGGCAATAATGATTTCTTTAAAAAAGCAGATTGAGCTAAAATGAAAGGGTCAGGCAGTTAGATGGTATGTTAGGAGGTAGACATGCCGAGGACGGTGGAGACAGAGCAATCTGGTGGATGAGTGACAGAGTGATCAGCATCTCTTCTACCAGTGTCTGATAGACAGATAGCCAGACAGACAGACAGTAACCACTATTGTCTGTGGTCAAAACAAGCACACACACACACCGTGTTGATAACACTGTCTGTCTACACTCCCACTGATAAGACAAGAGGAGAGAGCAAGAGAGTGTAATAGACAGAAGGGGATGAGAGAGATGAGGGGAGAAAAAACTTGGAGGCCACAAAGAAATTGAATAAAATACAGAGAATAAAAGGTAGGGTGAAAAAAAGATTGTTTACTCAAGTCTGAATGGAGTACCGAATGAGGAAAGATGTAGAGGATAAAGTGATAGGATCTGGCAACCAAACCTGATCCAACCTCTCATGGTTTATCATCTGCTGGGAAAAAGACTTGGAGCATATCCACCAGATAAGCATAAACTCCAGGCTTCCACATCCTCTTCTTTTGTTTGTCTTTATATCTACGCTTAACTTTATATCTACTCAGGCAAATTAGCTTTAGTAATCATGCACAAAATGTCTCATAGAAAAAAAATCACAATTAATTTTACTGCATTTTAGTGTGCAGGTCATTGAGCCTATCATCTTAAAACAATAATTTGTTAGTATATATACGGACAACATGCCATTATCGGCTGGAGGAAACCATCCGTCCAACTATCCGTCTTTTAGCACTGATCCAAGTCCTGGTCGCAGGAGCAACAGTCTACATAGACCTGCCTGAACATCCAAAGCCACTACCAGCTCTCCTGAGGGGAACTGAGGAGCTTCCATGAGTTATAGTCTTTCAAGATGAACCCATAGATTGTTTCAGGAAAGCTCTTTTCTGAGAAGAAAAAAAACATCACAGATTCAGATTTTTTTTCTTTTTTTCTCACCACAGCTCAACAAATCAACAGATCAATAAATAACAAACAACCCCAAGAGATGGATACAGTGTCATTATGACTGATGGCACTAAACCACTCCATTTGTCAGTTTCCTACTTCATATTTCACCGAACTGTGAACAGGTGCCCCGAGAAACTATAACGCCGCCATTTGAAGCAACTAGGCAACTATACCTGGACGAGGCAGTCCACCCCTTTTTAGATAAGAACTGTGGCCTCAGTCTTAGAGGTGCTAATCCTCATTGTAGATGCAGCACTCTCAGCTCCAAACCACTGCAGTGTGACTTGAGGTCAGCATTACCGGTGTTAATCTGGATAACTCCTGGACTGATCAAAAAGTGCAAGAAGTACATTCTTGCAGCCCAACAAGGGCTTCTGAATTGCTTCTGATAGCGGAGTGGCAAGGGACTAAACTGAGGAGTGGTAAATGTATAACTGCCAATAGTGTTTTCACAGACATTACGGACACTGCTGTTACTATGAATACTGGATTTTCTGGACAGACCTCAAGTAAGGCAAGCAAATCATTATTGCAATACTATGCAGGTAGGACATGCCTCTTAAGTGCCACTGAAATATTTTTCAAGGAAATTGTTTTAAAATGTAAAATGATATCCAGTTTTATAGAAAAATAAGTAAACTGCATATGTGAGAAGATGTAAGTAAACAATTATATTTTTTTATATACCTGATAAAAAGATTCATTTTGTCTAAAACAATTAAATCAACTGTTTGGGGCAATTTAGAAAAGAAAATTGGGCAGTTTGAGGAAAAACAGATATAAGGCAAAAATGCCTTATAATTATTAACTAATTAGCTAAAGAAATTCAATAACATTCTGAAAATTACTTGATCAGTGACGATGAGCGATGTAGATCTAGAGGCTGATACCCAATCCACTGTTTCACTTTCTTTGATACAATCTAGATGACTGTAAGCAACTAACTAAATACCTCTAATGTAAAAAAAAAAAACACAAGACATGTTAATGTTTATGTGGTTTCTTTGGTTAAACAAAAAAGTAAAAGTCTACTTTTTTGACCTCCTGCCCAATCAAGGCTGTCAGAGATGCTTTAACAGGCCGTCGTTCAGCGGTATGACTGCTCTAACCCTGTGCAGTGATTTATGAGGCTGTCCCACTCCGACAAAGAGTCAGCTGAACTCTTGTGTTTTTTCTGGGCTGGTGAGACTGAGAGAGAGGCCTTCTGCTTTTCTTTGACACGTGTGTTCACACGGTCATGAACAAAGAGCTTTATTCTCCACTGATAAGTTGTGGGTGGGAGAGCTGCACTCCCTCCCTCACTCCCCTCATTCCTCTTACTTATGGATGAATATGTCTGTCTTTCTGTAGTCAGAAAATGTCCTAAATATGGGCAGATCAGTTTACAGAAATGAACACAAATCCTTAAGAACAACATAACTTCAAAACATACAAAAGCAGGATACATAGCTGCAAATATGCAAATACAAAATGTTGCAATCACACATGCAAATTCAGACTTAAGGTGTCTACTGCTTAAATGCATTAAGGCATTTGGCTTTTATACACTGGCAAAAAAATAAATTGTATAATTAAATCCAAACACCCTCTGCTTCTCTGTGAAACACACACACAGATACAGAGGTCAATAGTTGCTACAGTGTGCTGGGTGGTCCTTAGGGGCCAGAGGCCCTGGATAGAGCAGGGGACTAAATTGCAGAGTGTGACCCACCGCAGTGACACCCAACCTAGGATTAACACCCAGGCCTAGCCCCAGATTGCCAGTAGCCCCAGGCTGTGAGACCTGACCTTGACAGGTTCAGAAGTGACCTCCAACACCCACACACATTCGCTTGCTGGTTGAGTCAAGGCCCACCCAGTGCTGACATAATGAGCGGGTTTGGTCCGTCCAGCTGGATGGAGGAGGGAGTGGGTTCTGTGTGAAGGCTGCACTGATGATTTTGGCTACGATTAGACGGCTTATCTTGCTTCCAAAAAATGTCTAGATTGTGTCTACACATAAATTTGAGACAGATCTTCGGTCACACCTGCAGCACATTAAGTCACAAATGTGTCGAAAGAGCAGCAATAAATAACTTTAATAATTTTCAAAACTCGAATCATAGAAAATATCAAAATCAGAAAGGATTTGACAATGTGTTACAATAATATAATTGGAATATTAATATAATAATTATTTTTTCAGGTGAAACTTCACCCCTAAATGAAAAACAACAACAGTATTTTTTTACAATGTCTCTTTGTAGAAATTGTAACACATGTACTCAAAAATGACCCACAAACCTTGTCACGAGCTTTTTTAGTAGGAGCTATGCCCAACAGTTATATTACTCTGCAGAAGAAAATATCCCTCATGCGACAGATGTACTGCAAATGCCACAGTTAAACGTGCCCAGAGGCACGTTGGCAACTATCTGGAGAGGTTGCAAGAAAGAAAAAAAATATGTATTTCCTGAGTAGTTAGCTCTATGCAACTAGTGGTTGCTGGTGGCTGAAAATTAAAACTGATCACACATTTTTATTTTGCTGCACCAAAAATCTCTCCTTTGGTAGCTAGCAGACTGCAACAGTTGCCCGGAGCTTGCATGGAAGACACCTACTTTTCTACATACACTTGCCAGCTATTGTCTGAGTGGTAGTGAAAACTGTGAAAGTGCTGTGAATGTTTTGGTGAGATACAACTTTCACTCTGTTTTTACTACCCCTTCCATGCCAGTGTGACCGAGTTGTAAGCAATCAGGAAAGGCTCCAGCCGCCCCCGACCCTGGAAAGGATAAGCGGAAGCGAATGGATGGATGCTTTGAACAACATTTTTAGATATCCAAGAGAAGGCAGACATGTGTCAAAAACTCCACAACTGGATAACTGAACCAAAGACAATCCTGGATAAATAATAATACATGCTGCGGTAAACTTAAGAATAAAAGCCTAATAACTATTAGTTAGAAAATAATAAAACTGATCTTTAAATTACAATAGGAGGTGATGCATTGTCTTTGAGTGACACTTAAATGAATGATGTCATGTGTGCTCACCTACACACTAACTACACGTTTTACATGCTACATACCATCAGACAATTTTTTGTGTTTGACTGAAACCCAAAGGTCTTAAGCAACGAGTTGTGATACTTACCAAACAAAAGTGTTAATGTCAAATGAGAAGGTTTTAAAATAATAAGCATCGATGAGTTTTAAATAACACCTGAGTATACTGTAAATGACTTTTACTAGAAAGTCAACAAAAGGGCAACTACGTGAGAGGCGTTTTATTTATGTTTTCATGCAAACTGTAAATCAAAAGCCATAACACTAAGACCATACAAAAATACATATGAACATTTTCATGACAAACTGAGTCTCTTTCTAACTAATGAAAAGCATATGTATGATATAAAATGTTCTTACTTGACACACACACACCAAAAAAAACATGCCATAAAGGCGTTAAAGTTTGAAAACACATCTTGCTATATTCGTGAAATAATCTCTGAGGATTTATCAAATTTCACAACCTTCTGCCTGGAATAACCTCTTGTTAGATCTAATATATCAAACTTGTAAATGTTTGATCAGTTCACTTATGCACAATATCTACAACACTTTTTTCCCCCACTTGCGTTTCCCAACATTTCCAAATGTGCCTTTAAGAAAACAACTGATATTGTTTCATCCAGACTGCATCAGCAGTACTAACAGTAGAGAGTTGAGAAAAAGCTGGATTCAATCATTAACTAAACAATGGTTCATGTTTTTATATCACAGAAAATGTGTCTGTAATGAAAGCACACTGGAAAAGCTGGAAACATCTGGATGTGACATCACATTGTCTGAATGAAGAGGTCAGCCCAGGTGAAAGAAAGGGAGAAAGTGGAGACGGAGGGCGTAGAACTAACGCACACATGAATATAATACACACACTGACAGCCACACACACCTAATAAAGAGGGCAGGCACAGCTGTTTGGAAGTGTGGTTGAGGTCAGAGTTCAAACAGATATACTGAGACACTCGTGCCATAAAGCAAGGTACTTAAAACAATTCACACTGAAGCACGCACGCACATATATGGTCCCCACACGAAATTCAGACATTTTCCCGAAGAGACCTGCATGCACACATGCAGCGCACGCTGTTAGCGAGATTGTATTAATAGCATGTGATGTGACTTAACTCAAGGGCCCATTTCACCAAAACAGCTGCAAATGCAGTGTGTGTGTGTGTGTGTGCGTATGTGTGGCTTTAAACCTTTCTCAAAAGCCAAAAAATATATGAACTCTACCAGCCCGACTGAGAGTTCAGTGGTGCAAGAAAACACAGGCCTCACACACATTTTCTCACAGTCTGACTCTCAGCTGCTCAAAAGTAAAATCAAATATTTACTATGCACTAAAATAAAATAATTTAATTCAAATGTGTTAAAACAGACCAAAGAGCACAACACTCTGCAGCAAATCGAGACATTAAAGTTGTGTTTGGTGAAATCTATTGAGTCTCACTGACACAGACCATTCTGTTTCCTTTCAAAGCTCTATTAATCATCTTTTACATAACTGAGAAGTTCTTCCAAGACACCATAATAGATAGATGATGATGTCCACTTTCAAGGTGGATGGTTATGCAAGACCTCTACTTAATTTTTAACAAATCCACTGGATTATGAAATGTGAGAAAATAGTTAAAAGTCACCAAAAAAGGGGCGCACCAAGATAATCTAATCTTTTTGTTCCTCTGGTTTCCTTTACATTTTCCTCTCATAATACAAATCTTAAGCAATCCTAATCAATTAACAAAACTGTAGGTGATTTCATTTCTGTCAGTCCAATAATTTTAAGTTTAAATTAGACTGGGACCAATAGAGAAACTATACTGAAGTCGTAAAACTGAAATATTTGAAGTCCATAAATAAGGAGTACTATTCCAGTTTGTTATCAGTTTGTTGTTCAAAAATCAGCATTCTCAGTGTTACACGAGTGTAGGGGACACAAAGCATGCGCGACTTGTGCATCTTAGAAGGCCAGGGCACTGCTATGACTGCTATTCAGATGATATATATAAAATTTTTGGAAGGACTGTGTTTGCTTCAGCAAGACAATGCCAAACCACATTTGCACATAATTCAACTGCATGGCTCCATAGTAAAAAAGACTGGATGTTAAACTGGGCTCCTTGCAGAGCAGACCTGTCATCCAATAAAAGCACGTGTAATATGAAAGGAAAAATACAGCAAAAGAGGAATATAATTAAGAACAACACATAAAGAAATCTGAAACATTTGACTTTTTTGTTTCCTAATTTCTCATTTGTTGTTTTTCTGTTTTGTTTGTTTAAACTTTTAGTTTTGAATTTTAAGTGAAAAGTAAGCCCTGTTTCCCAGCAGCCATCTACTGTACACCTACTGTACTACTGTTTTTATCCAGACCTCAAAACAACCATCTACAGCTCCATTAAGCACCAGTTTTCCAAATGTCATCAATTTAGGTTGAGTCACAACATAACAGCTGAAAAACCCAAAGCTGCCATCATGAGTTGAATTCCCCCTGCCCTTTAACGGCCCTTAAACTATATTGTGAAAATGTATAAAGTGTTGTAAATATAAATTTGTTAACAAATATTTTAAGCTATAAGTTTCAAGCTTTTCTTCAAATGGATACTGCTTTCTGAAGTCAAAGCTTTTAATGTCCAACTATAATTGTCTAAGCTGCAATTACAAAATGAACATGAAGAAACCACATGACAACTTACTACTGGACTTCAATAATTTGTAGTTTAGATTTATTTTAACACACTTAGAGGAACACAGAAACACACAGGATGAAGATAACTCCTGTCCTGTCTGATCATAAAAATATCTTCAAGTTATTTTCAGACTTTTCTCTTCATATGTGCTGTATGTTGCCAATGTGTATGTGGTCTGTGGTGTGGTGTGTGAGCATGTGTGTGTGTGTGTGGAGGGGGACAGTGTTTAGTCTGAAGCCATATTTAGTCTCTCTGGTCCTAAGAGGAGCCCTATAATCACACAAAACCTTTCTCTCTACTCATTACACACACACATACAATACAGGCACACACATGCATACACACACAGTGGCCTGTCATTAACAGTTCACACTAACCTCCCAGGCTGCACATGTGCGCACGCATACGGCGCACAAACACGCGTCAGGTTGTTTGCATGAATGCGGACGTACTTACACACGAGTATTGATGCGCAACCACATTTGTAAACATGAACATGTGCATCAAGTTTGAAAGCCCATGTGCACGTGATCTCACACACACAAAAACACACATGCAGAACCAGATGTGTGTCCAGCTGTGTGTCCAGCAGGCGTTCTGCTGCATGATCGTATTCAGTCTGGATGATCTGTCATCGATATTTTAACTTGACTTTAAATTCAATATGACACACTGACGGGATATTTTGCTGATCAAGAATGAAAAGCTAAACAGTCAGCTAAACAGCTGACTGATACATTCCCAATCCCAGCGTCACACTGCATATACGTCACACATGTTCAGAGAAGGTCTCGACAAAGAGCAATAATTTTAATACGACAAAAAAGCTGATCTGAGATGAGTATGCTTGTGCTTCAATAGTGAAAAATCCTGGCCTTGTTGTTGAGACATTAAAGATGCTACTCCTTTGGTGGGTTGCTAGTCAACAGTTGGTACATATCGTTGACAGGTCTCTGCGCCTGCTGTCCAACTGCCACTTTAACAAAGCTGTTTATTAAATTTCTTAGATGTAGTAAAATAAGGGAAGTAAAACTTTCATTATAAAAAAATGTAAAGCATTATAAATAATAATGTTAATTAAAATATTTTACTACAGTTGTTTCACAATGAGAAGGGAGTGGCAATTCTCATACTTTACATGAGCCATGTTGTAATTAACTTCAGCAAAAATTATGTCAAATGACAAGAGATATATGATTTAGTTCAAATGAATTAAAGCAGCAGAGCTATGTTCCCACTTAAGAAAAAAAACTTCTGTGATGACTGATATTATATAGAGGAAAATAGATGTAATGTGGAAATTATATATAATGCAACATAATATCAAGAAATGTATACACTTATTTGTACAACATGCATGTTGTTAACTTAACACACCCTGAACCACAGTGACTGCAGCAGGCATTTTGCCTTCAGATATTTAACATTCTTTCCAAAACACATAATTCAATTCCAAACTATTTACATAATCCCGAATCTTGTGGTTGACATGTCATACTTGTGCTGGAAGCAGAATACAAAAGGATGTCCTTTTGGGGCTGTTTGAGTTTCTTGTTATGGCAGTGAAGTATAAACTGACCCCAAAAACCCCTTTTGATGAGTGTCAGTTACCAGACTAAAAAATATTATGTCAAATTAAATGTAATTTTCTCAAGCTTGTTATAATACCACAGGAACATACCAAATATGTAGCACTTCTCTGTTTAAACACGTAGATGCATTCATTATCATTGCTGTATGTATGATTTGAATGGACAGTTTGCGTTTGTCTGAGTGGCTTATGGGATTTGTGGGACAAATATTTGCAATAATTTCAAGTTTGCGTCATTTTCCCCGGACTCTCTATGACTAGACCACTGAACCGATGGGAATGATCTAAGTGATTACACTTGCTAGTTACTCATTCAATAGTTCGGAGACCGTGACTGTAAAAAAGTTTTAAAAAAATTAAGAAGACAATCCACAGAAATTGGTTTAGAATCAGCCAGTCAACTGCAGATGTGTTTTTTAGGTTTTTGAATCTGCAGCTTTGAAGGTCCAGTAAAGCTTATTTTTTTGCCAATTGAAAACTGAAAATGCCTAGCTTGGAGGGCTTATGAGCACTTGGCCAGCACAGTATTTGGAAATGCCAAATTTTTGTGCATCGTGAGTGGAAAATGATTTCACAGGTGCAAAGTGTTTTTTTGTTTTTGTAAGAATATTGACTGTAAATCATTCAAATGTTAGGTCACTATAAAGCTGTGAAATCCTATGTTAGTTGTATATAATAATATTGTTTAGTGTTATACATTAATATGTTGATATTATTCAGTCTAAATCAATCATTTAATATATGAACACAGAGTTAATGTCTCTTTAACAGCTACAAGTCACTATTTTTCTCTTCTACTTTAACACAATGTGCAAATATTACACTAAAAATCCACATAATCTTAATATATATTTATATTATATGTAATATGTAACTTGACAGTCAATAGTACAGCAGTATTTATATATATTTGTAATTTAAAATAGAATTGTAAAGCCGTAGTTCTTCCTTTAGTTTTTGTTGTAACTCTGTTGTTAACTTTTTTTAATGACTAAATCTTAATTTGTTTCCAAGGTTATGAAGAATATAATATTTAATAACAAAATATACTAATTATGTCAGTTCATACGTGCATATTCCTTTACACAAACTTAGTAACACAACATGTTCATACAGCGTCCCCTGGTCCAACACTGAACCACACACTTGATGCAGTCCAGACCAGAGAGACCTGAGAAGCCAACAAACACACACACACAGCGCCAGGTCTGAGGTGATGGTTTTGGTTGTGGTCCCAGTGAAAACGACACTAATTTGGGGCTAAAGAGCTGTGGCAAGCTGCATCAAAATTCCAAAATCCTACAACTGTGAAAGACAAAAGCTCACTGAACGCTAACAAAGTTAATGCAGAGCAAATGAGATCAGCGTTAATGCAACAGTGATACTAGCAGTGATAACACAGTCCACGCTTGCTTTAATTGTTAATCCAATCAAACGCACTTGTAGCTTTGTAATGTGAGCTCCACACACACTTAACCTTGGACACGCAACACACTTCCATAATTATAAAAGTCCACACACACTCACATTTGCACAAACTGCACAAACTCCAAAAACCACACTAAATAATTTGCAACTAAAAACACTCTTGGCATTGCTGTGTATATACCTGAGTGTGTGTGTGTGTGTGTGTGTGTGTGTGCTGCCCCCACCATGTCTGTTTGCTTTTCTCTCAATGGCTTCCTTTGAAGGAGGCAAGGGAGGGGGGAAAAAGACGGAGAAGTGAGTGAGGGAGCGAGACAGAGACGAAAAAAATGAGGAGAACTCTGGGAATTCACTGCAACAAGATAAATATCCTCAGCTTGGCGTCACACGGCCGCCACACTCTCTTTTACTACACACACATACACACAAACACGCTGATTACAGAGTAAATATGTGTAATCTTATAAATCAGCCATTGTTTGGGAGGCGGAAGAAACAAACGCACATACACAACATGCAGACACAGACATGTTGACTTTGGAGAAAGTGAACTTGTGAGGTGATCAGTCAAGTAAGGTCACACACCCGTGTTTTAATGGCATAAAGAATAGAATGTACAGACATTTCTTCTATTTATTGCCACCAGTTTGCTACTTCAATGGTTAATGGATCAAATCATTAGTAAAGGAGCCTCTGGTGTTACTTATTCTTTCTGCATCATTCTACACAAAGCAAAAAAAAAGAAAGAAAAAGCATGGCAATCCAAGTTTTACAAACCTACAATCTTTAACTGTCCAACTAACCGTAAACCAAAGTCAGGATAAATTATAGGAGCACATAACAGCACGGTTCAGAAAGCAAAGTGGTAATTGCATGTCCGAGCTTACAGTTTTAGTGCGCAATACTCTCAAGGACTGATAAAGCATGATCCCATTACAGTTTTTTCTCTCCCTCTCACATTCGGTTCTATTAGAGGTAGAGTCACTCGCTGATCACTGATACAGCTGTTTTACGAACGCAAATGCAGGTTTTCTAGCATTTTTCATGACACGAAAATGTCTAGTACAACATTACACTGCCAAACCACAAAATGCAGCACTGATTTCATACACCGTTTAGTTTGACTGCTCTACACAATGGTTTTCATAACCATATTATCACCTCCTTCTTCAAGACTGAGAGTGAAGAAGTTCTATTTAACAGAACAGAAATATGAACATCTCTTCCACCAAGTAATGAAATAGTGCCAGAAGATCAACAACTATCAGTTGTTACTAGGACACGTATTTTGGCTTATCTGACCGTCTCTACTGACCCTTCATTTGCTAGCAAAAGGCAACTGTTCTGCATGGTGTAGCTTGCCAGTGAAATTCATCTTTTTATTCATCAGCTTTTGCGGTCTTTATAAAGTAATCAGCAATATTCAAATTGTATTGTAATAAAAATGTATCAGCAACATTAAAAACAAAAGCAACCTATAACATCTAGTGAGTAAAGAGTCAAAATAAAATCTAAAAAGCTGCTCAATATTAGTTTATATCTAAAAAAAAACAGATGTCACCTGGAAATTACCCTTTCCTTATATATAGTCATACTTGTTACTGTTTCTGCTTGAAAACCGGAGACAAACACACGCACAAATGTTTTCATGTTATGTTCAGAATCCATTAGTTACAGCTTTGGATGCAGTCTGCGTATATTGTTCCACTCTATTATAATTCAACAGACTGCCAGCTTGTCCCTTTTTTGCATATGGTCTCCATATATGCAGAGGATATCATTGTTCCATACGCACTCTATTCACAGCTAATTGAATCATGTAAAGACATACGCACATGCAGGGATCATTACTGCAATGGCATTTCCTTAATGAACAGGAATTTATTCATGAAAAATCAGATCCATGTGGCAAATTTCCTGTCGTGTAGATATAGTGTATCGGCAAGTCTGTGCCTGCCTGTATATGAAAAAGAAAGTTTTCACAGCAATGCAAAAACTAATCACACCCGATGATTCAATACCTTGTAGAACCAAGGAACAAGTAATTATTTTCTGTATGACTTTATCAGTCTCTCACATCATTGTGGAAATTTTGACCCACTCTTCTTTACAACTTTGCTTTACGTCATTTAAGTTTTTGGGCATTTGTTCATACACAGCTCTACTAAGGTCCCACAGCAACATTTCCATAGGGTTGAAGTTGTGTTTTCTGTTTCAACCATTCTGATGTAGATTTGCTGGTGTGCTCAGGATAATGGTCCTGTTGTTTTGTTTGGATCATACAACAGGACAAGCCCAAATCATCACCCTTCCACCACCTTGCTTAACAGTTACCATTGAGAATTTGTGCTGGTATGCACTGCCAAACATTAAACATCTTCACTTTGCCTTCTCTGTCCAAAGGATGTTGTTCCAGAAGTCTTGTGGTTCGTTCAGATCACAATTTGAAACCAAAGCCACGTTCTTTTTACAAAGACGAGACTTTTTTCTTGCAACCTCACCAAACATGCTATACTTGCTCAGTCTTTTTCTAATTGTACTGTCTTGAATATTAACATTTACCATGTTAACTGAGAACTGTGCATTTTGAGATGTAATGCTTGGGGTTTTGGAAGGTCTGATTTTGGGGTGAATTCATTGGCGCAAAGATTGTTGATTTGTGTTGACACAAACCTGAATGAAATGCAAACTGCCAAAACTTAATGAAGCACATTTGATTAACAACACCTTGTTGTTTGTCAAATAAACCTACTACTTTATTTTTCTTGTATTTTTTTTTTCTTGGAGAATGTTTTTTTAATGGAACAGCCCTTTCTCTGTGTAGTTTTACATCCCCCTACCACTGTAGTCACTGCCACTAGTTCAGACCACAAAGCACAAATGGACATTTTCAATCACCACTCAACTGCAATCTTTTTACTCATAACATCACTGAAAGCATAAGTTTACAGTTTGTGGTCGACAACATAAAACTGCACACATTGTGTTGTGAGCTGCAAAGCTGATTTCATTTACTCTTTGGCTAAACAACAGCTTCCAAAGACCAAAGCAGAATGTAAACAGCACCCTGCTGTGGTTTTATATGTTGCAGTTCAAACTCTTGTGCCAGAGAAATGAGGTGGGAACTTATGAAACCATGACACAAGACCAAAATTGACCTTTGACCGCAGGGACAATTAGCAGTGTGCCAGGTCTCACTCGCATTGAAGAAGATTTCTGAAGTCAGTGTCCAGTATCAGAGTGTAAAATCAGAGCTGGGCCCATGCCACTGAACTATCAGTGTGTTTAATTAAAGCCACAGGGGGGAAAAAGCCTTCAGTCTGTAATCTCTGCCTCTCTAATCTCTTCCCAGCATGACAGCTTTCCAACGTGGATGACTTATTAAATCTCAGCTTGGTGCTCAGCAACAGAACACAATGAGAAATGATGTGGTAAGCACAGTGAGAAGCCTTTCTATATAGTTAAAACCTTTTAATATTCTACCAGTAAGCCCAATATCAGAAGCAGGGTGAGATCGCACTGATGAAAATCTCTTCATCATACAGTTAAATTACTATCTTGTGCTTTTTTTTATTATTTCTTTGTCCTTCCAATGTAGCATTTCATTGTTTTCTCCTGTGCTTACTTCATTTCCTAGTTCTTCTACTATTTTTGTTACTAGTGCCAAACTTCCTAGACATAATAAATTCAAATTTCACCCTCTTTCCTTACACTCTGTAAACTTTCGCTGCTCTTTTCCTCTTTAGTCTGTCCCTTTGTGGCATGACGGAAAGGTTGTATAACTCTGTCATTTGCAGGACAGACAGTAGACAGATGAAAGCAGATGAATGGGAAAAAGACAATAAAAGTCAGATCTGTTCTTTGATTCCGTCAGCTGTGGGATCAGAGGACAGGATAGAAGGAAAGGCGGGGGAGAGGAGATGGTTTACGACTCTCCCTCCATCCGCCTAATTTATTTTTATGTGACTTCAATCTCTGTTCTATCTTCATTGCATGTCTCTTTAGTTTGATCTTTCTACATAGTTTACATTTCTGACTCATTTCTGCATCATTTTTTTGCATCCTCACAAAAGTTATTTAAATAGAAATGCTGTATTTCCACTGTTTAAAAAAAATAAACTGCATCATAATCCCTGTGACTAGGATTACCTGTAGTAATTTATACAAATTGCATCTGTGATTTTAATCCCATGTAAGCCTGCTACTTTCATAGCCTGTAAATTAAAGAGTCCAACATACAAATGCATCTCTGCGATTTTTGCCAACTATTTCCTCACAAGAGTTATAGAGCCTGTGTTAGCCATTACAAAGTAAGCAGGCATTTTGCATTTTTGGTGCAAATTCAGGAGGGCTTCTGCTGTTACACAGCATGGAAACCCACTGATAGGAGGAACAAAAGGAAAAAAAGCTCAAAACCATTAGAAGAGTTTGAGCAGGCTCATTTGTTTCAATAGTTATGTGGCAGGCTATTAATAATAACGTAGCTGGGGCCTCAGAAGATCCTAAATCGGAGTAAAATGGATACTTTGCTTTCCCTGCATGAATCTGCAGTATACACATAGATGTCAGAAGGTAATTTCTAAATTATATGTTTTTATGCACTTGTCTGTATTCTTTCCTCCATATTTCAGTATCTTCAGTCCATGACTTGCTATGGTTTCACATTTGGCATATCACAATTCTCAGTTTTTATTAAATTCTACATCCTTCTTGTGTTTGCCTTTTCATCTCTACATTTCTTCCATTCATTCCTGTATGAATTTCACCCTCTTGATCCCCTCCCTGACAGTCTCTCACCCCTCCCACCATTGACCATATCCACATGTTAATAATAAAGTCTCTTCCAGTTCAACCACATCTATGAGGAAATCCTTTGGCAGGTCATCTATGCCTCTCTGATAAAGAACAGTACAGATGTTTCATCCTCACTTTTCTCTTCCTCCCTCAGTGTTTTCTTTTCTTTTACATGACTTTCATACAGCAGCGTATGCTGGGTCCAAAAATGTGGCTGAGTGGAACCGATGTGGATTGTGCGTTATCCCACCCAAACCACTGCAGCATTTAATGAGCCCGAACCTGATTAAAATCTTGGGAAGATAAATAAAATGAAACTCGACCTGATCAAGCCTGAGGGAATAAGAAATTAGAGCCAGACTTGGACCAAATCCACGTGGTGGTCAGGGCAGGGCACATTTGTTTTGGGCTGGGAAGCAAAGCTTCATCACAAACATTTATCTGATCCTGCTGATATGACCAGACTTTAAACAGTTAATCTGAAACATTTTAACTTTACACACACTCAATGATGAGCTAGTGCTACCTGGAATTAAATGGAAGGCCTATCTGAATCAAAAATAATTGAAAAAAGCTGACAAAATAATCCAATTTGTTTGTTCATGACTAATCAAAGTTGGAGAGCAGACAAAGCAATTAAAAGCAAAACTAGAAGAGGTAACAGTGTAACAGAAACATATGCAATGCCATGAGAATGGACCACAAAAAAAGTGGACAGCCAGCTTTAAACCTTACACACATGCAACGCCACATATGGTATAGCTGGCAAACATTTTAGGAGAGAAAACGCTTGTTTATACTGAGCAGACAGCACACGGGGAATCTTTAACATTCATTTGTGGAAAAAAATATCAGACTTTTCAGAAACCACATGCTTCATGTTTATCAGCTAGTTGCTAATGCTGTCTGTCTGCCAAATGGTGATGGGCAGGTTGCATACAAAGGGGTTTTTAGGGATTTTGTGCAGGAAACAGTTTCCTTATGTGGTTGAAAACTATGCTCATGATCAGAATGAGAGTAAACCAAAACGCTAATGATCCAGGCCGCAAAACCACAACTGTGAGCTCAAAGATACTATAAAGTTCCTCAGAGCTGATTGGAACGGTATAGATTATTCTCTCTAAGATAAAGCGATGCAGCTTGCACATTTTCTTTACTGTTTATATGAAAATATTAACCAAGATGTTCTAGCTGCTCAGGTTTAATTCTAAAGATGTAAAGCAAATGCATTCAAGATAATAAAGTTAGATCATGAAAGGACAGGAGTTAAACAACGGCTAAAAATAACTTTCTCTTTCTTATTGGGCTGACTACCTGCCTGCAGGCCATCACCTGGAATCTTCACCCGGAGGCTCTAACAGTCTATATGCAGGTGTGTCTGTGTGTATCTGGAGATAAAGTAGGCTTTGCTAAGACTCCCCCTAAAATAAAAAAAAGGACAAAATCTCACACCTAGGAGACAAGCGTCCCCAATCACGCACACACACTCACAGAATCACGTACAGAAAACTGAATCTCAGTCAGCTGAATGAAAGACAACCATTCATTGATAAGACAGTCACATAAACAGACCTTCTGAAGGAAAACAGTTTTCTGAAGAAAAACAAACCAGTCCACGACCGCCCCTCTGTGCTCCACAGATGGGTCTCAGTGTATGTGTGTGTGTGAGGGTGAGAGAAGACATCTAATGAGTTTAAATCTGTGTGTTCATGGGGACAAATATCTCCTGGGGGAATAAAATTATTAAGAGTGAGACAGAGAAAGAGAGAGGAAGTGGAAGTTTATCGACTCCCATTGTCCCTTTAATCTCATACGTAAAAACACACACGTGAACTAAGAGGCTGCCAGTTACATCAGAGAAATACACATATTCTAACTCTCCTTGTTAATGTGTTAACACATCACCGTCATCTAAGAGAAGAGTTCATGTATAGATACACGGAAGACAGATGAAAGGAGTACATAAAGACAGATCTGAGAGCATCATAAAGCATGCTTATGATGTATAGGTTTCATTAACAAAGCAGCAACTTTAATAGCTTGTTTCAGGATTTTCAAAATCCTGATTTACATAATTGACTTTTTCTAGTACAAAATGGAAGATTAACTTCGCAGAAATATATCTCTTCAATTTTTCTGCTAACACAAGCAGATGAATGTATGCAAAATCTGTGAGACTTACATTTGAAAATACAGTACTGTGCAAAAGTTTTAAGCAGGTGAGGGAAAAATGCTGTAAACAAAGAATGCTTTCAGAAATGGAAGTGTTAATTACTTATTTTCATCAATCGAAAAAATTGCAGTGAATGAACAAAAGAGAAATCTAAATCAAATCAACATTTGGTGTGACCATCCTTTGCCTTCAAGACAGTATGAATTCTTTTGGGTGCACTTGCACACAGTTTTTGAAGGAACTGGGCTGATAGGTTGTTCCAAACATCTTGGAGAACTAACCACAGATCTTCTGTGGATGTAGGCTCATCACATCCTTCTGTCTCTTCATGTAGTCGCACACACACTCAGTGATGCTGAGATCAGAGCATTATGGGGGTCATACCATCACTTCCAGTAGTTTGTGCTCTTCTTTACGCTGAAGATAGTTCTTAATGACTTTGGCTGTATGTTTGGGGTCATTGTCCTTTTACAGAATACATTTGGGGCCAATAAACAATCATTTATATTTCTGAAAGCATTCTTTGTTTACAGTACTTTTTCACACCTGCCTAAAACTTTTGCGCAGTCCTGTACCTAATCCAAGAAAAAAGTAAAACTTACCAAGAATCAGTCAGAAATTTAAGTAATAGATTTCAAATTTTCAAGGACAACACATTGAAATTTGATATCCAACCCTAGCATACTGACTTCAATCTGGTTCCTCGTGGTTCCTGGTAACAGAGAATAGGAGTATAGTTGCATTACACCCAAATGATATTTACTTTTCTTCAGTTCATATTGTTGTATCAATGTTGGTAAATGTGTATCTTTACCTCTCCATTACATGTGTGATTACATGCTGAGTCACAAATATCAAACAGAAGGTCGGGTTAGAGTTCTTCATGACTTTATGTGTTACTCTTTTCGATTGGCTGTTGGAAATTTCTGGTGTCTGCATTTAATTTATTGTTGTGAATTTGGTCTAAATCGCTGCTTCTATTTTGTTAATTTATCAACTTCAGAAATTTTGCACAGCCAAATAAGGGGGGAAAACATGCAAGTATAATCTTGTAAAGTGTTTGAACTTATATAGAAACATAGCATACAAACACAGCCAGCAATCTCCATCACAAATATATATCTGCAAAATTATGATTACACACATTAATACACATATAGGTACACAAACAAATGGCCAAATATATACACCTTCCTCATGCACTCTTTGATACACACCCACATAGATACATGGTGTGAAAAGCCTGGCTGTTAATGGCGGTGGTCCTGTTCTCCACAGTGGGATCAGTGTTTACCCATGTTTAGAGCTCCATTTGGGGCCAGATAAATCAAGCTGCTGTCTACTAGAGGCCTCCATTAGGGGCCCTGCGAGGCCAGTGTACGGCCTGTCAGTCACGCCGTCAGTCAGTGAGCTGCCCTCTTCCAACGTTTGAACTCATAATTACAGAGAGACTCAGCTTGGCTTGGAGAGGCCTGGCTCCCGAGCCCCCCACCACTTCCCAGACAGCCGTGCTTGTTAGCCCAACGCTAATGCTAATACTAATACTAACAAACGGCAGAATTTCACCTCCAGAGGAAATAGAAGAAAATATTTATGGAAACAGAAAAGTCCCCTTTGGCTTTTTTCTTCTTTCAATTCCACAAATTGTTTTAGGGGATTTAGTTTTTATTTCTATGAATGACAGTCCTGAGTTCTCCCTTGAATTTGAGAGGCAGATGAGGTAGCTACAAGGAGGAGCACTGATGCCAGTCAAACCTCTAGTAGCCATAAATTAATCAAACACCAGTTAGAGGGGGAGCGTGTAAAATACAGGGGATGTGATGACTGATGACTTTTTAAGGAGGGACCAGGGAGGGAGGTGGAAGAGAAACACACCTCCAACCAGGACAGAAGACAGAAGCGCTCACAGGGCAGAGCTGGAAATTTCCTGGAGCCACCAAACAAACTGGTGGATTTTGTCCATAGCTGGTTTCTCTTCTATACGAGCCACTCTGACACAAAAATAATCATTCATGGGTCTTACTCTATTCTGAAACTCATCAATCATATTCGGCTAGTTCAAGCACTTGGTGTATTTTGGAATCAAGCCACTGTATTCGGCACATGAAAAAGTTTACACGAACACACATAAAGTAAGACGTGGCTTGCTAGCTCTTAGGAATTCATGAATAAAATATAGGCCCATAAAGGCAGCATGAACAATGGAAATATTATCCTCGGCTGCATAAATGCACAGCCGACCACAGAGTATTCTCACAGGGAGCTCATTCCTCTTATCTCTGACGGCGCGTCGGCGATTGCCGGCCACTGCATGTGGAGACACACACCGCTAACGAGGGGGAAATCCCCCCTCGTTTGCCCAAGATTGATGCAGAAAATTTACCCAGCAGACATTCCTCTGAGCCAAAATGAAAGAGGTGCCTAGTTCACCAGCATTCCTGTTTAGCCGCACATTCCTTTGCCATCCTAACAACAGTGTGAATGCACCCATGGAGCCGCAGCTTCATGGGATAAACCTCCACAAAACATCTTATGTTCTTACTCCAACAAGGTTTTACCTGGTAGGCTTTTGACCTGGTTAAATGACCTGGTAAAAATCATGAACAATATATTACCTTCCTACATCAAGAACACTGAAATGCCTCTGAGCAAACTGTTGCAACTATTGAAATGGAAACCCAAAAGGTGACTCTACATTTAACCAAATGACTGTTAAATACTATTTGTTGCAGAAAAGTTTGAACTGTAAGAACTTTAAAAATGCATTTTAGACAAATTAAAAATAGAAACAAGGATACATGCAGATAACACTGGTTGATTAGAAATGACAAGAAAATGAAAAAGAATTCATATCCCTTAAATCTATAAACAGAAACTATGATTCAAAATCGAATAAAAGAAATAAAACAAATAAATAAAAGAACAGATAAAAACACCAAATTAATAGCAAATTAAGGCTTATCTAATGTCCTTGTCAAGCCTTCTAATAAAAATGAAGATATGATGCATCCTCACAAAATTCATCCAGTTACAGAATTCAAACTGCTGAGTTGGCCCTGGCATCAGCAGCATGACTCTTAATACTGACATGAATTATTAATTTGATGCATTCATCACTCTTCCGACCAGCCCGTCGATAGCCTCCATTATGGCGGGTGTGTATACATTACAGAGTGTATAGTGTGTCAGAAACTTCCCGCATACAGGCCGCTGGATGGCGGGAAGAGAGGAAGACACAGAAAGGGAGAGAGAGAGGGGGGGGGGGAGTGTGATGGACAGGATTGACACCAGAACACATTAGCTTGAGGAGGCAGAGTCAAAATTTCAGTGGTATAAACAGCTAAAAAGAGAAAGAAAGTGTGAGCCAATGGCTTTTTGAGAGGAGATTTAAACTCCGGCCTGGAAGTCTTAAGAGTTATAAGGTTACATGTCAAAGTCAAAAAACAACAATGTCCAGTAATACAATGTGATATCATCACATTACTGTAAATTGAAAGAAATGATGAATTTAAATTACATTAATTCACTAAAATTGATAAGTGACAAGTTATTTTGAGTTACACCAATACTTTTCTATCAAAGCCTTGGTGAAAGTAAAAGTACGGCTCCAGCATGGCAACAAGTCAATGCACGACAAACCATTGATTACAGTGATCATTTAAGTCAGGTTGCTGTTATTGTCACTGATTTTCAAAATGAGTAAATTAGTGACTAAAAACGAAGTATCTGTGTACACAGAGTTATTTAATTTTACATGAGCTCACCGTATTAAAAAAAAACAGAAAGAAAAAACCCCTGCAGATTAATGATTACCAATTAATTAATCAAAGGTCCTCTCTAAAGTTTTACTCACCAAAATTGGTACCAGCAATTAAAAACATTAAATATGTTCCAGAATGCTGAAAAATTATCACGTCTTACATCTTAGACTCTTGAAAGTTCCTTCCTATAGAAACAGGTAAAAACTGCCTTTTTTTTTTTTGCATTTGTGGATATACATGTTAAAACCACAGCTGTAATCGCCTCAAGACACTTTATATTTTAAGGTAAAGACAAATAATAATACAAAGAAAACCCCAACAATCAGATGAGCCCCTTTGAACAAGCACTTGGCAAAAATGGGAAGGAAAAACTCCGTTTTAACAGGAAGTAACCTCTGGCAGAACCAGGCTCAGAAAAGGACAGCGATCAACCACAATTTCACAACAGTTATTTGAAATTTAAATTAAAAAATGTTTAGTTCTGCGTGATATGTCATGATGTTATCAGGCTGCCTGGCAACCACTAAAATGACCTGCTTTTCGCGTTATGCAGCTATGACAGTTTATGAAATCAATTTTATGATTATAATGTCATGACAATAATATTCAATATACATCCACAAAAATGAATTATATAGGACACATTATAATGTCTTCATGTTGCCCAGTAACCAGCTAGAAACGGGCTAATGTGGCTCACTTTTTGCATTTATGCAACTACAACATTTTATTAAAGCATCAAATCATTTTAATTTCACAACCAACAGCACAGAGAGCCCAAACAATACTGCAGTATAGGCATGTGCTAATTTGCCAAATTTACTACAAAACCGCTCTGAGCATGTGGAATGAGCATGAAGTCATATCAGTACAGAAAGGTATGTGAACACATGCAGCAGTATATTTATTTATGATTATTATTTATTTTGATTACCTTAAAATGATCATGTCTGATCATTCTACTCCCCAAATCACTTATCCAGCTGAGGGGTGCCATGAATGGTATTTTAAAGCATGTGAAGAGCAGTGTGGGGTTCATGACATGCATGCCATTTCAGCAACCTACCCTTTCAATAGCCCAGATTTTTTAATGTTATAAAAAAAATTAGATAAATGTTCTGAAATTACCCGCTGATGATTTTTAAAAAATCTCTTTCAGCATGTCTAAAAACGCTGCTGTTGATGTATGAGCACAATAAGTACTGCTGAATAAATGGTTAAGGTGGTAGACATTCAGCAGACCCACACATTAACATTTAAGGCAGACATGTTTAGATCAGGCTCTCTGATTGCTTATCCTGGCAAGAGTCAAGACAACCCAAGGTGAACACTATTTATTTGGGTTAAAATGGCAATTAGAACTTCAACAAGCTCATTAATTTCCGCTCATTAAGCTCCAACAAACTCTCAGAGCTCTGGAAGTTAATTTGCATTAAATTAAGGTATTGTTAGTGCACGCTGTTGGACAGAGAAAGCGGCTCTGATCACACAAAGCCAAACAGTAATGTACTGAAAGCTTTAACAGCTAATGAAGAGATGATGTCACCTAGCCCTGCTATGTTAACGAGAGGCTAATGGAAGGTGGAAGTAATGACCGCCAAGTCAAGAATTAGAATAAACAATAGGGGCAAGCAACCATCACTTTGTCTAACAAACACATACGTGCAATATCACGGTGACACTAGTACTGCTCCACCCTCCAATACCTCACAGTTAAACAAAGAGAGACAAAAGCTGAACAGCTGCTTTGTTTTAAAATCGACTTTATACGGACCTCAGCTGCACATGCCAGTGTGTCTCTACAGTTTAAACGACATTCACTTACACTGAGCCTTCTCCTGCCCAAAAATGAATAATCTCAAATGAATGGCCAACACGTTCTCATTTCAGGGTGACAAATACTTCAGTTCTGTCAGCCGCTGGTGTCACATTGACACAAATATCTATATATCTGTAAATATAAGAGTCTTTCATTTCCTGATTAGGTCTTAACACTAAGCCAACATGTTGAAAAATAACACTCAACCACTGCAAAGAAATCACCTGTTGAGAAATCCATGTACCCTACATCGCCCAGGCCTGGTCTATTAGAAAATAAAGCAAAAAGACACCTTTCGCATACCTGACCAACGTAACCATCTTTGATAAAACTTAAGTATCATATAATCTTACTCATATCTAATACTAACTCTACCCCTGAAACCAATCTGAACCCCCAAACACCCTTTAAAGGTGCCAAAATGTGAGCACTGGCCAAAATGTTCTCACCTTCCACAAGTATCCTCATGAGAGCTAATAGTCCAACTGGTCCTCACAAATATACACACAGCACACACAGAGACACACTGTGATGATGTGTTAGTGTAGATTTATAGTGTGAGGGCTACATTTTGGAGATTTATAGACTTCCTCTGTTTAGGTGATTAGCTGTGTGCTCACACCCAGTTGGACACACACACACACACACACACACACTTTAGACAGGGCACTGGGCTGATACTTTTGTTCCCAAGTACATATGCTCCCTTTCGTTCTTGTGTGAGTGTGCTTTCAAGATGACACAAAACAGCATAAAAACATAGGGAAACACATGCTAAGCCGTACTGAAATCTCAGTAAGTACCCAGCCCTAAAGTTTCTTGTACCCGCCCCTCCTGGAAGTTTCTAAGGTACCATGAGGTCATATAAGATGTCTTGCTTTGTGCTTGTTCCACATGCCTGAGGGTCTCTTCTCAGAGTTGTCCCAAACAGATGCTGAACTACGTCAGATGGCTTCTTTGAATAATAGCTTCTCCCTCTTTAATATTGGCGTTTGGAGTTACATCAGACAGTGCGGGTATCTAAGACTCCAAGCAAAAAAGCAAACCTCAATGCATGTGTCTGACCTGGCTGTAAGTGGCATCCATTAGCGTGTCAAGGTTCTGCAGGGGTGCTGGGGTTTTGTCCTTGAACCGAGTCAGCAGGCGGCGCTGGATGGCTCGGAACTGGACTGCTCGCTCCGACAGCAGGTCCTGATATTTCTGAGCACTGACACGCAGCTAAGAGACAAAGTGACAAATATTTAACAGACAAATTGTGGTTTAACTTAATAAAATTAAATAAAGGTGACAGATGACAGAACTGATAATAACTAAATTGACTGATATTTAAGTCATTTCTTTTTTAATCCCTGACCCTTGACAATGAAGGATTTACACCTATGGTTGGCTTCGGTGTGTGTGTTAGTACCTGGAAGTGCTTGTCTACAGACAGGAAGTACTCCTCCAGTGGGAGAGGTCCACTGAAACTTTTCTTGAAATCCTTGATTCCCAATTTGGAGAAATGCTGGTCAAACCTGTGGACCAGCTCCTTCACAACCAACCACATGTCTTCAAAACTGTCGCTCTGAATACGGTAACGTTCTGACAAACACACACATAAAATATATCAAATATTTATGCATATATGGAAAATATAATTGATGATACATGCTAACGAAAGATGGTTAGAGATCTTAAATAGTTAAAACTATCTAAACCACTGAGCCTTGTGTAATGTGTAAATGTGTATGCAACTAAGAACATATATTTAAACACCTGGTACTAAAGTTTGTTAAGAATGAAACACCAAACGAATATAAGTAGTGACACAGTGACAAGTGATACTTATAAAAAGATCTCTAAGAACCAGAAATGGATTAAGGGGATATACAGTTTTAGAATCACAGGTGCCACTTTAGCTCAGTGGATGAGCAGAAAACCACATGTTGCACGGCCAAAGAGTGGCGGTCTGGGTTCGAATCCTATCCCGGCCCTTTGCTGCATATCTTCTTTATCTTTCTCACCCTACTTTCCTCTGTGTCTATCTTCACTGCTTCACTATCCAAAAGAGGAAAAAACAAACAAACAAAAAACCTGAAAATAACAATAAAAAAGTTTTTGAATTATCTTAATATGAATGTCTCATATTAACTCCTGAAAGCTGTCAGTGAATACAATTCAGATCTTACAACTTATTAGTACACAGACCAAAGAGGTTTGTAAAAGTCCATAGAAGTGATGCAAGAAGTCAGACTTAAAGTGGTGTATGTAAAAATTAAAAGCTCAGTATCAGGTATATAGAGCCTATCTCAGCTGACACTCAGCTAGAGGCGGGGTACACCTTGGGCAGGTTACTATAGAGACAATCCTTCATGCTCAGAAAAGAAAGAAAGAAGGTTCTTAGTGAGGGTACTCAAGGAGCTACTCAACCTTTGACCAACCGGTTGCGAACCTACAACATTCTTGCCGTAAGATTATAATACAGTGGTCCCTCGTTTATCGCGGGAGTTACGTTCTAAAAATAACCCGCGATAGGTGAAATCTCTGAAGTAGCCAGCTTTAATTTGTACAATTATTATAGCTGTCTTACAGCTGTAAAACCCCCTCACTACACACTTTATACACTTTTCGCATGAAAATTTCTCTCATGTTTAAAAACTACCAAAGTTGAAAACCTTCGGCCAAACGTTTCATCGACATTGTTGTGTTTGTTGGGGAGAAAACTTACAAACATACAGTACAGCACTTCAGAGTCACACTGCTAGTGATCGAAGATTTATGTAAATTCGACAAGCTGAATGCATTCTGTACTGTACATGAGAAAGGCACGAGACTGACTGACAATTGTCTACAGCCAATCAGGATGCAGAACACAATGCGCTGTAAAAAAAAAAAAAAAGAAGAAGAAGAAAAAAAAAGCATACACAAAAAAATCCGCAAAACTGCGAAGCCACGAAAGGTGAACCGCATTATAGCGAGGGACCACTGTACTTACCAAACTACCTATTCTCTTTTAATCCAACAGGTATCAACAAAAGGTCCTCAAAGACTCCAAGAAATACAAAAGGGCAGGATTTTCTATCACAAGTAATTGAAACCTATCAAAAGAAATTAGCAGGTGAAGACAGCCTATGAGAAAGACATCTGGTAAAAAAAAAATAGACACCTGGAACAGGACTGTATTAGAAACAGATAATTCGCAAGACTTGTTTTAGTCCCACAATTAAACAGCTTTAATGGAGCCAAAAGATGAATCTTATTAAAATCCCGTTCATTATCCAGTGCTGTTAGACTTACGGGAGGTCTTGGAGGCTAGCACAGTAACCTTGGCTCCTGACAGAAGCTGGAAAGCCAAACTATTCCCATCCTTATCTTCTGATTTTGCTGAAAACTCTGCAGAGAGAGACAGAAAGACAAAAAACTATGAGATGAGACAGATAGGACAGGCTATCGTGATATAGGACGCCAACAAAGGAGAACAAGATACAGTCGCATGTACAAACACAAAATAAGCTTACACAAATCTCTATTCACACAAAAAGCACACACTCAGTATGAACACTATGTGTGTGTGTTTAGACGTCAGAGCTGCTGACTGTGGCCGATTGTTAGATAACTGGGAAGCAGAACAGACGTTCCCAGAGCTCAGACCTACACACACACACGGAATCACAAATAAACACGCATAAACAGACTCGTATAAATACACAACCACACACCGATACATAACCGTTGATTATTCATATAAATGTATACACATTCGCACAGCTACACATCTCTCATTGCCTTCACTAGCTTTCCATTCATGCTTAAATCATCTGGTTTTGTGTAAAACACTTAGGTAGCCACGTCATTGATTATTGGCTATTACGAATCATTAACTGTAAGATGTAGTCAATTCAGAAGAACTAAACAGACACACACACGGTAAAGTGTGCATGAAAAAATTGTTTAATCACTGACATTTTACTGATTTGTGCTTTATGTAGCATTCGTTCCCTATTTATAACTTATACCTAGAGCTAAGCTTTTGGTGTGGGTTTACATTTCAAACATGTGCACAAGCCAACCAGTTGCAATAAGTGGACAACCCACTTTAAACAAATGCACATTAATACTGCATACCGATCTCCACAGACAATGACTTAAACAGAACAGCGAACTTTGGTTTCTGGAAATCTGTGATTCAAATACAGAACCTTAATTGTTTGGGAAACAGAGCGCCACCAGCACATCATTGTCAAGTGTTTTCATACAGAGTGAGTGTGCTATTACCTCGGAAGATGGAGCTGAGGTCAACTGGTGGCTGGTTGGTGTCCACAGTTATCTTAAACTTGGTGGCTTTGGGTGGAGGACAAGCGACACACACCAATGATGGAGGAAGATTGAACCTGGACTGGAGGACCTTGGGAACTCCTGCAAATAAGAACCATCACTATAGTCAGAAAAGATTCTTAAAAAGGTAGACTATTTATTACTATTATTATTATTAATAAAGTAATTCTGCATTGCTCATCTTAAAATCTTAAATCGAGTTTCCCTCCTCCTGTTGCTCCTTTCCAGAAATAAAACCTTAACGTTAGAGACTAGTCCTTCAATTTATACCCCCCCCCCCCCCC
>NW_005187491.1:672660-678645 GCF_000239375.1 Pundamilia nyererei
AGCATCTGAGAGCTAGGAGAACGAGAGACTCGACATCAACGCCAAGTGTGGAGGTGAGTTTGTCAAAGATCAGAAAGGGAAGTTTTGAAAAAGATGGTGGGGACTGACTGACAAGAAAAAAGAAAAAGGAAGTGAGGAGGCGAGTTAAGGCCAACTACAACTATGTTCAGAGTGTATGGAGTGCTGAGCTTGGCAGAAATGTACACTTAGCTAGAATAACAGTGCGAGGGAAAGGAGCGATGGAGGAAAACAGTTGTTAGGAAGAGATGGAGCGAAGTAACCAGAGGAGAGGAGGTGAGCTAATGACAGGAGAGTTGAGCAGAAAAACAAGTGGAAATAAACCAACATGTGAGAGAGAGAGAGACTGAAAGGAAAATAATATGAGAAGGGACGGTTTAATTAGGGAAAGTTCCAGGTTATTACAGATAGTAATAATTACCCACAACTACTGTGCACCTTTTCCTCCCAGACAAGCAATTATTATGTGATTATGTGAATAATTCAATTTGGTTTGAATGTATGCACTGAGGCCTAGAGAGAAAAAGCAAAGAGGCAAAGCCAAGGAAAACAATAGAAAACAGGGGAAAAGGAAGATGGAGAGAGAGAGAAAAAGTTCAAAGTTTTAAAGAGCAAGACGGACTGAGGCCTGCTTTCTTCTTTCCTCACTCAGCTAAATTCTCAATGACCCTTCGTTCTGGATGGCTGGATAGTTAAACAACACATCACTTCCAACAAACACAACAAAGAGGGTTAGATATACATGTTGTCAAAGTGAATATGCTGCAGATTTACTAAATATAAAAATCAATCTAAACGCAAACTATTCTCAGCGCTGTTAAGTAATGTTACCGGTCATGACACGCCGATCCATTTTTCACTTTTTTATCGTCCAGCTGACTGTTCAGTTCCTGCCTTTGAACATGATCGCCTTAACACAGAAAATATCCAATTCGGATCTCCAAGAAAATACAATTTCACGTTTTGACTCTATAAAAAAACAATTTGATCTTTTTTTATGTGCTTTTGCATTCAAGCTCATTTAATAAACATCACAAATTTTTTAAATATATAACAGATGACCAATGTGTTTTAAAGTAACATTGATGATAATCAGGGCAGACATGATGTGCGCTGTGATGGATTGGCTGACTCAGGCAAGTTTCAAGTGTTTCCAAGTTGAATTTCACAACATACTGAAATGAATGAAAGCACTGGCTGCCCGAAAGGAAGGAAGGAAAAACATTAAAAAATCAAAAACACCAAGGTATCAAGTAAAGGTCGTTATAGCTTTGGAAAATGATCCCTACTAAGGTAAAGTTTATAGGATATATAGTGAATGGTGAATGCAGCCACTTAAATCCTTTTATTATGTGTTCTGATGGTATTTTTTTTACCCTCATGGTCCTTCCCTACTAAGGTAATAATAAGGGATGTTTTATGTTTAAAACACAATTCAAACACTGTTTGCTTAGTCAGGCTGGTTTTGTTGATCTTACCATTTAAACAAGAAACTCTAAAGAAATGCTAAGATGGAATTGGAAAGCAAGAGGAGGAAATATAAACACATAATAAAAGTTACAAGAAGGGAAAAATGACAAAGAAAGGACAAAGAGATGGAAACAAATTAGAGGAAAAGAATGCTGACAAAGTAACAAAGAGAAAAAAAAGAGTTGAACATGGAGAAGAAAGGACGGTGAGACAGGCAGGGAAGAATGAATTGGACTAATAGGAGGTGGCATAGGTGTGTGCACACTTATCGCCAACTTCATACAGTGTTATGAAGCTGTGTTTGCCCCCTTCTTGATTCCTTTTTTGCACATTTGTCACACTTACATGTTTTAATCAAAAAATTAAAATATTAGACAAAGATACGTTGACTAAAAACAAAGTGAGTTTTTTTTAATTATGATTTTATTTATTAAAAGAAACAAGCTACCCAAACATACGTCACCCTGTGAGAAAAAGTGATTGCCCCCTAAACTTAATAACTGGTTGTGCCAACCTTGGCAGCAAGAACTGCAATTGGCAACAAAGACTGCAATCAAGCATTTGTGATAACTGGCAATAAGTCTTTCGCAGCGCTAGAGAGGAATTTTGGCCCACTCTTCTTTGCAGAATTGTTTTAACTTAGCCACACTGGAGAGTTTCTGAGCATGAATGGTCTGTTTAAGGTCATGCCAAACCATCTCAATTGAATTTAAGTCTGGACTTTGACTAGGCCACTCCAAAATCTTTGTTTTGTATTTTTGAATCATTCAGAGGTAGAATTGCTGGTGTATGTGGGATTATTGTCTTGGTGCATGTCCCAAGTGCTCTTAAGCTTCAGGGTATGAACTGATGGCTGCACATTCTCCTTCTAGTAGAGAGGAGAAGTCCTGGCACCATCAATTACAACAAGTCGTCCAGGTCCTAAAGTAGCAAAGCAGCCCCAGACCATAGTATTATCATGTTGGCATGATGTTCCACAGAAGTTTTTCCCAAAAGTCTTCGGGATCATCAAGATCATTTTTGTAAGATAAGCCTTTGTGTTCTTTTTCGTCAGCAGTCTTTTTTGCCTTGGAGCACTCCCATTTTTGCCCAGTCCCTTTCTTATCGTTGCGTCATTAAGACTGACCTTAACTGATCAAAGAGAGGCTTGCAGTTCTTTAGATTTTATTCTGGGTTTTTTGTTATCTACTGGATGAGACGTCAATGCACTCTAATTTTTAGGCCAGCCATTCCTGGGAAGGTTCACCACTGTTCCAACTTCTCTGACCCTGATTCACTGCAGTCCCAAAGCCAATCTATCTACATAATGCCACAATCTAAAGACAGATGTCTTTAGACCTCAGGAAGGTTTCTCTCCTTAATAAACAAATTCATTTATTCATTCTCCACCAGAGTACATCCTGGAGAGATCGCCAGACCACCATTCACACTGACATCTATGGCCAATTTTAAATTATGAATCAAGCTAACCCCACTAAATGCACGTCTTTGGACTGTAGGAGAAAGCTGGAGTTCCCACACAGGCACCATGTGGCCCAGGTTATTTTTGTCTAAAATTTAAACTCTGTTGATTATCACAAAAAAATCTGGAAAACAAACAAACGAGAAACGAGGAAAATACTTCTGGTCACCTCCAGTCCAGAGTTTTATGCATGGAGACACAGTTAGTGTGTCTGTGCTTGTGTCTGTGTTGCTGTACTCATTACTACAATTGAACAAGGCCAAAATTAATTTTAAAAAAAAAGATCCCCATACATAACCTGTTTCTCTTGAGGCTGTCTCAAAAAACAAATAAATCCCCATAGACTGAAGGTAAAGTGTCCAGATGAACAGGCTTAAAAGGCATGTCTATAGTCTGGTACAAATGAACAGTTTCTCTTAGTTCTTAACAATTGTATTAAACTCATCCAAGTAGATTCTGCCACAGGCAGCTGTAGAAAGGTATAGCTGCTAGACCTCACTGACCTGGACCTCTCAACATTATACGTGATGTTGGTGCACTTTGGAGTAATATATTCACATACATGAGTTCTACACAGTCCTAATTATTTATTTTTACTGCATATTATTTATATTTGTTTATATTATTTATTTTTTTCATTTTATTATATTTGTTTTTTACAATAACCCCAGGGATGACTAAAAACAATTATCAAAGAAATGCATACATGACCTTTAACTAACATTGAGATCAGTGATTTTGACTGTTTTATTTCAAAAATGACTTGGAATATGAAACATACTTTTTCATCATCAAGATTTTAGACTAATTAGATGAGGTTAAACTGCATAAAGTGATTAAAAAAAGTGAAAAAGCAAAGAAAGAAAGGACCTGATAAGATGATAACAACTCCGATGTTAAAGAGTTACAAGAGGCAAGCATTGTTGTGTGGTCTCAGACACACAATGTTCATCTATCAATGCTTTCTAAATGCAGGCTCTGAACATACATGATACATGTTTTTGTAGATGCATATCATAACTATTTTAAAATAACTCAAATACAGAATATCTCTGCTAAAGTTGCACTCTGAGACACGCAAAGTAAATGTTTAATATTGTAGTTTGTTATTTTTTTCTCTGTTTTAGTCAGTTTGTATGTTGAGAAGGACGTCAGCAGAAAGAAAAACAGCAAATTGTTCAAATTGTTGTTGTTTGAGGAAATGCTTCAACTCAGAAACTGGAACTGAGGCCTGCAGTAAGACTAAAGCCAAAGAATAAGTGGCTAAACACAATTTCTCAGCTACAGTAAACTGAGGTTTCCCTGTTTTTCTTACAGATTCTTTAATCCATACACTGCCTCTCCTGAGTCTTCTGTAAGCTGTTGATGTTTTGGGGATGTATAAATTGAAAAAAAGTGTAGGTGCATTTGAATCTACAAATCACACATTGTGACCTCTAACCCCTTAACTTCCTTTCTGATAGCTCCTAGCAAAAACAGGTGGGGTTGGGAAGTGAGATAGAGGAAATAAAGCCATAAAGTCATTTCTATTAACAAATGTTAAATACTTAAAGTCACAATGTACTGTAATTGAATGGAAGTGTACTTCCATCGCACTGTAATATGAGAAGACTGATTCCAACAGATGTATCTTTGCGGCACAGTATGTCAGAGACAGAAGGGGGAGAAGGAAGGGGAAAGGAGAGAGAGAGAGACCACAGAGTTTATTTAAGAAGGAGACCACTGTACAGTATCAGGTTCTTACTACAGCAGTGGTGATGTCACTCGTGTGTTTGTGTCTATATACATTCAGAGATGTGTTTGCATGTCAATCGACTCTGCATTTCATGCACATATCCTCTTGCCTTACTTGTGTGTGGACCCAAGCAAAACAATAAAAGTTAAAAAAAATAATAATCACCGCACAGTCTGGTCTTCAATAAATCATGTGCACATGCTACAACTAACCTGCACTACACGTTGGCATTAAATATCCAGGTGAGTTCCTCCGCCTCTCTTATAGTGTATTAGTAATCTGGCATTTATGCTCTGCATAAATCTATACACTGTTATTTAACAAGGCGTGATGGTTTAAACAATCCTAAAACTTTTGTTTCCCAAAGCTACGGTCCAGTTTGTACTGAATACAACAATTATCTAGGGCTACCCATGACTCGGGACAGGAGATCCAGTGGATCAACCCTGATGGTAGGGCTGCTGTTTTGTAGTTCATCATATTCAAAGGTGTTTTGTGTAGAATTCTAGCTAGCATACTAGAGTTTCACTTATGTCCTACATATTTTAAATCAACTGACAACAAGTTCTCACAGGCCTGTCAGAGGGACTCCCATAACCCTACACCAATATTTCCTCTCATAACCAACAGGTAAACTAAATTCTTTAATTAATTAGATTTTTTTCCCTAATTACTAGATTAAATAGTGCTCCTGAAAAAACATGCATCACTGCCCGAGAATCACTAGTCTAGTGAATAAATATCCTCAAAAAATGGCCATACAAACATGTGTGTGTGTACTGCTGCAGAGCCACTACAGATCATAGGGGTCCAGTTCCGTATCAAAGCACACAAACTCACAAACACAAACAATCTTAAATAAATGCCAGTTGACAACTAGGAGCACTACTGCTGGAGTGCATGTGTGCGCAGCAAGTCAACACACTTTATGCTTGTATGTGTGAGACAGATGATATTTCTGTGTAAACTCAACACAGTTTAAAAGAATAAATGGATGTAAAGGGATATTTACATTTTCTATAAAGCGGGAAAATGTGTGTGTGTATAAGTGTGTTTGTGTATTTGAATTAGAGTATGTGTGTGTATAGACTCTTGCCAAGTATATCACATAACAGGAACATAAACAGTAGGCAGCAGGCTCTTCCTGTATATACAGCTCTGAATGTATGTGTGTGTGTGTGTTGAAAGTATATGGCGTAGTTTTGATAATCTTTACGTTTCAGTAAGTGTAGAAGTGTACATGAATATACAAGGGTGTGATCTCAGTAGAACATATATATTTAAATTTATTTATGTGTAT
>NW_005187491.1:679226-681293 GCF_000239375.1 Pundamilia nyererei
ATGAAAATATATGAAGGATTTGTGTGTGTGTGTGTGTGTGTGTGTGTGTGTGTGTGTGTGTGTGTGTGTGTGTGTGTGTGTGTGTGTGTGTGTGTTCCTTGTGGTGATAAAAAAAAATTACTTTGGTTTGTGTCTGTCTGTTTATGTGAAGGAAGTCAGGGTTGAAAAAGCAACACAAAAATATTTGTGATAAGACAGCATCTCTTCTCTGTGCTCCTCAATGCTATATTTTTCCAGCTGCCCTGGGATTTAAAAAGTCAGCGTGCTGCTCCTCTAACCTTTAGTTCACAGCAACAGAAGTCTGGCAGATTAAACTATGATATGATTGGTTGAAGAGGATTTCCTGCGAAGGTGAATGAGAAGCAGATGGCAGGTTGCAAGCCAATGAAAAGGCAGCGAGGTGCTGAGTCAAAAGGTTCACGTCTTATTAAACCTGATGAAAGTCGCGCTTCCTATGGCTGCCTCTCCTTCCTGTAATAACTCTGCCTCCATCGCTCCCTCTCGTCATAACTCTGCCACTTCTTTAAGAAGCAAGATTTTTTACAGTTTAAAGAGTTTGTATTTCAAAGATATAATTTCATGCCAAGTGCACAGGATATATACTGTTAACAATACAGGGTACCTAACAATATATTTAGCTGGGTCTGAATCAATTCAATTCAAGTTTATCTATATAGCGCCAAATCACAACTAATGATCAGTTGAACTAATGTCTAGTTGGTAATATTTCCTATGTTTTATTTATTTATTCAATTTTATGCAAAATAAATAAACAAATGCAGAGGTAGCTCTTGCTTTTAAAAGTTTAAATTCTCTTATTAAACAATCATCATCACCATTTGCACATACCGACTTCATACGTGCTTTCGTATATATGCACAAACATAGCCAAATACAACACAAGAGACTGGAGTTTGATCCATTTCCTGACAATATTATAGTTTTGCTTTAACTACCTATTTGTTTTTGTTAAAAGTGCATGGTTTTCCTGGCTCTAAAATGTGCCTTTAAGTTTCTTCTCACAGCTGCTTGAGGTTCTTTGACTTGAAAACATAGCTATGGGTCACAATATTACCGCACCCAAATTATTACCACAATTGTTTCCTGGTAATAAGACAGTCTACAATACTCCTACATACATAAAGTTTCTTTCAGTTCTCAGCAGTAATGTTGCTGCAAGCATATTGGTCCTCTGTCCTGACTCACTGATAATGTAGCTCTGCTATACGGAGCATCATTCAAAAAAAAAGAAACATCGACGCTATTGGCAGTTTGATGGCTAATCTACCTGAAATGCAGGATCAGCCGCATACCTACAAAATCCCATAATGTCTTCATATTGAGCAGTATTATCTAATCCTGAAATGCTAAGTCCAGTAATTACTTTGTCTGGGGCTCAGATTACTACTCTACACTGCCAACGAAAAGAAAGAAAAACCATAACGGGGAGGGAAGAAAAAGGAAGAAAAAGACAGGATAAAACAACACAAAAATGGACGAGAGAGAAAGAAAAGTGAGAAGGACCTAAAAGCACCCATTACATTTTTTAAATGTAAAAGACATGTCAAATGGAGCGAGGAGGCTCACACAGCAAAAACCCACGCACACACATACACATGCGTGGATGGATACACACACACAGTAGTGTGTGTAGCTGCTTCTGGCCAGCTGCCAGGCAATGGTCAATCAGTCTTCGGTTTTCAAAAATCTCCTTCAAGTGAAACTCTGGATCCATTAGCTGCTGCGGTAGAATTAGAAAAGTTTAATGTTTCACGGCTGTAAGCCTTTATTATATCAATAATAGCCGAAGAAGCTGAGAAGGTGTTCTTTTTATAATTAATTACAGAGCTCAGAACTGTTTTCATTCTTTTTAAGAGTTTTGGAAATAAAATCTCTTTACTTTCGAAAAATCCATTCTCCACTTTGTAACATCCCTTTCGCGCACAAACCAATGTTTTTATTTGTTTGTTTGTTTTTGTTTGTTTTTTTTTCCTTAGATTAACAAGAAAGTACAACATCAGGATTATATTTTCCTCCATCAGTTCACAACTGCGGGCTCGTGGACTG
>NW_005187491.1:681848-683536 GCF_000239375.1 Pundamilia nyererei
TCCAGGAAAAAAATATTTTGCATGCAATCTAAATTTTCAATAAAAAATGCTTTAAAAGTGCAGATGAGGTTTTGCCCTTTCTAAAACGAGAAATCATCAAGATTAATTTTTTCTTCTTTTTATATTAACTCAAACATAAAATACATTTTGGCCACAAATAACTGGTAAGTGCATAGATTTCTGTCAGTAAAGTAACACTGAGTCACTGCCTTACCCACACGTTGACCAAACACAGTTATGTGCACAGTCCCCCTCAAAGACATATTTTGAGCCAGGAAAAACTCAGCCATCTAAGGTCCTTTCAGATAAACTAAATCCAGCTCTATCAAGTTTTTCAATTCCTCCAAATATCCCCTTAGTGGAACAGAAATACAGAGTAGAAATCTCAAAGAAGCTTAACCCTGAAAACCTGTTCTTGTATAAGGTTAATAAAAAAGTTAAATTAAGGGTTATTAGGATATGCTGTATGCATTAAAATACTAATAAAAATACAACAACAGACAAATATGGTTCTGTACATATCACATGATCTTGCAGCTCATGAGAAAATATTAATTTGCTTTTTTTTTTTAAATCTCAAGTTATCCTGTAAAAAAAAAAACCTACATTACTTGTTTCCTGGCCTGTGGCCTTGCATTCCTCCAAATCTGTTACTAAGCTGTTGTAATACAGAGCACGCTAACAAAGAGAGTTTAGAACATGATCCGCTTGGCAGACGTAGCAACCAACATCAGCATCAGCTGGCTTAACAAAAGTTCCTTACAAATGGATTTCAGGCCTGGTAGTCAAAAGAGGAGTGACCCAACAAAAATACTGCATTGTCCTGGAGACATCAACATATGGAGATGCTGGTCATTCTGGCAAGTTCAGTAAAACAGAAGAAAACAATAAAGGCTGCCAACTAGCTTCCTAGGTTTCCACACGAATTGGCCTAGCAACCAGTGAATCACGGCTGGCTGGGTTTTATGGAAAGTATCCGCACAGTCACAATGTATCTTTGCCTGTTCAGATGAAAATGGCCACTATACTGTTAGCTTGTGTACGAGCTAACAGTATACTGTAAACGCCAACTTGACCACCTGATCCTTCTCAAGTGTGTTTGTGCAGAGCTCTCTCTCAAAGTATTAAGAAAATCAAAGAGGGCCACTAATGAAATTCTTTCTAGATTGTAACAACTCCTGACACCGTCAAGCCTCCTTTGAAGGGCTTAAGAAGTCAGCAGTCTTCTTAAATGTCAGAGCCTTTGTAGGGCTTAAAGAAGGGCACAGTAGCCCCAGGGTGGGATGGTGTTATATAAGTGGGTGGTGTGAAGGCATAATCATCACCCCTGGGTGGGAATGAGGAAAGAAGGAAAGCAACAGAAACAAAGTGATGCATTCCTCCCAAGCCAAGACAGCGTTTAGAGGATGAGAGAGGATGAGATAGGATGAGGCACTGCTGGAGATTAACACACAACCATGGAGTTACAAGGAATGGACTGGTCATTGTTAAAAGATACACTGACAAAGACACAAACAGCAGTGTCTCACGTTGAATGTTTTTAATCAAACCTGTCAGGACATCGGTTTCATTTTTATTTGCATGTATGTGACCAGTGTTACACTTGTCTGCAGGCCACTACGCTGAAGCTTATTCGGCAGCGCTGCACCGATTTGCCCTTCTTTCTGATCAGCGAGACAGAGTTTTTT
>NW_005187491.1:685702-707072 GCF_000239375.1 Pundamilia nyererei
CTATTTATGCATTTAGTCCCTATAATCACAGAAAGTGTGAGAATAGTCCACGATTTTCTGTACATCTAAAAAGGTTTAAACAATAATCCTAATAATATTATCTTTGTTACTTTGATTCTGGCTTGAGCGCTAATATTATTCCTTAGCAAGGATGTAATCTAATGAAAAGGCGCTTCAGAAGTAAATACTGGATACACTGTACCTTGAGCCGCACCGTGGACAAAAAGTTTAAATATCTTGACCTTTCTGCTTCAATTTTGAGTCTCACACAATTTGCTATGAAAGTGCCGTAATAACTCACTGGAGTTTCCCTTCAGCTAATTTGTGTTATTACAAATGTCAATGTAATTTTGAGTAAAACTTTCTTACTTTTGGAACAGAAGTACCGATTTTATTCCAGCACTCTTTAAAAGAAAGACATTGAATGATGAATGAGGAAACGGGGTAGTCAATGAAACGCACACACAAAGTGTAAGTGTCAGCTTTTTCAAGATACGTACAGAATAGCACGGAGTACGGTTAATACAAACCAGACCCTTTAATGTGAATACACACACACACACACACACACACACACGCAGTTTGAACCTCACCATGGAAGGTGACTTATATTATTAACCAGATTTTTTAAAACTGTGAGCACATACATACACACAACACAAACTAATTATATAAGCATGAGGCAGAGGTGATGACTTGTAGCTTCCTTTTGAATACCCTAAATCCAGAGAGAGCAAGATAAAGGAAAAAAAAAAAAGCAAAGGCAGAGAGCGCAAATAAGCTGGAGAGAAAAAGCAGGGCTCAAATATAGATGGAGAGGAAAGGATACATTACAGCTAATGGCTCCATGCAGCAGAACACACACACACACACATATATATGCACACACAGGGCGGTGAGATGGTGTAATGGGCCGTGATGTTTCTGAGCTCACTCCGTTACAGGTGACTGAATCCCAAGTATGTGTGTATGTGTCCTAATGGAAGCGCAACTTACAGGCATCCTGCAGGTAATGAATGACGGCGAGGAGACGTTGTGCCAAAAGTTTGAGACTATGTCAATGTGTGTTTCAAAATATAACTCAGAACTGTATAAACTCTCATTGACCACGTTTAGCAGGTGTGCGCACACGCAGCCGTAAGCGAAACGAGACCGCTCCAGCTGAGGATAGACAGAGAAGGAGGGAGCGAGATGGATGAGAGGAGATGAAAGGCGAGACGACGACACCCACTCGCCGACTGACAGAAGAGAAGATAAACGATAAAAAGCAGAGAGAGACACTTTCTCCGCACTCTTCAGATGTACTGACAGCATGACCTCCTCTCTCAGCTGATCTCATCCTTCTCCCACACTGCTCTCTTCACTTCTCCCACCAAGCATCCATCTCCTTTTTTCCCCCGCGCTCCTCCCATCTCAGCCTCTTCTGAGAAATGGATCTTCTGTTCGACCTTTTCATCTTTTCTGTGTAACACCTAGACCCCAGCCACTTTGGGGATTTTTAATATCAGTGGTGACACTAACGATAAGTGTAAAAACTAAAAATCACCAGTAAGACAAAGATCCCTTGAAGGCTACATTGTGCAGAATGGGCTTATTGAGCTGAGTAAGAGATTGGACAGCTGGTACCACTCATGCCTGTATATTAAATATAAAACTTGAACACAGAATCAAAAACCTAAGATTGTGTGGTTTTTATAGGCTGGAAGTTGAAGAACTTATCACACATTTTAACACACATAACACTTGAAAATGTTGAACTATTCTTTTCTGTTGTGTTATTACAGTTGTGACCTAAAAGTCGGTGATCCCCACATGCTTCAAGGAGTCCATCATTGTTCCTGTCCCGAAGAAACCCCACCCTGCTTCTCTCAATGACTATCGCCCTGTAGCCCTCACCTCAGCAGTGATGAAGTGCTTTGAACGCCTGGTAAGAGACTTCATCATTTCTTCACTACCAGACACACTGGACCCACTACAGTTCGCTTACCGTCCAAATCATTCCACAGACGATGCCATCTCTCATCTCCTCCACACATCACTTACTCACTTGGACACTAGAAGGGGGAATTATGTTAAAATGCTCTTCATCGACTACAGCTCTGCATTTAATACCATAATTCCCTCCACACTCACCACCAAACTGGAGCACCTGGGACTCAGCTCACCTATGTGTCAGTGGATCTCCAACTTCCTAACAGGCAGACCACAGGCAGTAAGGATGGGCGGACATGTCTCAGCCTCCATCACTCTCAGCACTGGAGCCCCCCAGGGGTGTGTTCTGAGCCCCCTGCTGTACTCTTTATACACATATGACTGTGTGGCCACTACCAGCTCCACCACCATCATTAAGTTTGCTGACGATAGTGGACTTCAGCACTAAGCAGGAGAGGAACTACCAGACCCCCGTCATCAACGAGTGCCCAGTGGAGAGAGTGGACAGCTTCAAATACCTCGGAGTTCACATCACGCAGGACCTGTCATGGTCCTGTCACATCAACACCGTGGTGAAAAAGGCCCGACAGCGTCTCTACCACCTCAGACGCTTGAGAGACTTCCAACTGCCCTCCAAGGTTCTCAGGAACTTTTACTCGTGCACCATAGAGAGCATCCTGACGGGAAACATCTCAACCTGGTTCAGGAACAGCACCATGCAGGACAGACGAGCTCTACAGAGGGTTGTGCGGTCAGCTGAGCGCACCATCCGCTCCGAGCTCCCTGACCTGCATTCAATCTACAGCAGGCGGTGCTGGACCAAGGCCAGGAAGATCGTGAAGGACCTCAGCCATCCCAACAACGGACTGTTCTCTCTGTTGAGGTCAGGAAAGCGATTCCGCTCCCTGAAGACCAACACAGAGAGACTGAGGAGGAGCTTCTTCCCGCAGGCGATACGGTCTCTCAATCACACCACCACACAGTACTGACACACACATATGGTTATTACACACACACTGGACATTCTGGACTTTGTTTACATTAATTCAATTAGATGCGTGGTCATCTAATCGAATCACTTCATCACTAAATCACTTTAAGCATATTTGCACTGCACAAGACACTTACAAAGGTGGATTGCACAACACTGGACATTATATTTCTTCATTTCCATTTAATACTTGTACAGCTGCTGTTATTGTATATATATATTTATATTTCTTCATACATTCTTATATATTTCTATACTTTTTGAAGAAGGACTTCACTTTATGGGTTTTTTCTGATGATCAAGTGCTTATGTGTTGAGTAAATAAAAAGTTTGTAGCAACATATTAATTTTCATAAATGTCAGCACTGTAAAATGTAAATTTCAGACTAAACTGGGCAAGGTAGTTGAGCAAAAGTTTGGCTAGGAACAGACGGAGGTTCGGATAGATGTGGACTCCACAGCTGAGTGACTGTTATACTTTTTGCTGGATTATGTAATGGATTGGTGCCCAAATCTGTGCAGACAAGATCACACGCTCACAACTGGCAGGCATGTGAGTGTACACACATAGAGTCTTGTATTCACCCTACAATGAGGAGAATTACAAGTAAATTGTCTGGAATGAAACAATGACCATGCTGAGGATTTTACAGACAATATGATTAAATAAGGATTGCAGATGAAACAGTAATGCCATCAGGCTCTAATAAAGTCTCCTCTAGCTTTACTTTTATTCTCTTCCCTTATTTGTGTCTTTCACATCCTTGTTACTACGAGGCTTTCCTCCACCTCAGTGTGTTACCATTCTCTCTAGCTTTCTTTTCACTTCCCTTGGCCCCTCCCTCCCTGTCATTCTGTCTGTCAGCAGAAGGCTTTTAACCCCTGTGCCCTGGAGGTCACACTGGTCAGACTGGTTTAAGTGCGTTAAGTGTTCCCAGGCCCATTTAGACTAACAAACAAGACCAAAAAGACACAAAGTAATCCCTCTTCTTTGCTTTTTTTCCTCTCCTTTCTTTCTCTCAGTTTTCTTTTTCTCACTTCAGTTTGTCGTTATATATTCAGGCACATCTGGACAGGTTGTGGGCGTCAAACCTGTGAGCATCAGGTAACGTGTCTGTGTGACCCCAAAGACCAACCCAGTCAGAGGCTTTAGACTGGTTCAAGTGTTCTCAGGCCCATTAAACCATTATCAGTGTTGCCAACAAAAAGAGTTGACAAAGCAGACTAAAATCCCCCACTTTACCACCTTTCCTGCTCTGCCCTCGTTTTAACCCGCTTCTTTCTGGACCTTTCTTCACCTCTTATTTCACCCTCACTGACTGTTTTCTTTTTGTCACTTTTTCACTGTGTATTCTCCACCCATCTTCCTCCCACTCATTCTTTCACTAAAAAAAAAAAAAAAAGACTTGATCTCTGTTTTGCTTTAATTATGTGAGCTTACATGTGGGAGTTCATTCTAGGTTCAAAGGGCGCTGTAGTGCTGTAGCTATCAGGGTTCAGGTTATAACACTTGACAGATTAGGTTAAACTGACCACTGACTTTAGAACAAGAGGTCAGAAGTCAAGAGGGTGGAGATGAGCTCTATGCCACACAAGCAGATGGGAAAAAGGTGTGTATATTTAACTGCATTTTGATTTCCACTGAGAAATAATATAAAAACAAAATACTGATATTCAAATCTGAGGGATACCTGGCTTGAGTGCAAGTATGAGTGTGGAGTCACAGATGTCACTCTGTAGCAGAAAACACCATCAGTGTGGTGTTAAACATTGACCTTTGACCTATTCAGGTCAGGATTAGGTCACATTACTATGTTGGGTCTGTCCACTTAACCTAATGTCCACTCAGAGATACAAAAATTGTACTCATAGAAGAATTCGCTTCTTTAGATTAAAGCACAATAACATAGGCTTTGATAACGAGGATGACTCTGTTGCAACATGTGTGCAAATGATCTAATATGGATGAAGACAAAAACATAGTGAAAACCTCTTTATGTATCCATTTCTTAATCATTTGTATGATTAGGTTCAAAGATGGGCCAGAGCCTACCCCACCTGGCACAGGGTGAGAAGCGGGATCCACCCTGACTGGGTTGCCAGTTCATTACGGTGAAACACAAAAAGACATAACTATTCAAGGTCATAACATTACTTACTGCTAATTCAGAATTACAAATTAGTGTCTTTGGACTGTAAGAGGAAGCCAGAGAACCAGGGGAAAACCCACTCAGGTACATTACAGGGACAACATGTAGTCGCCACATAAAAAAAGCCCAGCAGACCAATAGGTTCAAACCCAAAACTTTTTTGCTCTATAGCAACGGTGCTAATCACTGCAGCACCGTGGTGCTGCGAAGGATCAAGAAGATTATTTGCAAATTCAGAGACATTTAAAAGACCAGCAGCAGCTGAGACTAACAGGTTTTTGAGTGTATTTGTTTCTGTATCAGCAGGCAGACTCAAGCAACTTGAACTGCTTAGATAAAAAGGTGGATCAGCCGGAATAGACCGGCAATGGTGAATATCCATTTAATGGTATTAAAAAAATAAAATATGATAGCATATAAATACAAATGCATCATATTAGAATTGACTGATTTACTGCACTTGAAAAAATAAACTGCACATGAACATGTACGGTGATAAAAATCAATTTAATGTAATTTGACTGTTCCTAATTTGCAAAAGTCAACACGTGTGAGTTTCACAAGAAACATACCTCACAAAGACAAGCGCTGATCTATGGATGCATCCCAACTGAACCCTAAAGAACAGCAGCTGAAATAACTGTAAGCAGTTGTAAAAGTAACAGCTACAGAAAAAGGAAGTGTGCGGGTGTACAAAGACTGCATTAGACCATCAAAACAACTAAAACACATTGATAATTAATGATTTCAAATAAAATACACACAATCAATGCCAAACTATTAAACTACAAAGTTGGCGTGTGTTTAATTTAAGTTAGATGAAAATGTTGAACTTCTTCTCTACTTTAATACTGTGTTCCACGCTAACCACACAAAAACACATTCTCTCTAAACAGAAAGATTAGCTCCAAAGGTTTTGATTGTATAAGAGTTGTATAAATTTACCTTAACTGCAAATATGTTTGTGTATATTATTGTTATTGCACACAACTTCAATAACAAGTTACGTATTATGCATACTTAAATGTTTAGTTGTCACTCTAATTGCAGTCCAGCTAATTGCATGCTCCAGCTGATAAAAGCCATCTCATCACTCCTTTGCCATTTGACATTGACTTTAAAATGAAAATAGCTACAGCCTAAGAGTGAGTCAAATTATAAAAAAATATGATATTATCTGCATATTATTGCATACAGTCGACTACAGAGAAAAGACAATGAACAATAATGAAAGGGATTACGGAAAACAGGGGGAAGTAAACCGGAATAACAGGAGGAAGACGGCATTTAAAGTCACTAAAGGGCAAAATGACAAATGAAAGAGAGGAGGAAAGAAAGGAAAAGATGGAAAGGTAGAGAGAGAAGGGAGAGAGCGAGAGTAGGAAGGCGAGAGTGAGAACAAAGGAGGCAGTGTGTGGTGAACAGGGGATTGAGTCGCCATCTGAGACGAATAAAAACTGGAATAACAATAAAAGTCAGAAGGCGCTACCTCCCCTCCTCTTTGCACAACCGGTCCTCATGCATGTTTGTTTGTGCGCGCGCACGCACACATGCATCACCACTGGTCGTTCTTTATTTGCAGTAAAGCACTGTGTGACAAATCTCAGCAAAAAAGTTTGGAAATAAACTTGTGTTGACACTTGCACTTACAGTGAACACACACTCTTGCAAACAAGCGTGGACGCAAACTGAGCTAGAGAATCAAAGACACATGGGGCGGCAGCTAGCACACAAACAGATACGCAACAGCTGTAACAGGAAAAAAAAACAACATACTGTTTCCACGGAGACGAATCCCGTATGCCAAAGATTTGAGAAAGTGCATGCGATGTTTGCATGTTTACATCTGAGCAAAGACAAACCTTGCATGTTGCACTGTAGGGAAATAATAAAGGAGGACACAAAAAAAGAAAAGTGATGAAAGGCAGACACGCGAGGTGTCGTCCCTAACACTGTTATTGTTTTTAGTGTTGCTAGTGTTCCTCAAAATTGCAGCCACATTTTCTTATAACACCTGCTCCTTCGTCACTTGTATTTGTAGCTGTTTTTCCCTCTGGCTTTGTTTCTTTGATGCAAAAATGGTCAAAATGAGTCATGAAAAGAACAAGAGAAAAAAGAGAAGCAGGGGACTTGTACTGTACATAACTGAGAAATAAAGTTCTCTAAAGTTCTAGATGTAGTTGCTAAAACACTAAATAAAATAGACTGGAACTACACGTGCTCATCTTAGATCAGTTTTTCAGTTTTTAGTTGAATGATGACCATTACGAAAACCTTTGCTCCTTAAAATTGGCTTCATTTTTGCAGTAAAGTCAGGACATCCTCATTGGAGGAAAACAGTTTTTTTTACTTTAAGGGCATCTGTACATTTTGTTTTTATTTTATCCCAACAAATCAAAACCAAGTGACACATCTGTCCCGTTAACAAGGGATTGTCAGCAGTTGATGGGAACGGTTAATGTATATCATGACAGCAGATTTAGAAATGGGATTTAAGAGTCGTTATTTCTGAAATTCAGCTACAGCAACCTTTATTGCTGCACCAGTCTCATCCAAACTTGCTGTTTCTGTGGTTATTTGTTTCTGCTTCTGGCATGGGAAGATGACATGGCATTTATTAATCTCAGCAACAAAGCTCTGACTGCCACAGCTATTTTTATTCCAACTGGTAAACGCTTTTAAAAACAGGAGACCAATTTAAAGAGCTGAAAAAAAAAAAAAAACTGAAAAAAAAGCCCCAACTTGGGTGCATTAAGTCCAAAAGTCTAACTCAAAGCTACCTGTTTGTACCTCAACAATAAAGCAGTAAAATTAATTAAACATTTCCGGGTAATAGAAAGTATTTTTTACAGCATTGTATTTTTAACAGTGATAGTCAAAATGATTTATTTCTGTGTACATGGTGCACTGTTTACACCAGGCGCTATTCCATCTACAGCTCAGCAGCCACTTCCCCTGCAATCCATAAAGCAGGGTGCAATTTTCTGGACAAATCACAGAGTAAACTCTGGCTATGTGACTGGGATCCAGCTCCTTTAAGTCATGTCCTGGTATTCATTACAACTCACAAAGCTTCCATTAATCTATTTTTCCTTATTTTCAGGACTTTAACCAATGTAAAGCACTCGCCTTAGGGCCAAATCTGACCACTGAGGGTCAGCAGAAGTGGTTCAGCTCTTGCAGTCCTGATACACGCCAGGCTGGCCCAGAGCAGGCCAGCGAGAGGCAGAGAAGGGAGTTAAGAAAGGAAAAAGAATGACACAAAGTGTATATATATATATATATACACTGTGTGTACATAAGCAAGCAGTGGTGATGGTTAGGGTTAGGGTAAGACTCCAGGAAGTGTAATGTAAGTCATGTAATGTCCTCTGCAGCTATGGAAACACGATTGTATGCAATGTGTTTGTGTGTGTGTAGTACCTCTCATGTTTCGCAGCAGAGAACTGCTGAATGACTACTGAAAGCCAGCGCCAGATTTCTGTGTGCAGGAAAACAAAAGAGCGTGACATAAACACACACACAGCTACTTTACTTTGATTGTGTGTGTGTGTCTATATTTGAACAGTGCACTGTGTGGCACGTGCATGCATCCATGGTTATGCATGTGTGAGTGCTGAAATGAGGTCTGTGACAGTATGTGTGCCTATGTGCTTGACTGCAGGCTTCTGAATCTGACCCGTCTGACCGCTACCTAAACTCATGTAAACAAAGCATCTCTTTAGTGGTGTAAACGTGACAGTGCAGTGAGTCAGAGCTTCTGATCTTCCATATAAACGGTGAAAACTTCAAAACAGCTGCCAAGAAGAAAAAAACAGAACAAGCAAACCATCCAGATGAGCCTGGATGTTTTTAAAGCTGTTTTGGCTTCATGTCCAATAAAGTTGCTTTGATTTTGTTGGATGTTTTGGGGGGGCAAACATTTTATTGTCTGTTCAGACATGGAAGTATTTATCCAACCAACTTATTCTTAAGCTTTTAGTTTGTTAATTCACGACTTGGGAAGCTTTAAATAAGAAGTCGTTCATGACCTTTGCATACTTGCAGTGTGTTATTCAATTGCAGCAATATGTTGACCGGTCCAATCAAAGGGTCTAAAACCATCTTGTAAAAGTCAGCCACTGATTATGTGGTTCATTGCACAACCTTGTTTCCAAATAAGTTAAAAATTAAAAACAGAAATGTAGTCATTCACAAATCATTTAAAATTAAATTTAATCAAAAATACTAACAAGAAAATGTACTAAATGTAAAAACTCAAAACTGTTTTAAAAAATGTGTGTTGATTTAAACTTGATTCAAGCAGTGCTGGACGGGGATAATACAAACTAAACCAGGAGAAACTTGGGAACTGAATGCACGGAGAAACACACAGCCGTGAGGGAGATCGCGGCACGGGACGATTTTATCACAGGAGTGGAGGAAAGGCAGACGAGTGAGGGGACACAAGAGAGAGGAAGAGAGAGGGTGTGAGGGGGGACAAGAGAGCAAGAGGGGGACACATGGCAGGCTGGTAAAACATGGATAAACATGACAGACAGGAGAGCCATGGGATGAACACATGGAGGGGAACATGGGAACAGAAAAGGGAAACAAGAAGGACACAGGACAAAGACACAAGAGGAACCTGAGAGGAAAGGAACCAAACAGGAAACATAAGAAACTCAAAAAATGGAATAAATTCAAGACTACTAAATGAACCTAAATCATAATATAATACAAAATGACACAAAAAACACATGAAACTCAAAATGCTATGTCAAATGACCCAGAACCATGACAAGCAGAATGTCTAAAAGAGTTATTAACACAAGAAAAGTCCTCTAATGTAAAGAAACTATGGAATATGGCATATTTCAGTCAGCAACAATACTCAGGTAGGCTGTGGTACTTAAACAATGTTCAGGGTGCCAAAGGGTGACAAGAAAATGTTGCACAAACCACCAGAAAACCATTGATGCAAGGCGGGATCAATCCATGTTGCTTACACCAAATTCTGACCCGACCCGACCATTAAAGTACATAGCAGAAACCGCAACTGGACTACGCAATGTTTTTCCAATCTTCTTATGTTCAGTTTTGGTGACCCTATGTGAACCGTAGCCTCAGTTTTCTGTTCTTACCTGACAAAATAGGCAACTGGTGTGGTCTTCTGCTGCTGCAGTCTATCTGCTTTAACATGTTGTGCATTCAGAGATGCTCTTTAGCATATCTCGGTTGCACTGAAAGTTTTTTTTTTAAATTAGTGCTGCCTTCCTGTCAGTTCCGAAGATGACTGGCCATTCCCATCTCTGTATTTCTGTGCAGAGAAGTGATTCTCACTGGATATTTTCTCTTTTTAGAACATCCTCTTTAAACCCTGGAGATGGTTGTGCAGGAAAATCCAAGAAGTTTGTGAAATACTGAGACCAGCCCATCTGTCACCAGCAAACGTGTTACATCCAAAGCTCCTTAATCCAACTTTCTTCCCAATTCTGATACTTGGTTTAAACCTCAACAGGTCTACATTCCTCAGTATATTAAGTTGCTCTCATGTGATTGGCTGACTAAATATTTGTGTTAACAAGCAGTAAAATAGGTGTACAAAAGTGGCTGGTGAGAATTGAGCAAATGTGGTCCACCTGGAATCTTATATACATGTTATTTTCTCGAACTGCATCTTGAATAAGTTAGGATGGAGCAGTAAAAAAAATGTGAAAAAATAATTAATTAATGATTGGAGATTTCCAAATGAGGATACTGCTGACATACATAATATACACTTCTAGCACTGTAGCATTAGTGGTAAAAATATACATATGGAGAAAGTCTGGATTAAAACTGATAGAAAAATAGAAAAAGGCGGAAATAAACGTGCAGCATAAAATATGGCAAATATTATGAAATACAAGACATATGAAAAGGGATCAATATTAATGAACGCTGACACAAGAATTTAATAGAAACTGTTGTTCAAAAAGTGCATCATGGTTTCATTAACAGCTGGATGGGTCATGTGTAGTATATGTAGAGATAAGAATGCCTGTGGTAAAATGCATTACATTTCTGCATGACACTTTATGAATCATGGTAAACCAGTGGTCACTTTGAGTCAGAGCTCAGAATAAATGGATGGTGTTCAAACCGCCTGAGAATACTGTTCACATCTTGAAATCATAAATTCACAGTCCATTCTGGTCCTTCTCAAAAAACTCGGGGAATACTCCTCTGTGATGGATGACTGTTTCGGCAAAAGCCGAGACCAGTCTTAAAGTTAAAAAGAACCATGTTCTGGAAATAAACCAGCTTCTGTGCCTGTGTGCATAGGTTCGGAAAATGACAGCCAACACCATCCACAATAACTTGCACAACCTGTTGTGCGTCATTTGACATATGACCACATCTCTAGTGAGATTTACACCCTCACAGGGACAGTTCTGTAAATCACAAGACAACTTGACAGTGTTTTGTTTGTACAAAACTTTAAACTGCAAAATGCCAACTAACCAAGCTACAAAGTGAGGCAATAACCTCAGTTACCTTTCTGGAATGAGATAAAAGTGCCATGATAAAGCTGCTTTTTTGTTTGGAGCAGCTTATTGAAGGCTGCATTTTGGGTGTTGTTAAATTTGGCACACGAGTCAGTTACAGAATTCGTTCCTAAAAGTTTGTTTTCACACACAAGAATTCTTCAGAGACACACCATCCGTGTTGATACTGCATGCCATCTGCGTCATATCAATGAATCATGGCTTTTTTTCTGTGCTTTTTAAAAAATAAAAAAAAACAAGAAAGATGCTTCTCATTATTTAAATGACTTAGACTTTGATTCCATTGACAACAATGCTCATTTTAGCACCATTTACAGCAGGAAATTACTGGGTCCATGCTATAATAATGTCACTCCTGACTTTATTCTTCACTCAGTTGCAGATTGCTAAATGCAAAATATGGACAGCACTTTTGTATGTGGAATGGAGTCCAATTTTGAGTCTGATAGCAGATTTTAAAAGATTTTTCCTAAGCTGTCTTAGCGTGAAGACATATTCTGATGTTCTGTGTTTTTGAAAAGTGACAAATTTTTAAAACTCTGGTGGACAGTCTAAAAGAGCCATAACACAAAAAGACTCTGGGTGGCATGAAGACAAATAACATCTAAATGCTTGGAAAGCTTTGTGTAACCACAATAGCAAGAATCTGGACAGATGCTCATATGCAGCTACTTAGAAATATGATCTCGATACCACAGAAGAGAGTGACAAGAACAGCGAGGATGAAAGACTGGCCTTTCTTGTGGTTGTTGGTTTATAAAGAAACATCTAGCCTGAGAAAAAAAAAACAGTTGCACAAACTCCTACTGATCCGACTCCTACTAATAGTAAGAAACTTATTACTCACTTGTATTGTTTTTATTGTCTTGGGAAGCTTATAATTAAACCGCTTAAAGGAAAATTAAACAGATACATAAATGCAGCAGAAGAAACCACTGGTTCAAACTACTAGCAATCTGTAGGCGTGACTGAACACTGCTACGATTAAGAGTCCCACTCCATATGTAGACTAACAGGCAGCACAAAGCACCGACACCAACAGGGTTAGAGGTTTAACTCCCAATAGGCCCACACATTTTTAAAAAGTATGTTCTCATCGCACTATAAGGACGTTCTGATAAAAAAAACTCCCTCCAACTGCTTTACATTATGCACACAGAGAGTACATGTTAAAAAAATCTAACATAACAAAACAGAGGACAATACAGACAGCTCAAAGCGGATGGATGGATGAACATTGTATTACAGGATGAATAATGTTCTTTTAATGAGCCGACAGAAGATATCACTGTTTGGGGTTAGTAGGCTATGTGTGTGCAGTGTCTGGGCAATTCATTTCAAAGTTACCGCTGTCTAGGCTCAGTGGCCAGCAGCTAGACTAGAGAACACATAAGACTAAAACTGACTGATAAGAGCTGAGAAAATAAACACACACCTCTCACCCAGTCGAGGCCAACACATTCATCTGTAAAAGGAGGAGGATTGGATAAAATTTGTGTGTGTGTGTGTGTGTGTGTGTGTGTGTGTGTGTGTGTGTGTGTGTGTGTGTGTGTGTGTGTGTGTGTGTGTGCCCTCAAATGATTCAGAGATGGACTGAGGCTGCAAAAGAACAAAAAGTGATTGATGACACTGGATGATGAAAGATCATACACCAAACCAGCTGCTTAGATTTTCCATAAAAATGCAGTCATTGTATTCCCCTACGATACACCCTTACATTCTTTCCTTGGCACTTCTTTAATTTTGTGCATTTCGCCAACACTGCACGTCTCCTCAAGAAGAAAAAGGTACTAATTACTGCTAAAGGTTATATGTCAGATTTGCTATTAAACATGTATTCCTTTCTGTAATATGGTTTTTCTTTACTGCTGGCATTCTGTTTCACAAGTTTTCCATCAGGACAATCATGATTTAAAGGAACTAGTTCACACAAATTAGAAAAAGTTACTTTCACACAATTTTCAAGCATTTTCAAGCATTTCAAGCACCCAACCTGAACTGCCCTTCTGACATGATCATTCTTAATCTGTCCATTTTGGTCATTCCCAATGAAAACCTTTGGATTTTCAAATCTACCACCTTTAGCTAAACCTGTCTATTTGTCAATGCCACTGTCTCCAGTGGAAAAACATGGACAAAGGCAGAAATCCCAGAAACAGATCAGAATGTCAGATAATTGGAACCAACAATAGGAAAAAGAAGAAGAAAAGGTTTTACAGGCATACACATAGACAGACGCCCAATCATAACTCGCATATAAAGACTACAGCTACAATTAACTGACCCATGGCCTCAAGGACAAACTGCTCCTGAGTAACTGTCAGAGGAGGCTGGACACCAATGCTCAGCTTAGATGACTTCACCACACTACTGGCTTTCACCTTCACCTGAAAAAAAAAAAATGATGATGTTAGATGTAGACAGGATACTGGTAAAGGGCAGATAGAATTCTGACACACAAAGTGAGAGAAGAAACAATGATTTTAAAGGTTCACCTGTACGGTCACCGAGGGGACAGGCAGACCATTGATATCGTGGATCAGGGCTTGCTATGGACAGATATTAAAAGGGAAATATGACTTTCTATGTTTATTATTACATATGCATCTAAATGTGCGAATGTGAATTTGTTTTTTTATGTGTGTTTTGTGTTTGTTTACCGATGGGTTGTCCATGCTGGAGGAAACAGTGGTAGTAATGCACAGGTCATCCTCACTATCGGTTTTGGGCAAAATGTCTGAAATACCAACAGTTTAATCTCAAAACACTGAACCGATGTGTTTATTAGTCAATATAGCATTTCACCACATTTTGAAAGAAGGCATGATACTTGGTCAGTTTGCAAACAAATCAACCAGCATACAGAGAGGACAAAAGATAAAATTCACATTGACTTGTTGTTAAAGGCAGTTTAAATTAAACCTTGTGTGGCAGTCTTAAATTTATTTTATATATACACACACACACACTGTTACAGTCATTGATGCTCATATTAAACATGGCCAGTCTCAAATAATGAGGTCAGTGTATGTACAAGAGCCAGAAGCCTCAGACTGCTCTAAACCTCCTGGACCTGTTAGATGTCAAAAAAGGTAATTTCTTAATTATGGTCATTTCATACTCTCTCACTCTTTTACACAGACCTGGCTATGAGCACAGCAGCCCCTCCCACCTCTTTCCAAGGCTTCTGTTTCCCATTCAGAAGGCAGTTAGCTTAAACCAGTGGTTGTCGAACTGTGGGGCAAACCCAACTGGTGAGGTATGGATGCACTGCAGGTGGGGTGTTGACAACCAGGTGACAAATATCAAGTGAAACTAAGGTGGATTTTTTCAGTAAAAAAAAAAATTATTCTTAGCGACTGGACCAGATCTTAGTCTAAGATTTAAAAAAAAAAGGAACTGTGAATCATTTTGAACTGTAAATCAAGCAAAGCCACCCTAGCAGAGTCCAGGATTTCAAATATGGAGCTAAAAATGGACATAAAAGGTCACCTTAAGGAGTAAAAATATCAGATACTTGCTGCTCAGATACTCCAATGGGAAATGTTACCAACTTTAAAGTGAATGTAGACAGTCAATTGATTCAAAGAAAGAGTCACTTAAGAATGACAATATGATTAGATAAACCTAGGATCAGACAAGAAGGATCAAAAGTTGCCTCTTAAGGGCATATTTTGGTTTTATGATAATTAGAAAATGTGTATTATGCTTCCAGCAGTCTCCTACCCTGAGTCCTGGTGGCTTCTCGGATGAATTTCTGCAGTTTCTTCATCTCAGCTTCCACCTGCTCATAGTCAGCCTCCCTGGCATCCACCTTCGGAGTTGAAAAGAAAGAGGGATCTGTACCCATGTAAGAGCACAGAAGTTGACCATCTGAACTTAGACTGACCACGACTCCCTTCACATCCCTGAGAAGAGCAGAGAAGAGGAAAGTTAACTTTTTCCTAGTGTGCTATTGGTCGTTAGTCAAGAACATCTGCCAAAAAGGTCTACTGTAGTTCAAAATTAGTTATTTGCTCCTTTAAAACAAGTAAGCTAAATGCTTATTTAATCCTTTTAGAAAAAGCTGAATATAAAGTTCAGAACTAATTTATAATATGAAACCAGATTAAACGAGGGAGAGCATGAAGAAATGCTGAGTGATGCAATAATGTGTTTTAACTGTGTGTGTGCTAACTGGTTGCAGATGTGTTGTGTGTGTGTGTATGTGTGTGTTTTCTGTTCCAGTCCAGTGAGACGATAACACATACACTCAGACCCACACATGAGGGGGTTCAGGTCAAGAGCAGCAGCCGGCTCCACACCTGCACAGGAGGGCGTCTGAGGGGGCATAAAACTTTCACTTTACTGCTGCGGAAACACTGTCACGCACACGCACGGGCACACACGTACACAGAAAAATTTATATTCATAGAGCCATGACCAAATGCTACAGAAACGCATTCATAAAAGTGATGGTTCTCACATTTATTTAAAGCCCACAGACACACACACACAGACCATGCTGAATAATAGCTCAAAGTTCAACTGAGAGAAAGATTGTTGCGTACGCATCAACTAAAGGAACTCACATAATCTACCAGCAGTGTTAGGTAATACATACATACAAGATATGTGACAATACAAAACTATGTTGCCAGAATTTATTTCAATCTTTTAAAAAAAGTAATAAAAAATGTGGCACTGTGTACACTTTTCGTTCCAGTGTCTTATTACCTTGCACAAATCAAGGTTTGAAAATCCATCCATCCATCCATTCGCTTCCGCTTATCCTTTTCAGGGTCGCGGGGGGCGCTGGAGCCTATCCCAGCTGTCACAGGGCGAGAGGCAGGGTACACCCTGGACAGGTCGCCAGTCTGTCGCAGGGCCAACACACAGGGACAGACAACCATTCGCGCTCACATTCACTCGCACATTCACACCTAGTGACAATTTGGATTATCCAATTAACCTATCCCCACAAGCTGCATGTCTTTGGACGGTGGGAGGAAGCCGGAGTACCCGGAGGGAACCCACACAAACACGGGGAGAACCTGCAAACTCCACACAGAAAGACCCCGGCCTGATGGTGGAATTGAACTCAGGACCTTCTTGCTGTGCGGCAACAGTGCTAACCACCATGCCACCGTGCTGCCAGGTTTGAAAATATTTCTCAAAATATTGTAGTAGTGTACAACACTAGTTCCAAAGAAGGTCTATAAAATGTAAATAAAAACAGAATGCAATGAAGTGCAAATCTCATAAACCCATATTTCATTCGCAACAGAATATATAAAAACATTTTTTATAATGAGAAGTGTATGGTTTTAAGATGTAATGTGATGGTAGCAACATGTCATAGCAAAGCGGGCCAGAGGCGAAAAAGGGCTGGAAAAGTTAGTAGTACCAAGGAGAACATTTTGAAACTAATTAGCTTAACTGGCAACCAGTCAGTAACATGACTGTATAAAAAGAGCATCTTAGAGAGGCGGAAGTTCACCAGTCTGAAACCAGTCTGAGCACTATCTACCAACAATAACACATAGTATATTTATCAAAGCGAGCAATAGGTTCAGCTGCCATCGGAGCAACTGAAGGTAAACTTTTGTCTGGTTCATTTCCCCCCTTTTTTAAAAGTTCTTGAGTGCTACAAATGCTTCTTGAGGCTATTTGCATAAATGATCATTACAGGTGACAGCAAGTATGCATGAGATATCTTAACAATTGTAGCTTGTGTCAAAGTTACAACTGTTACACTGCTGATGGTGCCTGGATTCAATTTCTATGAATTAACTTAACCTTCTATTTAATAACGGTCCTCTCAGATCAGTTTTAACATAAATATATATCAGGTTCTGAGTCTTCACAGTTCTGATTCAGATTTGGTCCATGTTAAACTTGAAGGATCCCAAAATGGTGAGAATATTTAATTTGGGGTTGGCAATAAAATGCAATACTGCCTCCAAAACACAAGAACTCCTGGAGCACTGCTATCAAATAGAGCTAGCCAGAATGAGCTGCTGAAGTGATCATATGTTGTTTTTGTGTGTATTGGTTTTGTTTTGTGTGTTCCTATCCCACACTCTGCACGGTGTCCCACCAACACACTAAATCACCCGATGATTATCAAATGCTTTAAAACAACACAGCCTCAAACTAAACCAAACAGCTACCCAGACACACACTATCTCCCACATCTAAAACACACAGGCACACACACACAACCAAAAACCACATCATTTTTCAACCGTGTTTGTGTTTTGCATTGTAATTGTATCAAATTGGGCTTTGATTGGAGTTGTTTGGAAAAAGACAAAGGATTGCCTATAGCTGGCCCCTCCCCACTACGCTCTGATTGGCCAGCTGGAAGACATTGTCGAGTAGTTTACACACTGGATTTCACAAGCTGATAAACACAACATTATATTTGCTATAGGTGTGTGTTTGTTTACATGCATAATCACTGCTGTGTACACTACATGCACTGAGCTGTCCTAAGCTATCCTTCATCTTTATATTCCTCGAATGGTCATCTTTAAACTAGGAAAATTCTAACATCAGATTCCTTCATTTGCTGGAGGTTATACTCACAAAAAGTTGGCAACACGCACAGCCACGGGGATAAAGGAGAGCTGGGATGCCCACTTCAAGGTCACATCCTGGTAAACCAGCAGCATGTTGGTGTGATTACCTAGCAACAGGTTTGTAGTGCCATCTGTCACTAAACACGACCACAAAAAGAAGATTAGAAACAACAGACCTTAAATATCACAGCATTTTATTTTTAAAAATAAATAAAATAAAACTGGCTTTCAGAAGTTCAGACTCCATCACCTAAAAAAAAAAAGAGGCTAGAGAAAAGCTAAACTAATTCGCTAGTTTTGTGTCAGATTCTCAAATTTCAATTCACAAATTTTACCATGCAGCGTAGTAATAAATTCCTCTGGTGGGTGGCATTGCCCTGTAAGAAGTTCCCACAGTAAAGAAAATCACTTTTCACGTCTGGTTTGTATATAGAAATTTTGTCATCTCGATTTTTCATTTTGAGACAAGGTAACCTTTTATAGGTGTATATACAACTGAAGTTCCACATACACTTTCTTTCATGACACATGGCTTGAAACCTTCAGTATAAATACTACTTACATTTTACTACTTATGTTTCACTCACACACACACACACACACACACACACATCCAGCCAATCCCACCAATGGCGCAGTTACCACCAGGAGAGATCTGAGGTGATGGCCACACGCAAAACAAACACACCTCACTTACACTCACACACACACACACACACACACTGGTACACATACTCACACAGTGGAATACGTAAGTTATAATATAGTAACAGCGGTCAGCAGGGTGGCACAGTGCAGGGGTCGAAATGACAGAGTGTGTTGGTGCCACATTAAAGCAAAATACACACCTTACGTCTCCACATCAGCCTTATAATTACAACCATATTATAAAAATTTCCAACCGGTGTTCTTCGTTCTCCTTCCTTTCTAGGTTTTTTTTTTTACCCTCCTGGCCCACTGATATCTCCACATCCCATTCTTTTCTTTCTCCTTTTCCTTATCCTGACATCTCTCCCCACATCCATTCTGGCCTCCGCATCATAGGTGCCACATCATGATCCTATCTGAATGAATCTGTCACCCATGTTATCATGATCCTAGAATATCATGTTCCTAGAAGTAGGAATCATTAAAATCATGCAGGAGCTGGTCTTTGATTGTAAGGCTTCAGATAAGCAATGAAGCCAATAAAGTTAAATGACAAAATAAGATACAAACAGCATAAAAGAGGTAGACTGGGGGGGGCGAGGGAACTGGTCGAGCAGGCAGCTGTGAAGATGAGCGCCAGAAAGAAAGCAATAGGAAATGCTAAGGAGAGCACTGTTGCCTATCCTCATCTACTCCAATCTCTAGACTATGAAGACACTATAGAAATCCACTGAATGGCCCTGCATAATAAAAGAAGCCCTTGCTGCTTGTTGGGTGGCAGCTCCAGCAGTTAGACTGTCACTAAATATCACACTGTTAAAAATAAACTCTAGAGTGGACTTTGTTTGTTTTTGAGAGTGAAGTCTGCAACAGCAGTCATGCTCCTGGGAATTGTCATCATCCCTCAGTCATGTGGGAATTTTTATGTGGTTTTGACTGTTGACAGCAATCATGTCCCAATAAAAGTTGCTTTTGTTGAAATGACACATTGGGGATTGAGTTTATAGACAATTTCCAAGAGTAATTTAAATAATCTAAATAATATTCAGAGTAGACATTGGAGGGAACTTTGAAAGCTGAGATATTTTAATTGTAAAATTGAAAACAGATATCATGGCCACCTTTTGCAGTCAGTCAACGAAGCCTCCATTCTGGATCCTTCCTCCATAGAGTCAGAGTATTTTATATCAAACGTAATACACTTTAAAAAATGGATCTATAGTACATTGTTGCATAAATTAAAGTGGGCAGAAGCACTTTTGACGTTGTTTTGGCTGCATTTTCAGGAGGTTATACACAGAACTGTACTGCTAACTACATTAATATAATTCGTGTTGCTTAGGGTTGAAAGTGACAGTTAAGCAGCAATCGATAACCACGAAGGTAAGGCATACCCTTTTTCTTCTTAACAATTTTAATATAAAAATCACAGCTGTCCCCAGCTGCCAGTGCAACTTAATGGGACAGAAACAAGGAGAGCAATACTTTATTGAAGTGCTTTTGGAAGCACTCTTGTCCAATTAACAAGTTTTATCGGAAACCTATGGTTTAAAACAGAAACAAAGCTATGAAAATGGTTTCTGGATACAGATCGATTTTATGCACTTGAATCAAAGGGTTTCTGAGTCATACTGGTTTCTTAGGCAACCACAACATCAACCCAAATAATGGATGCGTGACCATGCAGATCATAGGCCACTGTGCATGGAACTAAAACTCATAAATTCACCATCTGTGTGTGAGAATGTGTTTATGCACACCTCTTTTTGTGTATGTTCTCATATTACTCATTCTAAATGACCACAATCAGGCTGCAATTTGATACAATTGCGCCGCTAATTGCTAATTATTGAATAATGGAACTTTGTGAGTACGTGTGTGTGGGGAGAAAATCGATTCATTTAGTCAGGTGCAAGCTTTCAGTAAAAATGACAGCAGAGTCGGCCTCCATCGCCTCCTTCTCTAAGACCAATTCAACATCTGTAGCCAGGCTAACACACAGAACTAATTATCATCCACCCACAGCATATCCTGTCCATTGTGTGCATGATAAGCAGTAGCCTCTTGCCTCAGATGTGACGCCCTTTCAAATGCAGCTAATAATCACCACACTGTACACCTCTTTCTCTTTTCTCCCCATCAGAGGTGAAGTCAGGGAGAGGTGTTCAAAGCTGGAACCCATTACTGTTTAACAAACACACACACACACACACACACACACACACACGTAACCGTGGGTGTACCTACAGTAACGCCTATGATTTCAATATGCTGCATACTCATTATGACAAAATGAATTCTTCATTGAAGTTTCATTGTTTAGATTCAAAACCAGCACTTGAATGTACTTGCACAACACAGCAGAGAGCAGTTTTCAACTTTTTTAAATTAAAAAAAAAAAAAAAAACAAGAAAAAAAAATCATGTGTGCTGGTTATTTAGCAACAGACAGCAGCCAGAGATTAAGTAAGACACAGATTTGCCATCATACGTAGTGACTATTTAAATGCTAAAGAGCCAGATATCTTATTCAGCCGTTCATTAAGAGTACAATTGA
>NW_005187491.1:707092-711465 GCF_000239375.1 Pundamilia nyererei
AGAAAGAAAGAAAGAAAGAAAGAAAGAAAGAAAGAAAGAAAGAAAGAAAGAAAGAAAGAAAGAAAGAAAGAAAGAAAGAAAGAAAGAAAGAAAGAAAGATACACTACATATAAAAAGTATTTTTGGACAAAAATAAAGTTTATTACCTGTATGATTCTGTATTATATGTGCTATTCATTCTTCTTTTGGCACATGTCTATAAACTCTATTGTTCAGCAGTCAGTTTTATTTATGTAGCAGAGCTATTCGGTTTATTCCATCACATTCTGCCAAAAGCAGCTTCCTGTGAGCCAATCACATGGCAGTATGCCATTCCAGTTGCTTTGTTTTTTAGTATTTTATCCAGTTAGTCTTTTGGAAGTTTGCTTATGGCAGGTGCACTGAAGCATACTGAATGTTGTGATTCTGTGTTTCACCTCACTCCAGGCTGAACACATCTGAACTTTGCCTCTGCTGCTTTGGCAAAATATGAAAACTAAGGGAAAAGAAAAGCTTTATCCCTTAGCTTGCCATGTGAACCTTTGCTCTTTGTTACAAGTGATGCTGACAACAGGTCCATGTTTTTCTATAAAACTAAAACTAATCACTACCTTTGAAGAAAAATATACAATTTGGACCTTCTTCTGGAAACAAATTGTTTTGTTTCTGCATTATGATTTGTCCGGAGAAACATGACTGGTGTTTGCTTTGCTTTTTTGAAACTCAGCAGCCATCACTTTCCATCCTATTCTCAATTCTCTGTGTCTAACATGTTTGTTAAATCATTATTATTACACATTCAGCCTAAATAAGTGCTGCAGCAGAAATCCTGCCAAAAACCTACAAGGAATATTGTTATTCCTAGTACGAATAAGAATAATACAAAAAGACTACAATAAAGACTGCGAAGGAGAAATATCTTTTTATAGTGTGTCAACTTTTTGTCTGGTGTCCTGGGTTACCCGAGGCATATGGCAGGAAGCAGCTGGGGTTGAACTCCAGCTTCTTCATGAAATGGATCTGCCCATTGTCACGGAGACAGTAGATGTTCCTCTCACCCAGGATGAAGATGTGGGAAGAAGCATGGGAGAAAGAGGGCACACAGAGATCCAGGGCCTGCTCTCCCAGCACAAATACCCAGTCAGGCTATGGGAACACACAAAGACACAGAACAATGTCATTTATTGCACACAAAAAAAATAAAAAAAATCGTATGCGTGAATGTCAGCCTGACATGTGCGTTGTCTGAACACGCTTGATAAAATGTTGAGCAGTGCCTTTTTATTAGATACTTAATTTCCATTTACCATAGAAATGGGTATCAGCGAAACTTTAAGCTCTGCAAATAAAGATTTTTATGTTCGAATTCAAGGCAATAGTGGCGACCTTTGGTGCTGGTAGAGAAAAATTCAAATAGCATGAACAGTACATTCATAAGTGCTCTGACATTTGGATTCTATTATTCACATTTGACTGAAAATGAGGGGATCCCCAAGAACTATCGAGATTCAGATATCACTCAACCTACAGTCTTTAAACACTAATCACAACACAGATAAACAAACAATCATGTCAAAGAAAAAATAAAATATGTGTGTGTTAGTGCTCACCGTCAGCCTCTTGCCTCCAGTCTTAAGGGGTAAGTTGGGATCTTGTCGACTTTCTGCTTCTGTAGCCACAGCGAGAGTCTCATACCTGACAGTAAAAAAGACACAGACAGCTACTTTTTCTGTGTACGTCGTCTCAGACAGAAAACAAATAACTTTGTTTTGGTTTTTTTGTTTTTTTTTAAAAACACACAGTAGGAGAAATTTAAATTGTGAAAAAAACTGACAGTGTTGGTCTAGGACACTTTCCATTGTCCAAAAAGTACTAGATATTCCCCAGCTATTCTAAAAAGCCAAACTACACAGTTTCTCAACCATTAGAGCAAAACCACAACAACAGCACACAATTCGTGTTCAGAATAAACAAACCCCTGCAAGCATTTTATAGTCACCTTCTCTTTTACAGGTTCTCTGTGGTCAATCAACACATCACAGACCTACCGTTCCCTCGAACCGTGATCTATCAGTTTTAATCAGTGAGCCGCAGGCCACTGGCTAAGGATAAAGTGGTCAGACTGATCTGTGGTCAGTTGATTTTGGCATCTGCATGTTAGGCTTTTTCCAGTAAGAAGCTGGCAGTCATAGCAGCTTAGCGGGAATCTATCCATCTTCCCAAACACCTGGATGAACAGAGCTCCAAACCTGACTGACCCCAATTGCACACCCCAGACCAAACACTAAATAACTGCTCATTTATCCACCAACCTTCTCACTCTGTTTTGCATGTTTCGACACAAAGCTGTTGTTAATCAAAGCAAGCAACCCTGAAATTGACCTTTATTGGAAGGAGCACAATCCAACATGGCTGCTACTTTAAGGGTACTAGTGATACTTTATCTTAGCCTCTTTTTTTATTGAGTCCGCAAATATTTGTGCAAAGCAACAGCACTTTCAGTACACCATATCAATTATGTATACTACCCACACGTGGAGCTGCTAACAGGTTAAAATTGTAATGCTAATAATTTAAATAACTGCTTTTTTATTAATATGTTTTTATGCCTATGAAGCTCTTTGAATCTGATTTTGGGATACATAAATAAAATTTTATTTACTTACTTTAATTTACAAATTGCATCGACTATAGTCTCATTTGTACTAATTAACTGACCTTATCACGTTAGCATTTAAACAGCGGACAGGGAAAACATCTGCAGCTAAACACTAGCATATAATGTAAGTGTGCTGAAGTTACATTCTCACAGAGTTTTGACTTCAGGGCATACTTAGTTTTGTTATGCTTTTCAGTGTCATTCTCAAAAACGCGCTTAGGGTTAGTATGTAACCTAGTATGAAACTGCGGCAAAGCTTTAGTATATACACTGTAGGCCTTTTGGTCACTTGAATTACAAATTTCTATTTGTAATTTCTAACCCAGACAAAAATGTAAATAAAAAAATAAATCAAATTTCAAGCTCTGTAACTTCACATGCAGCTCAGTATGGCTTTCATAAAAAGACTGTGACTGCCTTCTTTTGGTTGAATTTTACTTAGTTCATGTATTACTCACTGCAGAGAGCACTCACATCTCTCCCCTTTCCACTCCTCTAACAACATTTTCGTTTTATACCTGGATAAACCTGATTACCACATGCGACTCGAAGAGTGATGCTAATTCCTCGTAACATTTTGTATAAAATAGTAAATGAAGTGTTCTAACCTTTGATTTTTGCAATACAATGCAAGATTTATAGTTTTGAACTCATCCGTACAGTAGCGCTACCCGCTTAGCCCTCTCTGAGAAACGGCGAGCAGACTAATGAGCTTTATGGATGACTGCCAGTAAAGAAACCTTTTCATCACGCCATGACCATTTCCTGGGAAAGAAAATGGACTAAAAAATATATTAAACATGTCAGGGGTTTTAAGCTTTTAAGGCAACACTCAATGGATCGACAGACCAGCTCCTGCATGAGTGAAGGGATTAAATTCAGCCTAATAATACTAAAACAACACTATAAAATAAGTATATTCTTTCACTCTGCTTTGATATTTCATAATTATTCCACCCTTCACTTAGATGTTTTACTAATCATGGGATAAGAGGTCAAATGACTGAATTAAAACTGGACATGCATGCGCACGTGTGTGTGTGTGTGGGTGTGTGTGTGTGTGTGTGTGTGTGTGCGTATAATATGAAAGAGGGCCAAAAAAGAAGAAAAAACATAATCACAGAAAGCCTTGTGTTTGAGAAAGAACCAAAGAAATCTGGTTATTCACCTGCATGAGCAGCATGTAAGGAGGAAGACAAATATCACTGACAGTGATATACACATACTTTTTTTCTATTTGTCATTAAAATACTGTTTCCAGTGAACATGGTGTGCGGGTTGGACTTTGTGTGTACAGGAGTGTGTGTTTAGGCAGTATCAGTCATCGTGCAAGTTTAGGACACTGAGGTTGAGGAAACAAACATCCCATTTATATGAAAGAGGATCTCTCAGAAAGGAGCACACACACACACACACACACACACACACTTACCTTCAACATACAGATCAAATAAGCATATACATTCACGCAAACTACACAAATACACACTAAGCATGTACGCTTTCTGAGGTAACGGATAAACACAAACTAAAAGCTGAAAGCTGACGCCAACACACACACATACACTGTAACCAAATCAAGCTCTCATTCATCAGGGCAGGAGAAGGTCCAGCAAGCTAAATAAACTGAGCCAAGCAGAACTGTTTGACCAGTCATATGATATTAAATGTATAACAGTCAGCAAGGCTTTGACCCCGTCATCTGATATGGTGTGTCTATATATATATATATATA
>NW_005187491.1:711526-717230 GCF_000239375.1 Pundamilia nyererei
GTATCTAAATCAAAATTGGGATTAAGAAAAAACATTTAACCCATACATAATGACTGCATAAATAAACAGATAAACATTTTTTATCCATTTATTTATTCGATTTTGCTAATTGGTAGGGTCTTACGTCAATGCCAGTGATCTTGATCACAAAGTATTTTAGTCGAAAAGCGATTTGTTAATGCTCTCCCTGAACCGCATCATTAATGCATCCACTGTTTTAGTGCTAATACATTTCCTGCTGCTATTGTGTGATATGAAAACCATTTATCGTGCATCTGCAACAGGAACTGCTCTATGCTCATCACCAAATCCAAAGTCCACATGGAAAGAGATGCTTATGTAAGAGCGGATGCTTGGATGTGTGTTTTTATGTACTTTATGTGGCAAATGTATGTGTTCAAATGTTTATCCAAACTGTGAGGCACCTTCTAACAGTTCCTAAAGTCCCATACAAATAAAGCATTATTTCTATTAAAGCCATCACTTCTAAAATTTAATGCACAAAAGATTTTTTTGATGCTATATCAATTTAATTAATCTTCAAGCAGAGTGATCCTTGTTATGAAAATGTTTAGTCACACAAACACGGTGATAACTTGGGCTTCCTGGATGTGCAGCAAGCTTAAATATGGGGACAGGAAGAGCAAAGTATAAATCATAAATTGTATGTGTTGGTGACTTGTATCCCAAGGAGCAAAACACTTTTACTTCTAGCAATTTTTTTAACTTTTATTTTTTAGTAGGTATCCTAATCAACTGATCATTTATGTAGCACTTCATATCTTTAGCTAATGATGCTCATCTGTACTGACTGAACAGCTCTGACTGCATGCTATTTAGTGTTTACATTTATTGTGACACATCAAAGTCTTGTTCTGGCTAAACTCTAAAGTCTCCACTAAATGTGAAGTTCTATTTATAGCAGAGACATTACGTAGGTTAGAGGTGTTTAATGCACAGTGTAAAGGAAATAAGTTTGTTGCATTCGTAATGCTGTGCTGTCATTTATGGAAAGCTTGTATACGTCTGCTGAGCTCTGTCTGATTTACTGCAGTCTGTACTCTGCAGGGCTGTGTTTGTGTGTGTGTGTCCAGTGAGAATGGTGACGTCAGGGTTTCCACTGTGATATCTAGTCTGGAGAGTGTCTTGATACTGGTGGGGGGCACCCAGATAACAAACAGCTGGAAGAGAAGACTGCACGCATGCACAGCGTACACCCACGCAGTCTGTAAGACTTCTTAACGATATGCAGTCAGAGTGAAGTGTACATGTGCTTACATTAAAATGAGGTACTTTCCGATCAAACCATGTGTGCGCAAGTGCGTCTGTGTGTGTGTTTCGGTCCATCCAGACAAGATCTGCACTGGGAGCAGATGGTGTTCGGATGGTGGGGATTTAGTCAGCACTGCTCGTTAACCATCAGCAGCTGATACTGAAGACTGTGAATCAGATAACCTTAAGAAAGTTTATACTGTTCGAGCCTAAATATTACTTGTAAACAGATGTGAATTCCTTTTTAATAGCAACTTGGGGTTTTTTTCCATCTTAGAATAAAACTTCAGTATTTTCTAGCAACTAATATATAGGCCTATATCAAGGATCTTGCTGTTAGAAATCAGTTTCATACATTCCAGCATACAACATTACTCCTCTCATAGTGCATACATACAAAGTCTATGCAATGAAGAAAATGGACTCGAAGCTGTATTGCAAAAATCCCTCAGCTGGGATTCTCCCATAGACTATGGACTCCTCTGATGCCACCAACAATCAGAAATGAAAGACAAGACTATTGATGCCATTTGAGGGCATCTGGAGATGTATGTTGTAGAAATTATTATGTGATGGACTTCACTGAAAGCTGTGAAAGTATTATACTGTAACTTTATCCCAGCTATCTTGCTTGCAAATATTTGTGGGATTACAACACTGCAGTCTTCAGGCAAGTAACACAAGATGAAAAAAGTTATTAAATAAATGAATTATAAAAAAGCCTACTTGTAGCTCTCCAGCTCTCGTGCAGAGGATACAGTGAGGAAGCTGTCTGTTCTGGGGTTGTAAGTCAGGGGACCAGGCAGCAGAAAACCAGGGAGGAACCTGCCAAAAGAGTAGCTGTCTTGCTCGAAGAACATCAGCATCCCGTCCATAGACTGGATACAGAGGGAATGATGACCTGATGGAGAGAGTGGGGGCAGCAAAGTAGATTTATTCACAAGCTAAAATGTTTTGAACTGATAATAGCAAACAAAAACACACAAAAAGCAATGTAATTAAATACAATGTTATACTGTGAACTCAGGTATGTTTTGCTAGGTATTTTCCAGTTTGGCTTTCAGAGAGAGGTTAATTTCATGTAGCAATTAGCAACGTTGGTGGCGTAAAAACAGGTGGAGCTTCAACTTTTAAGTGTATCCTAAGCTTTCCCCCATGTTTCTCTAACACAATTTGAACAAACAACCTAGTCTAACATCATCAATGTCACTGAACAGAAACCATCTCAAAGTGTACACCATTATCTACATTTGTACAACTCATGTCCAGTCACTCTCTGGGACTTTTAGCTCCACCTTTCGAAACACTTTGGCCTTTAGACAAGGTCAGACTGCACAGCAAACAAACTAATTCATGTAAAGAATACAGGCTGCTTTTTTGGCTGCTTCATCTAAATCCCTCAATAAAAAAAAAAAACAACAAAAAACACTTTTTTTAATAACACAAGCACCAAAGATCCTGGAGGACTTTTGTGGCTTTTGTTTAATTTCAGCCCTGATGTTGTGTTGTGCTGTGAGGTGCGTTACTCCCTCTGCCTGAATCTGATATCTCCATTAACACCTCCATACTCATACACACAGACACCTGGCTGTAAGTATAAATGTGTTCAAGACTACGTGTTTATTAGGAAAGGCCTGGTGTAGGACATACTAAGCCCCGACACACAAAATACACAGCAGCACACACTGCCATAAAGCAGTGGGGCTGTGTGACCAGAGAACTATAATTAGGCCTCAATGCGCTATTAAAACTCACACTGCCATCAACTAGAGGTCAGGGAGACAGCCACCTACAGTGCACACACACACATACATACATACATACTTAACATCTATCACCAAGGATTTAGACAGAAAAGCAACACACTCCTACACACCTATTCTGTGTCAACAAGTATGTGTGTGTGAGAGTGTGTGTGTGCCTGAGTGATGAGCGGCCATTCAGGGTGGCCATTAACACACTGAAGGACAAGGTCTCATACATCGCAAACACACCCTGTAAATAAAAGTGTGTTAAACACAATATTTGATGGAGAGCCAACAGCAAATGTTGAAGCAGAATGTGCATGTCTTCATATGGGTGGATTACATCCAGCCACAAGTGTGTATTCTTGAGTGTGGAGTTAAAAAATATATATATATCTGAAAAACAAATGTAGTCTTCTGAGGACCGAGTGCATTGTGTTTAGTTCAAAACTGTAAGTCATGAACGTCTGCTGTCCAAATGTCCTTAATGTGGAAAATTTGTGGAAATGCACAAGCTCCAGCCAATTATAGTGTTGACAGTGTCTCTTAAACACTAGTGTTCTGTATTTTCTTAAAACAGACCCAGACTGTGATTGTTTTCATTTATATTATGTTCAATATAATTAAATGAAAGCTAAAACAACCCTAAATTCAGCTGGCTGAGGTTGCCATAAAGAGCAATTTGTCCTAAATGTCAGCATACGTCATTTATGTTTAAAATTTTTAATTTAATAAATGGTGTTCTGTCATGAACGGGTGGATTCATTGTCTATTTTCCACTTTTTTCTCTACTTGCATTTGCCTGTTGCTGTGTATTGTTTTCCTCATTCACACCGGCCTAGAGACCTGTTGGTGACTACCCAGAAACCGTTGGGGAAAAAATGCAGATTCCGGAACAGTTGTGAGTCATTGCTGGAGGTTGTTGGCTATTGCATGCAACTGATTGCTCAACTCTCTTTCATACAGGCCCAGAAATCTATTAGTGACCCGGTGATAAATGCAGTCACTAGTTAAAACTGTGTACTCCACAACTGGTTCATGCAGGTTCATGCAGTTTTGTGATAAACTGAGGAGCTTGGGTAGATAGCAGGTTGTGGTGGTTGCCAGTAGTTTCCAAGAAAGGTACGAACTTGTCTGCAAACAGTTGCAGACTACTCACCAGGTGGTAGTGAAATTGTGAAACATACGATGCAACCTGGGAATGTAGAGAGTTTGCATTTGAAGAAACAGTTGTGCCTTCTCACTGGAACCAACACATTTCAAAAGGCAAAGCTTTTACTTTTGAGGGAAACATTCTCGGTTTCCGATTTGAGTATGAAAGTAAATGTAAGTGTTTGCAGGCAACTCAGTGTCTTTAATGCAAATTATGAGCAAACAAAACAATTTGCTAGTGACTAAAGGAATCAAAAGGAGGTTTTTGACACCCTCTTTGAGACAGATTTCACCTGGTGATAGCTAGCAACCTCGATCAACCACACACCAAGCATTTTGCCTCTGGGTCACCAACTGGTCTCTAGGCCTGTGAGATGAAAACTCCCGTTAGAATGAATAGTAATGTCAACAAATGCTGTACCATCCAAAATGGTATGCTGTGGTAGGCAACTTCTTCTGTTGGTGGGAAAATATCATACAGTATTAAAATTTTATAAAGGTCACTAAGATTTCTTTGAAAATGACTTCTGGTTTTATAAATTTTATTTCCTTGAAATTTTCCTAAAGATGAATATTTTGTGCATTTTTTATAGACTAAAAAAAATCACTAACAATATCTATATATAATAATCTAACCTACAGTAGTACGGACATAAATAATGACTATTTGAAAAATGTAAATTTTCAATTAAGTGTGTTATGATATAAATTCAATCAGTCACTCAAGGAAATTCTTCTGAAAAATTTTACATCACCATTTCTCCCGCAACAATAACAGATACTATCGGATGTTCAAGATACTAGCTGGATATTATCATGAGAGAGTAAAACAAAAAAATAAACTGCTAAAATATTTCACAACCTACTGCATTATTGATATCCATCAATTATAAGCAACAAATCAGATTTGGAAACAGGTTACCGCATTATAAAAGGGAAAAACAGACAACAGCATTGAAATGATCAAAGTCATTTTGGTTTCTTAAGTCATTGTTCTACTCGAAGCAGACCAAGACTGTGTGAACAGGCTGAGGTAAAGACCTGTCTCAGACAAACACTTCACCGATTTGTCAGGTTTCTGGATGTCATTTCCGACCCTCAAAGGCAGCTCAAGGGTCAAAACAACAGACACTCAGCACAGCCTGACATGACTCTGTATCATCAATAATAAGAAATACAGACTGAAAACGAGAGCCAAGCTGTTTCATAACAGCAACTGTCCAAATGTAATTTCACACGCCCACGGCCAGGTATAGTGTGTCAAAGAGCCCAGTATGAGAGCCACTGCTCAGACACAGTGGAGGAAACAGGCCTGTATTAGTGTCATTAATAAGACTTGTTGAACAAGCACACAGAGCAGCCAACAAAGCACAGAGGCTGGCCGCACACTGCTGTGGGCAGCACCTCGCCTCTGTGTAAATATGAGAGAGAAAATGTGAGAGTGTGAGAGAAAGAGGGAAAGTTGTAGGTACATGTGAATGTGCTGGCTCGGGGACCACAACATGTGAGTGCATGCATCTATGTGTCTATATATA
>NW_005187491.1:717260-753946 GCF_000239375.1 Pundamilia nyererei
TGTGTGTGTGTGTGTGTGTGTGTGTAAGACCAGTCTATACTTCGACTGTAAGTGTGTGGCCTGAAAGTGACCCAAACCAAATGGCAGCCCAGCTATTAGAGTAGTATTAATACAGAGCTGCTATTACAGTGCCTACAGCACTGCTAAATGGGTGCTATTATAGACCAACACATGCAAACCCACACGCACACACACTCACGTGTAACAGCAGACACGACTTGCAAAAACACTCCCACACGCACACACGCTAGTTTCCATATCCAAACCAAGCAGCAACCTCCACGGGTGACAAATGAACCCACATGGATGTGCCAAAACTGCAGTACCTCTAGTGGCCACTTGAGGCTGGCTACAAAAGTGAGTGAGTACCTGTAAACTCCAATGTTAAAATGACCAACTTTACAGCCTTAAAAAGCATTCATACAGACTGGTAATAAAATGTTTTAGGCCACTACATAAGTTTACTTCCTTCACAACAGCTTTAAAGTGGATGAACCTTATTATAACTCCTCCATCTAGAAATTGGATTTAAGGGGCATGGCCACTTTGACTGACAGGTCTGTCCCCAGGCAGGCAGCCAAAAGCAATTGGTTTCTGCTAGTCCTCAACTCTGCTAAATGTACTTAATGAGCTGGATCTCTCCACTGCATTTGTGCTGTTGGTGGCTTGTTGGGCATTTTAAGAGAATTATCTCATAATTAAAATGGATTGCTGTGTAGTACAGAATCACCAGGAAGTCTGTGTATCTGTTTTGATAGATTTTTAATATTGCAGTAGTCTGTTACTTAGCACAAATTTACCAAGATATCTGTGTAGGGCGTTTATTCCTTACAGTGTATGCATGCAGCGTACTATCCAAGCTTTCTATTGTTAGTTGGTAACATGCCACTAAATTAATTCTCATCAAAATATGGTTAATTGTGGCTCCAGAATACTCCAAAACACTTCCACAACACAAGCAAATGTTAAGGTTTCAAAATACAACCACAAAAATGGATGATGTCATAGTGACCAAATCTGTCTATTATACTAACTGTGATCTAAACACACAGAGTCTTATCAAACAACATCTGTGGAAGAAATACATTTTCAGAAGTCTGCTCTCGCCTCAGAGCTGTGACTATCACTGTCTATGCAGTAAAACTACACAGAAAATACTGTCCAGTGTGTGTGTGTGTGTGTGTGTGTGTGTGTGTGTGCGTGTGTGTGTGTGTGTGTGTGTGTGTGTGTGTGTGTGTGTGTGTGTGTGTGCGCAAGATAATCATTACGAGTATGTGTATGTTTGTGTTTCATCCAATCAACTGTGAGATCGGCTCATTTTCTTGTAAACTATGTGAAATGGTGAGGAAAGAGCAAACAGCGAACATCTTTTCCCAATAAAACGCACACAGATCAAAAACTCATTTGCCCTTTAAAAGGAAAAGAGAAATAAAAATAGCCTCTTTTGTGTGTATGTAGTCAAACAGAACACAAATATCTTAAGTTATAAATGAAGCATTGATCGTTATTGGTATAATTTAGACTACAAAACTAAACAGCTGCTACAGTAAACAAAGAAGACAGAAATAATGCAGAACAGTGCAAAATAAGTGGGGAGCACTTCTGTTGCACATCATCCTTTCCCCTCTCCTCTGTTTCTACTATATCCAATCTAAAATGCAAAAAACAAAAAAATCCGTCCATAACAATTATAATCAAAAACAAGGTTAAAAAAGGCAGGCAGCAAACTGAGAATTTAGATGAAGGGTTGCAACATCAAAATAGATTCAGATTTCCCCAAATGTCATTTATTTTGGGGGATTTTTCTCTAATCATTTTTTAGGATTATTGCCACATATATATAGTCTTACACTCATAAACATTTAAAAGCACTAAAAATGATCTAAAAATGTAAAAAAAAAAATTTTTTTTGAAAGAATAAGCATTACCATTATCTGCAAAATAAAGCATGTGTAAACATGCACACCATTCTGATGAAGCCGTTCTTGAACAAGGCACTAAATCTCTACTCAGAACTCCTTACTTGGGAAAGCTAGGAAAGGGGAATTCCCGTACAAGAATTAAAACAGGACCTCATTCATTCAGTATCAAGGTGAAATAGAAGAGCAGTTCTAGGGCCTGTACTGCCATCTACTGGTGTACACTATAGGAAAAGACTAGAGATGTAAAGTGAATACTAGTCTGCCTGTATGGTTTTCTGTGTTTACCGAGTTTCCGGTCAAGGGCTGTTTAAGGGATAAGACTTGGTTTAGGGGTTAACCAGAGGTTTAGGTTAGGAAACAGCATTGGGTTGAAACATTTACTTGTGGTTATAAAGTTCAAGGTCAAATGGTCAGGAATGCATGTCTATTTTTAGTCATAAGTAAGGATCGCTAAAACATTTAGGTACACAGATGTCAAACTTGGACATGGCACAAAGACCCAGTTTTATTTACACCACACTACTTCACAACAATCAGCTACCTCATGTCATTTTAGACTGCAAGAACCCCAGAGATCACAAGTTGCCCTATAAGGAAGCACTTGGCGACAGTAGAGAGCATGAGTGAAAGAACACCAGTTTACATGAGAGCTCAGCTGACATCTGAAACACATCCTGCACAGTGTGGGGAAACCAGAAAACACGTGGACACAGTCAGAGTTATTGGTTTGTGGTATGTCCTACACACGTGCACTCAGTACAGGCCAAGGTATTGGTTTTGGTTTTAATTAGCCCACACTGTTCTTTCTATCAATCAAATACACACTCAGATGAACACTTGCACACAGACAGACAGACAGGCTCTCTAAACATGAAGTGAATGACGGATTCATCATGCCAGGCCACAGAGTCTGGCAAGCTCTCTGTTCACACACACACCTTGACAATACAGGCTTTATTTGGAAATGTCATTTTCTCTCCTTTAAAGGGGGTTCCCTGTGTTTCTGCGAGTGTGTGTGTGTTTCAGTGTGTGTGCGTGTATGTGTGTTTTTCTTGGATGCTTACTCCATTAGGGCTTTCCCCTACTTGGTTTTTCCAAAAGCCCAATAGACTAAAGAGAGCGCAGCTACATGACCTCTCTCTTTCTCTCCCTTTTCCTCCTTCACTCTTCTTATAGACTTTTATAGTTTTATGTATTTGTCCAGCGCTGCCAATTACCTCTTATGCCAAGACACATGCACAGATGTTCACTAATGCACACCGCTTGCACTTCAATATATTTGTGAGGTCCCTCACTGATGTTGATGATAATCAACACAACAAAATGCCTATACTCAGCCTTTTGACTTTCCTTTATTAAATACTCAAAAGAAAAACCCACACACAAAAGCTGACACACAGAACTTGTAAAGCAGTAAAAGTACCCTTTATAGCCAGCCACTATTCCTGGTGGACATAAAGTTTTCTTTTGTATAAATGACTTACATGTGTGTGCATGGCTTATGGCACTGCTGTCAGAAAGCTGTTACTAAGAGAAGTTATTATGCACCAAAATTCTTGTGTGATTCCAGGACAGCTTTACATCTCTCTTGTTTAAAACAATATTATGAAAAAAGTGAATTTAGTGTACCCATGACTCCTCCAAAGGTGCCGTAAGTCATGTTGCAGGCTGTTCTTTGCAGGTTATGCTCATAAACCAACTTGAGCTGGTACTGGTCACCATGCTCCACGTTCCCTGCAGTGCCTGCATAAGGTTAAAAAAAACACACAAAAAACCCAACTTCAATTAACAGAAGATATAATGACACCTTTAAAAGTGAAAACTGATCCCAAAACGGGTGGCTGTGGCTTAGCAAGTGGTTTCGGATTTGAAGATCAGTGGTTCATGTTCTCCAGTCTGCGTGGTGAAGGGCAAGATACTGGACATCAAATTAGCCATAAGGCATCCATAAGCGTGTGAGTGTGACAGATATAGGGAACTTAAAGAGCAGAGAACAATCTGTGTATGAATGTGGTTTGTAATGTAAGTGCTTTGAGTGCTCCGTGGTGTAGAAAAGCATCGTATAACTATCAGTCCATTTACTAAACATAAATAATGAAAACCCTGTTTATGTAAATTTTACCTGATACAGAGTAGACTGACAGCTTTCTGGGGTGGAGAACAGCCAAGTGAAGAAGCTCTGAACACCTGAAAAGACAGCAAAGAAAGTACTAAAGCAGTTCAATAATACGATAACCTACAAAACTAAAACCCTTTTATCAGAATCAGAATACTTTGTGTGAAATTATGTGTTACAGTTACTCCAAGATACTGAACCAAATTTAACCAAAGATACAATATATTACAAAGTTACATAATATAAAAAATTGCTCTAATAGATACAAATAGCTCAATTATAAATATCCTGAACATTAAAGGAGATTAAATATATATGATTGACATTTTACTCTAAACTGTAAAACTTTGTGATTTGCACTGTAAAGCATGTCCAAAAGGGTGTACTGTGCATTCGATGGAGAGGAATTATTTCCTGCGTTGTGCAGTGGTGCATTTGGGTAATGTCCTTTACAGCTTAACAGGACCCCATGTTGATTATTTTGGATGGATACCTCTAAAAATCCACAATTATTTAACAAGACCACCTAGTTATAAGCCAAATAACAGCTAAAATCACTACGCTAGAATAACACTAGAACTGCGGCCCTGCAGCTGGTAAAGATAGAGTTTCTTTCTCAGACACCAGCAGGGCAGATGCTTCCTGCCACTGTGGCTGAATCCATGTTCTTAGCTCAAGGGTGGCATCCACTCGTATTCTCTCTCATTCGTCTAAAATAATTACTGCAACAGCTGGTGCATTTTTTTAACATTGGTTATGGTTTAGGTGTAGATGATGTTCCAGTGATGCTGATCCTAGATTTTTCACTTATTTACCTTGCCACAAAACCACTGAGACGGAATGTGTCCGCTTTCTGGGCTGAGAACAAATGCGTCTTACTAAGTTTCAACCACTGCAGTTATGTTTGCTGAGAGAACAACAACAAGGAACTAGAAAACTGAAAACCACAAGCTTTCGCTCTTTCTTAGAAAACCAAGAAAACAAAACCTTTCACCATCTGCCCACCTCGGTCTGCCTCCACAATATTTACAACGTGCTTTGCTATCAAGGCCAGCGTCCAAAATGTCCCACCAGTCTCTGAAGAATGCTGTGCCGAAAAACCGCAGGTAACTAAACACAACGTCTTCCAAACAGACTGATTTAGTTGGATTCTGCTCCCAGTGTGATGATGTGGGAAGCCTTCGAGACAGACCACAGCTTTTCCCAGAAACCTTCCATTCCAGGACGTTCCTATGCAGCCGCAGCGAGGCAATGTGTGGTATTAATGTTGAGATTAATGTTAAAGAAAGGCAGCATCAATTTCACAGACAGATTCAAGTCCTTGATTATTTTAACAGATAAATAAAGGTTTGGATTTTACTGTGTATTTACTACAGTAAACAATGAGTCTGAAATACTACACATATTATATGAATCTCTAGTTTCTTTCATGGTTCAGGACTAAATTGTCACACTGGTGACATTACTGCATGAGTTGTACAGCTGCTGATTTATGGGAACTACAAGACTCCCTTAAGAGTCTGTGCCACATGCTGCTTGTAATGTTTTGAGCACTTAGGGCAACACCACATTTTACTATATTTACACAGTGCATGTTCTTCTTCTATGTCTTATCCAAAGAATTTCCACAATCACTAGAGTCAGAAAACATTATTTGACTTTGCTTTCTGTCTCACCTACCTTTTCCACATTGTCTTGTGACCTGCTGCCGTCCCCAGGTACAGCACTTTTGGATTTGCTGGGATAAAACTAAGATTTGCAAACCATGCCAAATGTTACCAGTATGATGATGACAATGACTGTATCTCTAGTGTTTTGATTTTTCTTTTTTTTTTTCTTTTTTTTGTGTGTGTGTGTGGGGGGGGGGGGGGGGGGGGGGGGTTGCAGCTACATCAAGTAGAAATTGGTCAACACTGCAATCAGTCATTGTCTGGAGCCCTTCAAGATGGTATTAAGAAAACATTTACACTAACCATCGATATTTGAACACTTAAGAATATTTCACAAAGAACATCTAGCAAAAATTAAAAGTAGGGTCTACAAATTCTAATTACAAGCAGTTAAAGGTCCCTCACTTTCTCTTCATTTGTCGAGGTTTTCTTATCTCACTTCATTAACCGTCATGGATTAAAAAGGTATGGAGCCTGAGAAGGGGTGAATTTGTTAAGTCATTTATTTGAAGTTTTTTTTTAAATGTAGCTGTAAAATATGAGTGCAGTGTTGAATCAAGCAAGCGTGTGTTTTAGTCATAACTTCAACTTTTCAATTACATATATAATAGAAAATCTGAGATATTCAATCCTTCAAAATCTTTATAGTCCTGCTTTAATTTCCTTTTTTTCCAGCTCTGAATAATTACCACAATAATCCTATATCTAATCAACACTGCCCTATCCCCCATAATTGCTTTTATCCTTCTTCCCACATTTACATAGTTTTGAAACCTGATCAATGTCTCTTCAAAACAAGTGATTTTTTCCTGGACACATCTGCACATTACACTTGACTGACTCGTAGTATCCAGCAATGCACTAACGTCGCTGGAAGTGGCCCTGGGTTTTAAAACTATGCTAGAAACTCAGTGGTTAGCCTGACATTATAAGCACAACTATGTTTGGGCCACTGATAGAGCGTGTAAATCATGAGTCGGGAGAGAAACTCCTGGCAATCTTGGTTTGAGGTTAGCATACTTTGCAGTGGAAAAAGATGTTAATGTGGTTGTAAGTAACAGAAGGGATGCTTTTTTCTATGAATGAAAAAGCAGAGCATTAAGCTACAAATGGTTATTTCTGCCTGGCATTTTAAAGTAAGGCTTTATTACAGGCTATACTATGAATGCTTATAATTCACACGAGGTCATGACACAGAGTTCAAGAAAGCCCTGTGATTCATTACTGCAGAAAGGCACACATATGTAACAGATGACACTGAACATTCAATTACAGGGCAGCTCCTCTGTACATCCTGTTTCAGTTCTTAAAGCTCTATCAACTGCACAGTATCCTCTCTAACTGTGACCTCTGACCTGTTCAGCCACCAAAGACAATGCAAATATAAGACTGGTTACTTTTCAAAAAGACCCGTCTTGCTTTGCCTAAATCTGCAGTGATTGCTGGAATGGCTCATATCAAACACACATATTTGCAAGAATGATCTAAAAGCTCAGATTTCAGATTGATTTAAATGCTTCATCTCAAATCAAGCATGTGAACTCGGTATGATGTCAATGAGAGTGGATGTATTTAAAGTGGACATGAAACACTACATGTCATTTCTATTTTGTACCAACAAGCAATGCTCTGTGAATGTATGCTCTCTGCGAAGCTGGATTGAGGACATACATGTTTCAAGTTAAAGCTTTTAAAGCAGCGGTTCCCAACCCCCAGGCCTCGGACCGGTACTGGTCCGTGAGTCATTTGGTACCGGGCCGCGAGAGTTGAGGCTCGGGTGTGAAATGTATGTTTTTCAGGGTTTTTATCGTTTTTCAGTGTTATTTTGTTATCGTTTTTATCTTTAACTCTGTTTTCCTGGGTCTTTTCACGTGTGTTATGAATAAATCTTCTTTTTTTCGGTACCGGTACTAGTTTTATTTTGTTGTATTTATCCGCGACACCTTAAAGGCCGGTCCATGAAAATATTGTCGGGCATAAACCGGTCCGTGGCGCAAAAAAGGTTGGGGTCCGCTGTTTTAAAGCATGTGTTTAGAGCAAGCCCCACCAAACCCTTGTTTCAACCTTTTTGTGAGAGGCAACCAATCGGAATGGTTTAAAAAGATTTGATGTTAGCATTAACATCTACTGTCGACAAACTCTTTCTGCCTGCCTCTGTTCGTTTAAAAGAGCAAATGTGTAATTTGTGAGGTAGCGCTTTTGTGAGACTGTGAGTGCTTATATCAATTTGTCCTACACAACACCACCACAGTGGTCAAGGCCTGACATGGTGGAAGGCAGCCAAGAAGGCAGGAGATAAGGTGCAATGAGGGATTAGCAACATAATCAATGGTCCTAGTGTTAGAACACAAGGCTGTGGTGATTTGACTTGACTTATCAGGAGTGACACTAAAGACCAAATCCATTTTAGTTTCATTCAGACAAACTGAAAAGAAATGTTGACAAAACTTTGACTCAAAAAGGGGAAAAGAGCTTAATTTAGAGAAAGAACCAGCAATGACTACGGTACATTGTCATATGTTTTTGGTATGCTTGTCCACTGTTTGTGGGTTAGATTTGCATACTTACGAAACAAACTTGCCCAGTTCGACTTGGATGATGGCATTTTGAAGCTGAACTTCAAGCAGCTGGGCATCAGCTTGACCTCCTTCAATAGTCTTACTGGCATGCGGGGAGAAGATTCGCAGCATCCCCATGTAACTTCCCACTACAACTTTGTCTGCAAATTTATCATCACAAAGAGGGGAAATAGCAGAGAGAATAGAGGTTATTACTCATTGGTAGCAGTCTAACTTTTATTATTTTGGAGTTTGACATACTGCAAAGAAAAGAGGTCCAGTGGCTCAAGCGGTGTTACCATCAGCTCTTCTTTCAACCAGCTTGAAAAAAATACAGTTTAGCAACACATATTATAATGCAGAGTTGAACTGCAAATCAAAATGAGAAGGGTTTTATTTATGCTCCCATACTTCTGTGTTTTGGCTACTTTGAGGATATCTAAATGGGATGTTTTATGCTTTTGCTTTTTTTTGTTGTTGTCCTAAGCTTCAAATAGTGAGGTGACTTTGAAGGGCCATGAGTGCCGCTATCTATGAGTCAAAAGCTCAAATTTCAGATAGTGAGTAACGGCAGGTGTCAGTATTATGGCCATCTCAGGTGCACACCTCTCTCACTTTTGTGCTTTTGGATGGAGAAGGGCAGCCAATAAGAAAAGAGTTCATTTAAAAGGAGAGGAACTAAAGTGTTGTTCACACAAAGGACTGAACTAGGAGCCTTCACAAAGATAAATAAAGATAATTCAGGACTCTGAAACATCCATCCATCCATTCGCTTCCACTTATCCTTTTCAGGGTCACGGGGGGTGCTGGAGCCTATCCCAGCTGTCATAGGGCGAGAGGCAGGGTACATCCTGGACAGGTCGCCAGACTGTCACAGGGCTAACACACAGGGACAGACAACCATTCGCACTCACATTCACTCCCGCATTCACACCTATGGGCAATTTAGTCTTAGACTCCGAAACAATAAGAAGAAAATCTAGTTCAGGTTGCCGACAATCACAATTAAATTTAATAATAACAGTTTAAAGCTTCAGTTGGCAGACATCTAGTAGTAAGTGCGTATACACAAATTATATCCAGTAGACACATTTAACTTGATGTGTTTTTATCCTGACAGAATAAACTAGAAGTGACGTACTAAGAAAGATAGATAAATGGGATGGCTAGTGTATCAGTTCCTCACAACACACTGACCGTGTCCAGTGCCACTGTTGTCCACGTCTCCAACACACAGGCATCCCTGGTCAAACTCCTCCCCTTCGCCAAGTGTTGCTGACCACCAATCACGTGCCTTGAACAGAGACATGCCGCCTCTATTTGACCAGACAGGAACACAGAAGAAGTGAAGGATTAGATGCTGTGAACAAAATAAATAACCACAAAATGTTCAGTTAATGACTTTCTCTGTATAACTGAATAACTATAGGTACAAAAACATTGTAGACAGATGAGCAAAGAGACAGAGCAGAGTATGCATCTACAAGGCATTAACTTTTCACAGCATTATCTCCTGTTCACTGAGCAGCTCTAGGTAGAACACCAGAAATGTTAAGAGCATCACCACAGCAAGTATAAAGAAGGGTTAAGGACTACTTATTCACAAAATCAATCCACCATCTATTTTCCTTCATAAAAGGCTTGCCTTGAGCCATTTGCATAGTGACAGCTTGACCCACTACCCCAGGAAGCCCTAGTGCTCTGAACATAACACTTACAACTACAGCCAATGGCAGAGAAGGGAGCCAGTCATGTGACCTCAGGATTGTGCATGTGAGCATAGAGGGGGGAATAAGGAGGTGTATAGTTGGGGGCAAGCAGCTTTTCTACTTGCTAAGTGCTGAGCAGGTGGAACGGACAGTTAATCCATACAAAGAGAATCCGACCTATTCAGAGTGCACTGCCATGCAGGAAGGGGAGGCTGTTAAAGGAATACATTGACGAGTCATTGCATAAAAAGCAAGGTTTAAAAGGTTAAGAATCTGATCAGTATTACTCTATGATCAGAATAACTTACAGTATCATCCTCTGACTATTTGCATGGCTTTGTGCTAATTTACTGGTTTTGCTTGGGGCAGTCTATTGCTCATCAATGTCTCCAGATTAGATCAATTAGCTTTAAATATATTTTGAGGTTCCTTAAGTAAAGTTTTCAGCATAAATGAGTTACTTTTTAAAAATAAAAACCGAGACACTTTAAACCCTTTGTTAGGCAATTGTGTTTTTTTGTTTTTGTGAATGAGACTTTAAATTATGTGCAAACATCAGACAAATAAAAGTGGAATGGGAAACGTAATTTTAGCCCGTCATTTCCAATGGTTTGTTTCCCTAATTTCGGACTTAGTTCCACGTATTTTGGAGTCTTAAATGTGTGCACAATGCCTATAAATATTAAGAGAAGATAGGATCTTTCTCGAGTTAAATGCTACAGTAGAGAGTCAGTCCAACAATCAAAGAATAGAAAGGAAAAATAAATCAAGAAGTAAATTTATTGTTCTAGTCTGATATTAAATTTTGAAAGCTCTTGGATTTTAGACTTTTGTAATAGCTATTCAATTGTAGATTTATTGCTTCACACCTATAAGGACTCTTGTTTGGGCAACAACACTCTCCATATTTGTACGTTAAAAAGAGTAAAGTTAGTGACACAAATTCAAGAACGGTTTTAAGTCGTTGTGAACCTGCACAGGTGAATTACCCTGCAATTACACTCAAGCCGGCTGAATTAACTGTAGCTTAGACGGCTAATTAGCTAGCCCTTCAAGTTCCCTAGTTACACGCTAGCAGATCAGAAACAGGGTCGCTGCTGTTTTCACGGTTTCTCATTTGATAACAAAACGCCTTTGTTATTGTTCCGGTTACCTCTTACCTTCACAGGAATGACCTAGTCCGAAAAATGTCGAAGATTCGTTACTTCTCGGTCACACAAACATCACATTTCTCACCCTCTTGCTTGCAGCCATCGTCCTGTTGTCATGGCACTGACGCTTAGCAGAGAAGCCGGGGGTTAGTGCGCATGAACGGAAATACAAGGGGGTGGTGTTTGGGAAAACGAGTTTTTTCGTGGACCAAAAAAATCTCACTCAAGCGTCTTCGGGTAACTCCACGGGGAGTGTTTTTTTAAAGCATTATTTCTTTTAACTCTGTTTAATCACTCTGTATATCGAATCACAAATCAAATGTGAAAAAACCTTTAAACTTCATTAAATTTGGACAAAAGCAATGTTTTTAAAACTTTTAGATATTATTATTTTAGATTATTTTTCTGCCACCATCTCCGTGGCTATGGCATCTGTCACAGATTTAAATCAGAATTCTAATGGTGCTGTTCCTATCATTATTGATATTTTTCATTATTTCCTTTTAATAATTATTTCCTTTTAATAATAATAATTTTATATATATATAATGTGTTGTTTATTTTATTTTCATTTGTATATTGATAGAGATAAAACCTGTAAATTTTATGACAGTGACATATGTGTAGTAGGTAGGGTATTTAGTTTGTTAACCAAGGAACTGTTGAAGAGTGCACTTAAACCATTGGTATATCTTGGGAGATTCATTACACTTTCTAAATGTGGAAGCTTAGAAGTAGGATTCGCTCGAAAAGGGAGGGCTCGTCCGGGATTTGAACCCGGGACCTCTCGCACCCTAAGCGAGAATCATACCCCTAGACCAACGAGCCATGCAAGCGCACGTGAGCCTAGTCGATTGTGACGCATACGTGTTATCATTGCTGTTATTTGATTTGCATGTTCAATGTGACCAAAATGATTCTGTACATCTGCACGTCGCGTTTTCAGTGGGAGAAACGATTCGTCACTTATCCAAGGGACTTTTTTTTTCATCTTTATGTCAGCATAAGCAAGTATTACAGTAAGTACTGTATATCAGTACATATCTTTATTTTCTTTATCGACATATATCACATAATAACATTGCAGGAAAAGCATTGTAATGGTTTGCATTTGGCTATCCATTGACTCAGTCTGACAGAGTAGTAATTCTGTATTGACCCACTAAAGAAAAATTAAATATGATTCCAGATGTCCACTATTTGTACTTTTTAGTTTATGCTCGTTCAAATACAACAAAAATGAGTTTCTAACAAAATATGGGCTCGTCCGGGATTTGAACCCGGGACCTCTCGCACCCTAAGCGAGAATCATACCCCTAGACCAACGAGCCACGACTTCTACATGTGAACACAACAATTTCTGGGATTCAAAGATGCCACGTTGATAAACTTTAAATTGCATCCCACAGTTCATCCACTCCTTGTCCACTGCCGCCATCTGCAGGACATCTTGTGATACACCGGCTAAATCATGACGTCCTGCTGATGTGCAATTGTCAAAATGAATAGCCCATATTCTTAAACATTCTCTTTGTGTGCACATTACATATGGTGCAATATCATTCACAAAAATAGGCACTGCGCACACATCACTTCAAAGACCACTAAACACATTTGTAGAAATGCAGTTACCTTTTTTTTTTTTAGAAACTTCAGATTTTCTTTCTTTCATCCTGGAAACTCTCTTAGTAGGCTTAAATTAGAAATTCAGTGGCATACTGAGCTTTCTTCCCAGTATAAAGTAATTCTATAGTTGCCTGAGTGAAATATGTTTGTTAATCTTGACCTTTACAATTTCCTGCTGACTTTACTGAATTATAATTATTCCAGTAATTGTAATCATTTAAGAATGTTGTTTTATTCGAGGCCAATTTTAATATTGGATTTAATATATTATATTTATTAGTAAATTTGCCATTTTTTGATAACTCTGATTACAAACAGGTGAATACAACATTTATACGCAATAGCCACATCCAAATGTATCTGAACTAACTGATGGATAGCAAATATTTAATGTCCTACATTACATGATCCACATTAAAATCCCAATGAACCCAAAGCTTTCAGTTAAGTTAATCCAGTCTGCTGTCCACGCACGGCCTGACAACAATGACTTTATTATGTTTTCTTTTCACACCATAAAATAAAGCCTTTCAGCTTATAAAAATAAAACACACCAGTCTAAACTTCTGAAAATATCTCCAAATGCAGTAAAATAATATACATTTTGATACAATGCCCACATTTACAGTATGCCAGTATTCTCCATTTTATTGATATATCTTTTTAAGTGTCCCGTGTCTTTAACATAAACTGAACAATAACAAAAGGCAACATGCAGGTGATAGCAGCACATTTAAACCACAAACAAATTCAACATTCTACACAACATGTTGAGACGTTTTAGTTCTGAACCTCCCAAAACATAAAGATGAATATTTTAGAGGTAGTGCTCACTGAGAATGTAAAGGTGATAAAACACATTACATTTAACAGGTCTTATGCTGGGTTTTTGTGAGCCATAGACAGCAGGTGACTTCTTTCTTTACTGAAACTGTGAAATAAACTACATTTCTTCATAAATAATGTAATATTTATTTCAATAGAGAAGCTTATGGTGCCAGATTTTCGGGAATTATTATGGCTTTTTAGTTCCCGGTAATTCCCGCTAATGACAACTACAGGTATACTTCAGCATTAGTTAATACTTCTGTAACCTTTATCTCTGGCACAGAGAATACTTGAGTAAGAGAGCAGTGTAAACTCCTTAATCAAAAATGGCATTTGCCATAAATGTTTCAGTTGTAGCATTACAACAGGTGGAAATAAGTATGAATGAGCACATTTGGATATAAATTGAATGCATGTAAACATGGCCTTAGAACCTGTTCCAACATCCATAAATCAAAACGGTGCCACCTCTGCACATCAACAGGAGACTTAATTTCCCCATACATAGAATTTAAAGTGCTTTTCATCTCATTTCTCATCATCACGTGAGTTTCATGTTGACACCCCAAATCTCTCTTCTTTATCTAAAAAAACAAAACAAAACAAAACAAAAAACCCCAATACTGGCTGCTGATGCTTCTGTAACCAAGCAAGAGATTGGAAAAAAAAAAAGTATTACTGATAAAAAGGTCCATTAATAAATGTTCTTAATTACTTTCCCAACCTTTAAGCCTTACCTGTACAGATATGTGGCATGTCTAACAACAACAGTTTACATTGCAAGACTGGCTAGAATGACATCTTACTGCCAAGTCACAAAAGTAGAATAACTGAGGTGACAGGCATGCTGGGATAGCTCCAAAAAAAAAAAAAAAGAAGAAGAAAAAGAAGAAGAAAAACCAAACTGTTTCATCCATCTGTGGGCACCTCATACATGGTATTGAAACATCACCATAATAAAAATACTCCTAGAAAAAGCTATGATAACAATACTGTGCAAATATTCAGATGTTATTATTTCATAAAAATATATATAGAGAAAAAAAACATCAGAAACAACTGCAACAGACAAAACACACCAGAGACAGTCTGTTGATGCTGAGTGGACTTCATTTACAAGATGTAAAATGTCTTTTTTAAAAGCCTGTCAAAGGGTGATGTGCTGAGACAGAGTGGAGCTGGTTAAAAAGGGTGTCAAGCCTAACTGGCTCCAGATTGAAGGGGGGGACAGAGAGGTGTACTGGGTGTGGTGTGGGTTTGCGGTCAGCTCAGAGGTGGACTTAAAGAATCTTCTGGAGGATGGCATTTGGGACTTCCAATGTCTCGTCCTTCACCAGAACTATGTCATAAGAGTCCAGATATTTGTCAAGTCGCTCTTCCACCTGCAAAGAGAGGCCACAGAGAAAAGGTCAGGAGACAGTTCATCTAATCAATCTTCAAGCAGCCACAGCACCTGCCTTCAGGGAAAGTGAACCTGACTAAGCAGTCTAAAAACCATGTTTCCAATTTTTTGGGGGTCAACTCTTAAGTATTCTGTGATTTGCATTAAGACACTATTTATCCTCAAATCTGAAAAATGGCATGGACTTAGAATTGTTAGGGTTTTTTTTAAGGAGAAAAGGAATAAAGGCTAATTTCACTCTAATAATCTCTCAGTAAATAAATTAATAAAATTCAAAAGACAAATGTTTGCTGACAGTGTGCAATATTACAAAGTATAAGGGCTAGATGGCAGAAAGCCTTCAACATGGCATTTCCATAACCCCAGACAATGAGACACTGCTATTCTATTATTCCCTTACTGACCTCAAGTAGATGTAATATTGATAACACAGCCAACTCAATGTTCAGGGACATTTTTACTATGCTTAAGGATCTGTCTATGCATGTCATGGTTGTACCTTGTCATTGAGGAAGCCAATCTTTAAGATGTTCTCCGCATTGGTCACACCATCAGCCATGCTTAGGTCCCCCAGTGAGTCGCCCAGCAAGATGATGTTGGAGTACTCTTTGATTTGTTTGAAGTACTCTGAGTTCCGCAGGGCACCGTCGTGTTTGTTGTACACATGGATCAGCTCACCTTTAAATCCCTTCAAGATGCCCTGCGAAACAAGGAGACAATAAAAAAATTCCATTCAGTTTTATTTACATAGCGCCAAATCTCAACAACGGTCACCTCAAAGTGCTTTATATTGTAAAGTAAAGACTCTACAATAATACAGAAAAACAATATTCAGACAAGCCCAGACAAGTGGAAAGAAAAACTCCCTTTTAACAGGAAGAAACATCCAGCAGAGCTTGTTCAGCCAATGTGCTTCTATTTCTCTACAGATTAACTGTAAACACCAGAATTAAGACTCAAAAATGAAGACTTTGCCTTTCATTAAACACTCACATTTTCATCAAAGTCCATGAAGTTGGAGACGACCTTGACGTTGGGGTGATACACTCCTGCCTGGCGCATGATTTCCTCTAGGACATCTCCTAGGCCAGCAGAGAAAATGAACACAGGCACATTGTGCTGATGCAGGCGGTCAAAGAACTGCTCAAAGCCGTCTCTGAAACCAAACACAGGCACAGTTTATCCTTTACACTGTGCTCAAACAGGATTCACACGTGTAATTCAGTTTCCTCCACATCTTCCTCTACAGTTACCTGAGGGCAACCTCAGACTCTCTGACCACCTCTGGCAGCTTGTCCTTCTCTAACCGCTGCTCCACAAGCAGTCGGTGAGAATTGAAATACCTGTAAATATGCAAAAACAATCTTTTACTTTTAGTAAGATAGACCTCACAACTTAAGCAACACACAGCAGTAAAGTAATCGAGTGAATTTGTACAGTGTGCTGGTGTGTGCAAGACTCACCACTCCACCATAAACGGGTATTTCTCCTCCATGGTGAGTTGAGGGTCGATCTCAATGGGATAATATTTATTCTTCAGCGCTAGCAGCTTACTCCTGCACTCTTCTGTTACCAGTTTGCAGTTATCAATGATATCTGTGCAGAGTAAACAGAACGTATGATTCACACAGGGGAACTGCAATTTATGTTTACATTTCTTACACTGTAAAGTGCTGCATAATAAAAAGAAATGTCTTTTTTGTGTTTTACTTACTGTGACACGTTGGACAACGCTTGCCGTTAACTGAGAATTTGCTTAACGTCATGTCAAAGTCTGTGATGATCTGAAACAGTGAAGAACACTTTGTTTGCCAGAACCATGAAAGACCCTCAATCAGACACAAAAAGAAACAAAGGCCCTCAAAAGGAATGCCCTGGAGGTGATAACTGCCAACTGAAATCTTTTTTAGTTTAGGTGGTGTAAGACAATTAGGGAACCCAATAGCTAAACTGGTGACAAAGTCAATTTGGGCAAATGCCATTTTTCTGGGATACCTGAGTCAAGACTTCCTGTTCTCTGTGAAAGTTATGTTTACTTGTTATTTGTCTCAACGTGGACTATTTTACCTTTATTCACAGCTAAAGCCCAGTGAAACCTGCTGGGCCAGTAAAACACAAGCTAACTGGTGATAATTGGAAAAATATTTTTCCATTTGCTGCAGCCTTACAAGCTTCTTCACCACGAGGTGGTGGTGTTTTACCAAAAGACACACAGACAGGTTTAGTATAATGACAAACTGATGTTTTACCTGCAGTTTGGAAGCTCCTCCTTTGATGAGACCGCAGATGATGTCCTCCACCTTCCCGTGGTCCTTCATGTGGACCGTGGTTTTCTCAAATTGAGGCATCTGGAGGGACAAAGAAGAGGAGAGACACGTTAGTGTGGGCTGACTTTTAAAAATTCCTTTAGTGTAGATTTGGGAAACGTTAATTTACCAACATAACCGTTTCAATTCTCAGATTCTTCAGCTTTAGAGATTTTTGAAAGGCTCTGGTTCTAATAAAAGCACCTCAGAGTAAACGTATCTGGTTAGACCTGCCTCCTCTTTTGGGTATAGAGAGAAGAATGAGGACGCTGCAGAGAAGTTTGTGTGTTGAGAACTTTGGGTTGATTTTAACTGAAATTAATTACATTTGAAGCGTATCTGTCAAAGAGAGTGCCAAAGGAAATGGAGACGTGTGCTGTCTTGAATGCACCTCCTACATGCACACGATACTCAAACTGAACTACAGTCACTGGCATTTTTATGCATCAACACCTCGAGCATATCTGAACACAGTGTTCCCTGATCCACATGCAGAGTTTGCGGGTCATGAAACAGCTGATGTGTGGAATCTGTCAGTGTTGTATAACGAACTCAAAGACACACAAACAGCTACAGTGACTCTCTGCAGAGAGGGGGTGAACTTCAACCTTTCTTGTAACTTAATCACATCGCCATGAGATCTGCTTAGTCAGACAAGACTGTCCTCAAAGCACCTCACCACCTCATAACTTTTCTTTGTGAGTTTTCATTCCAAAGTACTGGTAATGATGCGCTTTTTATTATTTATTCGGTTTAATTTAATATTAATTCCTGCCTTTTAATTTGCTGACATTTCTAAATGCCACACACAGCAGGACAGCTCAGATCAGTTTGTGTACATTAGAGCTACAATATACCAGACAACCTTAGAATTTGGCTGAATCAAGGGGAAAAGAAATACTTTGCAAAGAAGTTGAGCATTCAGTTATAAATATAAAGATGTTTTGATCACTTTTTACAAGTTAGCAACAGTGTGGCTGGTGGCGTCTTTTCCTTGCGAGTCTGAGTTTGTGTGTGGGTCATGTCAATTTGCGGTCCCTGTGACATCTACTGTAGCAGGAAGTACCATAAAAGTGGTTATGAGTAGTCTGGCAGATGTTTATACGTCTGTTTCCGGATTTCTGTGGGGAGCTTTGTCAACACAGTAACACTGCAACTGAGCAGGAGCCAGCAATGAAACCTTAGAGGAGTGCAGTTGAGATAAAATATAGGTCATGTCATGATGCTTGTCATTTTTCTTGGTAATCTGTATCCATAACATGAACTGGCATGGCATTAGTTCAAGTGTTGTGTTGGGAGGAGCTAGTGTCAGACCAGCATAATCAACATGCTGATTTATAATTTATACCTCATTCCGGGGAAAAGTCACCAAGTAAAGTTTTTTTGTTTTTTAAAATATCCATCCATCCATCCATCCATCCATCCATCCATATAGATATATATATAGATATATATCAATCAAATGATCGATTAATGATTCTCTACATGCATTTTCTCCCGTGTATCCATCTCATCATCCATTTAGAACGAGGGCTTGGTCTTGTTAGCCCAAATTAACTGCTCAAAGGTATTACCAAGATGGCTGCTAAATGGCAAGATGCTCTTAGGCACGCTCTAAGATATTCAGTGGGTTGAACCATAACTAAATGACATATTGCATGTCTCCTCACACTCCAGACGTTGAGGTACGAGGCAGTTTTTTCTTGAGTATAAACATGTTCCTACTAGTGCATTGTCACTAATAAGTATTTGCATATAAATGTTTGATCCCTCACATTCCAAACCCAACTGTATCTTTATACAGTCCAAATCATGGAGTCATTTTAATGCTTACGGTTTAAGGAATTATACAGGACGGGAAGGTTGAACGAATAATGGAGGAGATTTAAAACAAAAACAACCACTAACAACAGAAGCAACAGGAAAATGCATCACTTCAATAATTTTAGGGTTTTTCAGAGACTTAGTTTAAACACAGCCTGGGCCTCCACTGTGACTGCAGCTTTCACTGAAAATATATATAATTTAGTTTCATAGACCAACTAATAACAGACATAGTCTTGCAATTAGTCTCTAGTGGAGGACAGTCTTAAAGGTTGTTGGAAAGATGACCTCATGTGTTTGAGGGAATGAGTGTATTTGTGTAGAAATGTTAAATGACCTTGTGCAACAATTCAGCTTGAATAACACCCCACCCGTTATTTCACAAGTAAAGAATAGTTACGTTAAGCCAATAATAGGTGATCATCCATTTTTGTTTTTGCTCATTTGTGTTTTTGTGATGTCTCTTGTGCAGCACAGTTATGTGTTTGGGTCTCAACCAAACAAACAACCAGAGAAGGAAGAAGAACCAACTAAATGCACACAGACAACAGTTTCACCATTTCACAAACACCCCCACCCAACATAATTTACACTTACAGTAGAATTTGACTCGTTACCACTTCATAAATTACTCTGAATCTATAACACAACATTATGAACACAAAAACATTAAGAAGCTAAAATTGACCTTGTCTCATGTATTAACTACCCTAAAAAAGGCCTCATCCAGGAATCTAAGCATGGAAACAACTTATCCAATTTTACATCTGTTGAGTGACGACTATATTCTGGGTCACTGTTAAAAGGATAAGATTACATTTGTTTAAAAGAGATTTAATAGGCTGCCAGAGGGGTGACCTACTAAAAAGCACTCAGACTATGAAATGGCAGTTTATGGGTGTTTCCTTGATGGCAGTGACATCTAAACCTGTTTATTATGAAACGCTGCTTCACAGCTTACATGTTATGTGTCTAAGACTACTTAACGGTCATGATCTTCTTAGAAACAGCTGATTACAACATTACAAATCAACAAGTTTAGGAAATGTTCCAATTTCAGAATTGAAGCCAACGTTTTAAACATCAAAACTGCTAAATGCTTAGATTTAATTTTTTTGTGAACATTGACAGCAAGAATTTGTTGCACTTAATGAATTTTTGCAATTAATGTGTAACAAAACTGCATGCAGCCTGGAGTACGACCATTTGAAACAAACACCCCACCGTCCCTTCCTCCCTCCTACACACACACACACACACACACACACACACACACACACACACACACACTTACCTCCAGTTTGGCGTCTCAGCTAAAACGAGAGTGAAGAAAAGATTGTGTGTCTGCAGAGGCCTTATATATCTACAGCAACAGCAAGGGAGGGAGGGGTTTTTGCTCAAAATAGATTAGAAAACATAGGCCCTCCCCCTATACAGAAGGGCTCGAACACTAGAATACAGTGTCCCTGTCAACACACACAAACAAAACTCATATAAACAGCTGTGAAATTGAGCCGGGGGAGGAAAAAAAGGAAACCTTTAAAATCAATGAGAATGGGTTGATGACTGCTGCTGAGCACACACATTTTTAAACACACAGCATACGGCCCTCCACGTGGAAACACACAAATGCAGCAAAATGCTTGACGATGCATTAAAAGTCACAGGGGTCAACGTTCGGTGTGAGCATCGAGCTGCTTGGGCATTCAGTGGTCAGTCACGCATGAAAGATCAACTAATAGACGTGACTCAATGCAAGTTAACACATATATACATATTTTACGTATCTTATGCTCATCTTTGTGGAAATTCTCATATATATATATATATATATATATATATATATATATATATATATAATGCAGATGTACACACATGTAGAAACATGCAAACTACACTGTCTTTACATTTCTGGATGCATCTGAACGCATCCAACATTCTTTTTGAAATGTATGCACACAAACTGGTACTCTGGCTGAGCAAGTTCTTGCATTAAAGTCAACTCCTAGATAACTTTTCTCATATCAGTTGCAATCATGCAACTAATATGCAATTTATTTCATCAATCAAATGTCAGTTCAGTGGAGCTATCAGTAAAAATCCATCACTGGTATTCAGTTGAGAAACCTGCAGTTTGTGATGAATAACATTCAGAAACCTGGTCAGCTGTCACATGTTTGTCATATTTTTGTCAACAACTCCAAGTTAAGAAGCTAAGAAGCAAAGAAACTAATGCTAAGTGATTCGATGACTATATAAAATTACAAATGAAAGTTAAGAGTTGAGCGTTTAGAATTGAGCATAAAGGCAGTGTCATTTTAATTGTTTAAGGGCAACTGTTATTCTGAACTGGCGCTATATCAAAAAGAAAAATTTAATTGAATTTTCTGCCAGTTATCACATCTTGCGTGCACCAAGGATCACAAAGCATGGGAAAAAACAGCATTGGATTGGTGAAGGTATTATCACCATATAGTCTGCATACATGAAACTCAATGACATATCTAAGTTTCCTTGAAGCTCATAATCTGGAGGGACCTTAAGTCTGTTTACAGCTCTCATGAAGTGGGTGCAGCCTCTAAGAACTCTGTTATCAGCATTTCAGAGAACATAAAAGGGAATGTTGCATAACAACATTTGGACCTTTGTGCGACACTGACACGATGCCACAGGCTTGATTTTCGCTGAACAAGTTGCTATAAGATGGCAGAGACTGGATCGTGAGATGACCTCGTCTTCTTTTCTGATCACCTCGACTCCCTCGCATACCACAACACCCAAAAATTAGGTCAACTATCTCCGGTTACATCTCACCCCTATAACAGGTCCCTGCAGCACGAGCCTCACAGAGACACAGCACCAACAGCTGCCTCACGGCTTTATAAGAAAAGGCCCAGTGACTGTTTGGTGTAGTTGTGTGGCAGGATAATACTGTTTCTGTTCTAACACGCTTTGATTTAACTCTGCCTTTGCGTATTTTGGTTGCACAAACCAAGTGACAAAAAGCCAGTGGAAATCTGTGCCATTACCTTTAGTTTGAAATGTGCAATTTCACACTTCCCAAAATGCAAACCTTCAACTAACATCCATCCTTGCACCATCAAGCCCCTTCTAATCAGATTCCCAGCTCCAGGGGATAAAACAATGGCAGGCTCTGATATTTTTAGACATACACTGGGATTATTGTCTTATCCATGCAGATCATATGATATTAGAATGCTATCCTGAGCCATGCACTGCACAAAGGTTTCAGTACTTCAGTTTCAGGTTTGTTTAATTTCACTGATTTAATCTGTGTTTGTTTAGAAAATATTGCATATTTGCATGTGGCCATACAGACCCAGAAGCATTTTTAAATATCAAAATTAACACAGCTAGTCCCCCCATAGCCTTGGAGAGACAGCACACCCACCCAAGATGCTGCATGAAATAAATAAATACAAAAAATAACAATACGTTATTGTAAGATCAGCCAAGCACCCCAAAAAGCAGTCAACTTCACGGAAATGATCAGGCTAACAAAAACATCTGATCTTTCAATTAAATCTTGACTTCTCAAATAGGCAAGTGATGGATGAGCACCTCACTTTTAAAAAAACCACAGACTTTCAATCCCCTGTTAGGAGTAGATGTTGAGTCTGAACAGGTTAGGTTCAGGATGCTGTGACCCAATCCTGGCATGACCAGGTCAAAGTTCATTAAGGATTAAATGCACAGCCTGACTGAATGTAACCCCCTAATGTTCATGCACTAGGATTTCATCACCTGTAAACGCAACCTAAAAATTGAGTGATCTCTAATTAGAAATAAGGAAATTTCCATGGTATGAAGCTCAAATTTTGCATGTCTTCATTAAATATTGATTTGATTAATTTTTCATGTGATGATCCTATTGTGTTTTATTTTATCTTCAACAGTTTCATTGTCTCTCAGAGCTGTAAACAATGTGCTCAAATGCATTTATCTCCCCTTTCTAAGCGCAAACATTTAGATTCAGGTCTAATAAGGATTTTACAGACTCTGATTTCAGCTCTTCTTTAGCACAACAGCAGGGAAAGTAGTGTTCTCACTAGCCACAATCCAAACTCTAATCACTGTAAAATCCTTTACCATCACAGTAAAAGCATCCAAGCAATCACCATCTTCAACATGAATAGATGTATCCAAGCTGATATCCCACATTAATCCAATCTTTACTACTTTTATGACAAACTCGAAACATGTTTTTGATAGCAATACCAGCCTGGGTATGATTAACGTGTGACATGGTGCCAGCTTTAAGGAAACCCTTTAGTGTCCCATTACCACACACACACTGGGAGCTGCTATGGCTGTCAGCATGATGGCAATCTGTTCCTAATGATAACAAAGTTTGTTCAGTAGAATAAGTGCCTGCCAACCTGCTGAGAGACTGAATGCCAAGAGCAGCCTTAAAACTGACAAACCAAAACTGCCTTTTTTGTCTTAACAATTTCTTCTTATGCAAATCTAATAACTGAAAGTGTAACACATGTTTTCATTCATTCAACATAGCACCTTAGTCTCCACTTGCCTCTCTCCCTGTTGTTTTCTTTTTCAAGATAATAATTAAGTCTATGTACGTATCCAGCAGTGCTATCCAAACTGTCACACTTTAATACCAACAGATAGTCTGCAAATATCATAACACATAATAGTAACACCTGTATAACACATTATATATTTATAAACCCTTCAACGCTCTGCTAACAACCAGCTGTAGCATGTTCAGCTTTTTGTATAGGTTGTCTTGTTAAAAGTATACCCAATTCAGCCAGTCACTTGAGTTACATTTTCTTTACAACAGTGTATTCATCATTAAAGCCTATATATTTCCAAACACTAAGTTGTTCAGTTGTTTTGTTCACATTTTTCTCTGCAGAGCTACATTATAGAGTTTTTTTGTTGTTTTTTTTAAAATCCTAGCATATATACATATATACAGTAAGGTTTGGCAGAGATGGAGAAGGGAAAATTTACACTGTTGTGCTCTCTAGTGGTCACAACAGTTAAACACAGTCCAGCAAGCTCCTTCACCTAAAAGACCAGTGTGTAAGTTTTGGTGGCATCCAGCGGTGACAGTGCAAATTGCAACTAAATAAACACCACTTGCCTCAAACTCCTCTTTTTTACTACATTTGCAACATGAAAGGTTCTACAATCAGAGTTCCATAAAGTGCAGCAAACTGCAGCACTTGGAAACATATACACACAGCTACAAATGCCTGCTGAATATGATGTTAGAAACCTAGAAATGACTGTCATTCATTTAAATGTTTTGTTCATATAATCAACTATCAAGGCCATTAAGACAACACAGTAAGTGCAATCAGTATCATCATGTAGATAAAAAGAGGAGAACAGACAACAAGGCAACTTCCAAAAGACTGCACGTTTCTCCCTCTGCATTTAGTAATGCAATTAGTCAACTGGAAAAGCAAATAAATGCTCACATAAAAATACAGTACTTCTAACAGTCGATGACAGAGAGAAGAGCTCTTTACAGATAACACTCTGCTTCTGTCGCACTCTTGCCTCCATAATTGTTTTCATTGTATTTACATGGGATGTTTTCCTCCATAGTTGCAAATTGAAAAGGTTCAACATAATATATAATTCTCTCAGAGCAGGGTTCTGACATCACTATCCGCTTCAATGTAAACAGTGAAAGCCTATGGACAAAAGGACTAACTTTCTTTTCTTTTTTTTTTTACAAAATCTAAGATGTCTATAGTGTAACTTAAAATCAGATCTAAACTTCTGCTGTCTGTTAATACAACACATATTTATGCTAAAGTCAGTAAATATTAACGAGATACTCACTTGATACCACTGAGGACAACACTACGAAAACTCAATTCCCAGATGCATTAACAACTACTCAGTTTCATGTCTCATCTAGTACTATCCTGTCAGGGATGAACACTGATAGCTCTCATTTATGTTCATTCTATAACATCAGATTACTATGATGCATTTAACAGATTTAATTTCCCAAACTGACATTTCCACACAGGCGTACAGCAGTCAAGGAACAAACTGGAACAATGAAAAGAATAAATTCAAACCTGTGAAATGAGGAGCATATCAGCAAAGAGAAATTAAAGTTTTTGGACACCATTTCTCAAATGGAAACGTTTTTCTTCAGTACACTATCAGAGTTTTAAACAAATTAGACAGACCGCTGTCGCAAGACAAAGTAAATAAAAGAGCAATTATGACATGATGGCAAGAGGATATTTGCTATGAAAATTACAACTGGCAAAACTGTAAATCTTTATCTGCAGCCACAGCATTTGACTGCTCTTTCAGCCACTTTTCAAGTTTCCACAAACAAATAAAATGGGAGATGTTCCTGCAGAATTCAGCTAACAGTTTTTCCAGTAAACTGGCTGTGCATATATGTTTAGCTAGAAACTGCATACAAACAGCTTTGACTAGCACAGCAAATGCAACAAAATATATACATTCAATCTCGTATCTCTCTTTTGCAGTTATGATTAAAGATTTCTTGAGAAAAAGTCAAAGACACATCTGCTGTGTGCGCCAAAGGTTTTCTTAATGTTGGACAATTATATATTTGCACGTGCTACAAAGAACTTACTGGACTTTTAATGTCAACATTAACAGGGTTTCTCCTCAGAGATGGAACACCCACCAAAGAAGCCATGTTGAAAAAATAAATAATCGTGCTACTGAATTAATTTATGTGCACTTGATTCATTAGATAGAAAACTGCAGTTTTCTATCATTTATGGTCATGCCAGTCTGTCTGCCTCTAGTTTTTGTCTGCACATGTTATTGTAAGACCAAAAAGGTCTGACAGACAACTCACTCAAACAGAGAAAAATATCCTTGCAAAAGGGATGTACTTTGCTATGACACGGAGGCAAATCCCACTAGTGGAACTGATTACAGCCACAGAATCAGCAATTTGAAACAACAACAATGCAGATGTGGAAGTAGAGTAACTGCGGACAAAAGTTTTGGCCTGTCTCAGCAATGCAAAGCCCCCAGTTTCCAACATCAGCATGGAGGAGAGGAAGGCACTCCCATCACTTAGTAATTGCAAAAAAATTATCATCCTTCCGGCAGACAAGGGTAGGTGCACACCATACCACTTTTTTATGTCAGATACCGATACCAATATCATAAATTTGGATATCTGTCGATATCGATATGAATCCAATATAGTGTGTTTTTAACCAATAAAACTGTTTTTTTAATATCTTGCTGCATTTTGTATAGGTTCAAACTCAAGTTAAAAAACAAAAAACAAAAAAACAAAAAAAAAAAAAAACACTAAAGCTATTCTGTTATACCTGTATGCAAAAAATACACTGCACCCAAAATATTTCACAATTCAGCAATACTGATCAATCTAATAAACTTAAACCTACTCCATCCTCCTTATTCTGGTATTTTAAAGAGTAAGCAACCTAACTAATAGGGTTGCAAACTCCCAGCAAAAAATAGGGAACCACCCTCCACCTCATGATGCTTAATCGACGTAATCAACTTTAATTTGATGCAGTGTGAAAAAAAATGCACAGAAATCAATTATTTAGGAGAGGGAGGGAGAGAGAAGAGGCAGTCGCTCCATATATCGGTTGTTAAGCTTAACGCGGGAATGCTTTACAAACATTCAGAGATGAACTGCCACACTTGCTTTACTTCTCTCTGGGGGAACTTCCTCAGAGATGAAATGCCGGTTTGGTAGCGAGGCTACAAATACTCAACCAGACCACCGATAGGGCACGCCACAGCTGCTCTATCACGTGACACATACTGCTCCGACTGCTCCGGTTATGAGCTGAGTTAAGCCATGTCGCAAGTTTTGTGAGGTGCTTTTTTGATATTTAATGGATCGGATTACATTTTTTATTTTTCTCCGATATCCGATCCAGTAATTTAGGTCAGTATCGGACCGATACGATACGTAATATCGGATCGGTCCATCTCTAGTACCTTTAAGACCAATTGTCTGTATGAGCAACTCAGTCTCCTATAACATCTCAAAGTTTCTGGCTTCGATCTTTAATTCGATGTGGTGTTTAGGCAGCTCTAAACACAACATCCAGAACACTTTGAATTTCGTTGAGAAGGTGAGAGATGTCATTATGGAGGCAGATGATCAACGGTCATGACAATTTACATATTAATGATCATTAAACTGGCCATTGACACGTTTTTCTTCAGTACACTATGAGAGCTTCATACAAAGCAGACAGGCCATTGTTGCAAGACAAAGCACATAAAAAGGAACTATGACTCAATGACAGGAGGATACCTGCTATGAAAATTACTATCAGCAAAAATGTAAATCTTTATCTGGAGCCAAAGCATTTGACTGCTGCTGCAGCCACTTCAGAATGTGAATGTGCCAACTGAATTCCAGGGGAGTCTTTCTAGTAAATTAGGTTATAAGTGTGTGAATGTTTTGGATAGAAGCTGTATATAAACAGCTTTGACTAATACAAAATAATGGCTCAGTTGGTGTTATATTACATATTACAGTACTTCTGGATATAATCTCGCATGAAAGCTTGTTTAATATGTATTTTTCAATGACAAAATATTGCAAATCTCACATTCTTTGCTGCACCAACTACCAAATGTCAAACTATGTATCTGTAGAATACATTATAAAAACACAGTTAAAGGTAAAGATATATTTAAAAAAAAATGAAAGAGAAATATGTTGTGTGTGATAAAGGTTTTCCTAATGTTGGACAGCATACTGCATACCCAGGATTTTCCCTGCCTCAGTATTATTTTTTAGGAAGTCTTTCAGGAGGTGATTTGAAAAATGTTTTATTAGATTGCTGTTTAGTTTTGGAAGGCAATCTAAAAGTTCTTTGGTGGTTGACACCAACTTTGGATGGCATGTTTTTTTTTCCTAAAATAAAAGATGTACATACCTCAGTGTGAACAAACTAAAAGAAAAATCTAAATTATATATATGTTTGTTTTATATAATGGCTCTTACATAACAACAAAGTTACGTGCTGCTGTTTCCCACCTTTTTAACAACACAGGCATATGACTTTTCCCCGCACATTTCTTACCTTCATTTTTGTGTCAACTGTTAATGTTTTAGCAGACCATTCTGATTCCTGCTAGAATGGTTAGAGAGCTGGACCCAGAGTCCTACCTGCACTCCTGATGATTGCATAACCTGTAGTAGACAGTAGCACTCAGCATTTTTCTAATGTTGAAAGAGCTGCAGAGCATCACTGACACAGAGGCTCAGCTGTCACTGCATAAAAGTGGCTCCTGCTCTTTCTGTGGGAGAAAAGCTGCCCGGTGACCTCTAAACAGCTGCTGTTTTAAGGAACTGTCGCGCACGCGTACAGCATCGTGTAGGCCCATTAATGTCAAGAAAACAGAGCAGAGCGTCCCATTTCCGGCCGAAAATTTCTGAACGCATGCTCCAACCTCCTGTGAGTGTTTCAGTGGACAAAATACAATGTCATAACAAGTTGTTTTTTTTTACTACATAAACACATTAAACAACTCGCTCGTCTTGGAATAAAGACGGAATAGCTATTATGAAAAAAGTGCACCTTTACTTTGAAGCCCTTGCTCCTTCCCTTCCTGTTTCTTACCGCTCTTGATAAAACTAAATTGTCTACTTGTACTAACCATTTCTATGATCCTAGTTTTCTTTCCAGCTCGCTTCTTTTTGGCGACGATGTACTGGGCAAGAACCACGCCGCCGAACAAAGCACACACACTGGCGCTGGCCGCGGCTCCGACCTTCACCACGGCCGTCCTGTCCATGACGGTCCGCCGTTTTCTCACCGACCTGCCCGCCGACCGATCAGTCCCGTCCTTCCTCCTATCAACAGACGTCTGCCTTCTGGTGCAATCACGCAATCAAAGATCGTCTATACAGAATGTGACCCGTTACTATGGGGGCAAAATGTGTGTGATTTTTATAAGAAACTAATTCAAACCAGAACTTAATTTGCCGGTTGCTAAGCCACACCAGATAAGCTAGCAAAATTGCTACATCCAAATCTTTCTAAACTTACTCTCCAAAAGTTGATTCTGTTCATCTGGACGTAGCGTTTTGTGGGAGAAACGTTTCGTCACTAATCCAAGTGACTTCTTCAGTCGCAGCTGACTGCAGGTTTCTAACAATGACTGTATAAAACATGGACGACGCGACAGCTCCCCAAAAATGAAGCCAAAACGTCTCTATCGCCCCCTGGTGTCTGGCTGCAGTATAGGTCATAAACCCCGCCTCCTCCATGTTAACAGATGGGACTGGGGTCAGACTAAAATAAACCTATTCTCCTCAGATAATTTTTTTCCAAAGATTCTTTCTTTTGTTATCAATAGTTCTCATCACGCTGATTGATGTTCAAGGGGTCTCCTCTCCCATAAGTTTGATTCTAATTCCAACCGCGGTGATGTTAAATAGGGGTGGAAACGTCATCATAATAGCTTTGAATGGCAGCTGCAGTCACGGAGAAACTCTGCTATTCCCGAACAGAGAAACTGTATCTCTGTTCGGGAATAGCAGATAGAGCGTAGGCTCTGAGTCGAGGGCGAGCGTTTACGCTAAAACACGACCGAGTGTTTTAGTAAAGTGACCGACAGAAGGACCCGAGGCCCTGCTGCACTTTTTCGGTAAGTTAATAAACGTGTTTGTTAGTGGTGTGCGGATCGATATTGAAATATCGATTGTTCCGATCCCAGGAATTTATGTTCTAGAATCGATTCTCATATTAAAATATCGATATTTTAGTACTTTGGGGTAAATTTGTAGTTTTTCATTAACAGGAACACAGTGGAAAGAAACTATATCATTCGGATCATCTAAATTGGAAGAAACTACTTCCTCTTATGCCTTTCATTGTCATATGCGAAATACGGCTGTATAAATGTGTTGCAGCCCCTGGCCAGTGTTGCCAACTCCTCAGTAAGGAAAATTGCTATTGGCTATGCTAAAAGTCTCTAGAAGTTGCTAAACGACATCATCGCCTAATTTGCATAATTGACTAGCGACTAGCGACAAATCTAGTGACTTTTTCTGGTGTTATTGGAGACTTATTCACGACAACTTTTTGACGTGAAAGCGCATATTGCTCTTCTCAACAAGCAGCGGGTGCTGCTGTGGGCACCTCGCCCGTGCCAAAGCGCTCACGGGCAGAGGATAGTCCTCCCCCAGCTGCTATCAGGGCAGGAGATGTTCCCACCTATGCGTCCAAACTGCAAATGAATCGCGTATAAGTGAAGCCTCTGCTCCCGCACTGACTGTAACGCAATCAGTTCTCCTTTTACTGTTATGTTGTTTTGTGGATCACAAGGTTTAAAACTACTACAAAAAACGATAATCGCTAAAAAATAATAATAATAATAATTTGTAATTCTAAATAAATTATAAATGCATTTAGGACGTTTTTTTTTAACTCACTTTATGTCTCTTCTTCTTTTCTCTCCTACAACGTGGGTTACAATGATATTAGCATGACCAATTATGCAAATTAGGCGATGATGTCGTTTAGCAACTTCTAGAGACTTTTAGCATAGCCAATAGCGATTTTCCTTACTGAGGAGTTGGCAACACTGGCCAGGGGCTGCAACACATTTATACAGCCGTATTTCGCATATGACAATGAAAGGCATAAGAGGAAGTAGTTTCTTCCAATTTTAGATGATCCGAATGATATAGTTTCTTTCCACTGTGTTCCTGTTAATGAAAAACTACAAATTTACCCAAAGTACTAAAATATCGATATTTTAATATGAGAATCGATTCTAGAACATAAATTACTGGGATCGGAACAATCGATATTTCAATATCGATCCGCACACCACTAACAAACACCCACTGATGTATAAATAGAGACCAGGGCAGTCTCAGAGCGGCGAGTCCCTGAGCCCTCACTCTCGTGCGAGAGCTCAGAGCTGCCCTTGCTAAGCAACAAGTAAAACTTTGTGTTTCTCCTCTCTGATTCTCAGCTGAAGAAGTGTTTTAGAATATATCTCTTGACACTGGGACCTTTGCTTAGCGATATGGTGATACAATTACAAAATTGATCATCGACCTGCGGCCTAGAGCGTCCTGGTGCCACGTGCACTTATAGACACTCTTATGTTCAAACATTCGTTATGCTGTTCGTTATGGCCATACTGTTTGCACAGAAGTCCAATAACAAAACACCACTCGGGTTCAGATCCAGGAGGCCGTTCCTCCCAATCACGCCCCTCCAGGTCTCACTGACATTGCCCACATGAACATTGAAGTCTCCCATTAGGACAACAGAGTTCCCAGGCGGAGCATCCTCCAGCACCCCACCCAGGGACTCCAAGAAGGCTGGGTACTCTGAACTGCCACATGGCGCATAAGCGCAGACAACAGTCAGTTGTAATAAATAATATTGCATTGTATGGGGCAATCGTGGCTCAAGAGTTGGGAGTTCGCCTTGTAATCGGAAGGTTGCTGGTTCGAGCCCCGGCTCGGACAGTCTTGGTCGTTGTGTTCTTGGGCAAGACACTTCACCCGTTGCCTACTGGTGGTGGTCAGAGGACCCTTTTATGCTGCTGTATATATTAAAAAAAAAGTAACTTATATACTCAGCTGTGGACTGAGGAGCATATCAGGAAACAGAGACTAAAGTTTTACAACACCATTTCTCACACTGACACGTTTTCTTTGAGTACACTATCATAGTTTTATACAAAGACATAAGGATAGGGAGATAGCTGCTATGAAAATTACAACTGAAAAAAATTGTTAATCTTTTTCTGAAGCCACAGCATTTGACTGCTGCTGCAGCCACTTCACAAGTTTCTGTAAATGATGAAAATGTTTACGCAAATTCAGTTTAAACAGGAACTATCAAAATAAAGTTATTTACCTAAAGCCAAGCGAAACTCAAAATTATAATTATGTGTTCTTAATAAATCAAATAAGTAGTATGAAAGTGTGTACAGCTGTTTAAATAAACTTTAAATAAACTTATTTTATATACTTACAATGTGTATGCTGCAGTTTGCTTAGATATTATTTAGCTTTAGTAAGTTTAATTGTTATTATTTGTTCAAGTATTTGTATTGTATCCATCCATCCTTTTTGGGTTGTTTGTGCAGGTCCAGTTAATGCAGTGGAGAGCTCAGACCTCTGCAAAGGAAGCAAATTTCTGCTGCTTGTATATACAATCTCATTCTTTCGGTCACTCACTACCAACAGCATGTTGCCATATGTGAGCGTAGGGGAAATTGACAGCTTTGTTTTCACACTCTTTCTCTTCACCACAGCAGACCAGCATAGCATTCACATTTGACTGAGACACTGAGATCATTCTTAAGCTCAGCTCGTCCAAAAGCATACCCAGTTTAATGTCTTTGTTGATATGAATGGCAGTGGTCCCCAAGCTTTTTTGCATCATGGACCGGTTTAATGTCTGACAACATTTTCACGGACCGGCCTTTAAGGTGTCACGGATAAATACAACAAAATAAAATGATACGACCAAGCCAAAAACTGTGGTATTTTTTAAAATATAATAATAAACACGAATTGTGTAGCTTTATTATCTGTGTCCTCCTGAAAATTCGCCAACAACATTAAGGTCGTGTCCAAATTCATGGGCTGCATCCTCCTGATTACGCATTTGTAGACCGATTACGTCACAGCGATGCGCCGAAGGCTGTCCAAATTCAAGTTTTTAGCCCCACTCGTCCGCCATTGCCGCGTTGGAGTTTTGGACGAAATGCATTCTAAGATATTTAGCTGTATCAAGTCCACACAAGTCACCACCGATGCATGCTCGATAAAACAGGCGGAGCGAGAACACATCCGGGACTTTTTCGCATTCTCGGCTTGATGCGTACTTTGAATTGGAACAGTACTTGGTCTCCGACTGATGACGTATCATGAGTACACGAGAACGCAAGTACGCATATTGAGAAAGGGCCGTAGACTCCTCCGAATGCAGCCGACAAATGCGTCCTCCTTTTCCCTGAATTTGAAGGATGGGTCGGGTGTGTCCTTTGTCGCCCACCATATCCCAGAATTCATAACGTGGCCCAGCCAAACTCCAGTTTCCGGCAATGGCGGCCACTACTAAGTTTTAAAATTACTCTTATTAGTCTTTCTGGGTCACAAAATAAACTTTTAACATATTTTCAGGCGAGAATGTGGGTGTGTAAACTTCAAATATCTGCTCAGTTTATCAAGATATCGCATATTTCCAAAAGTGCTTCGACGTTTTTGGAGATGTCTGTTACCCACCAGCTCGATAGCTAGCCGGGAGCTCGAGGGTCACTGAAGCCACCGAGAACGGCACAACTCCCGGCACATCATTTTCAGATCACCGCGGACTTTCGCTACTCGGGTTAAACGTAATATTTAAGTCACCTAGACAACCTAAAAATGTTACTGTTGGGCTTTTTTCAGTGTTTTATTTGTTCGTGAGTAAATCGATTTGGCTGAGATTAAAGTTATTAGATTAGATTAGATAAAATAAAACTTTATTAATCCCCCGGGTGGGTTCCTCCTTGGTTTTCACACATCTGAATAAACGTCAAATAGGAAAACTGATTAAACAGAAGTGTGAGATGGTCGAGAATTTACGCCAGTGTCCTGTTATATTTTAGATAGCAAGGAGCCAACGGCCGAATTTATTAAACTCCACCGAGACAGCGGTGACACTAATCAGAAGGCTAGACGTCCAATTCCACAGCCGTTTACTTCCGGCCTATCCGACCTTCTGAGGACCCGGCCTTCGCGGTCTACGTGGCCCGGGTCCTCAGAAGGTCGGATAGGCCTTAAGTAGGATGCAGCCCATAAATTTGGACACGACCTATGAGTAATGTCCTCGTCTCTGCCCCTTAATGCTCTCTGGTCACTATGGTAACGTGTAAACATTTCTTTCAAAATAAGACACAAAAGTACAACACAGCAAAAGACCCAGGGAAACAGAGTTAACCAAAAAAAAAAAAAAAAAAAAAAAAAAAGTGGCCCGGTGGTTGGGGACCGCTGATTTACAGCATAAAGATCATGTTGTATTTAGGGATGTGTATGACTAGTCAACAAGTCATTTAAACATTGCTGCTCCTAACCTAACCTAAAAGTTTTTTTTAACCAAACCTTGGTTGATAAGCAAATAAGCAAATAAGCAAATAAGTACTAGGTGTAGACTGAATTATACAAATGATTTTACGGTTGCCACGAGATAGGCAGATGTCTTGTCTGCAAACATGTTGTTCAGAAATGTATATAAGAGGCTGTCTCACTATGGTCCAGCAGGATTCTACAGTTACACTGACTAAGGTAAGACATCTGAAATTACTTCTTTCTAAGGTCTCGTCCAGTGAATATTACAGTTAATAAAATATTATGTCTGGTGTCTGTCAGGTGCAGGATAGAAATCTTTGGAGTAATTTTTTAAGTCTTAAATTCTAACTGGTCACAAAAGCCAAATACCAGCTGGAAAAACTGTAAGCAATCTTTCTTTAACACAACTCCTTTTCTTTCTGGGGAAATTTTTCATGGTACTTTGGTTGTAACCAAACTTTGTGTTTATTTATAGGGTAAATAGTGTTTTATTTAGATTATCTGCTTACCATTAAAGTTACGATTTTAAGCTTTTTCTTTTCTTTTAACCTGGTTTTACAAACTGCATATAGGCCAGCTACAACATTTAAGGAGATGCCTTGATAGTTAGAGTTTTTGATTTTGCTTCTGTAATTTCCAGCCATAAAATGTATCACTTTTGTTGCATGTAATTTGCTCAGTCTTTCTTAATTTATGGTTATGGAGGCAGAATTTGCCAGTTATTGTTTAATTATTTAATTTATCTTGTTCAACTATTCTGTCCTGTCATGTTTCCACAAAAGAAAAAATGAGGACCCTGATCATCATTGTAATTCTTCAGCTGGCAATCAATCTAATAGAGGCCAACAACGAGGATGTATGTTACTGTATTTTGTTTTATTTTACAATGTTTAATTCACAATGATGCCTTCTTTCTTAATGTTATGTAAAGAAAAAAAATGCAGAAAAAATGAGATGTCCTTGGATACACAAAACAAACAAAAATGAATAAACAATTATTGCTACCATAACAGCATTATTTGATTTGTTTTGCAGGAAATATTAAGTTGGTAAAAATTTCTGTTGTCTTTCACTCACAGCTTGAGTTTGGAGATTTAATTGCCTTCCCAAAGTGTAACTGCCTAGGCAAGTCTGTCTATAAGCACTATGCTGTTTATGTGGGTGACAAAGAATTTGATGGTAAAAAAAAAGAGGAGAACATATTTGAACGTACAGGTAAGTGTAATTGATCTGGAAACTACTAGGACTTTGTTTGCACAAGTAAAAATAAGGCAATTCCTTGACCAGCCACTCTGTAAAATTTCACATGTAGTGACCTGTCAGTCATTATAAATGTTCCTTCACTTGATGCATTATATATTGTGTTACAGTATAATGTTTTCAACTGCTTTCTATTGGTTTCTCACATCTAGGTCCAGTTATAACAACAACAAGCCTTTCAGATTGTATTTTTACGCAACTTGGTGAGAAGGTATACATGAAAGACAACTACCTCGATGGCCTTGAAAAATACCCAAAAAGCAATGAAGAAAGAATAATGGCACAAATCAAAGAGAAGTATCACAAATGTGATACCTATGGACCACTTAAAAATAACTGTGAACACGTTGCAACGTATGTGCGCTATGGAGTGAGCGTTTCAATTCAGGTATGTTGATTAATAGGGCATCGTGTTTGTCACGAAATCCCTCATTCGATTAGGAACAGAACAGAAACCATGACTTGGCCAGTTTTAATTTTGCATATGTTAGTAGTTAATTACACCCAAAGTTCCACTAAATCAGAATTAATTTAGTAAAAAGTACAAACCAGCCTTTGTTCTTATCTAGTGTACAAATATGTCATGTAAATGAGTGGTGGCATATTTCCCTGGAATAGTATAAAATACAGAATTACCTCTCTACCATCAGCAAGGAGGGTGGGGCTGAAGCAGGTAGTGGTCGGGTGTTTGTGGTTTTCTTGCAATATGCCAAATTATTGTTACTCCAGTTTCTTTACTTGACTTGTTATAGGAGGTATTTATTTGTACAAAATTCAGAGCTACATTGTAACATTTAACTTCCCTTTATTTTTTCTTGTATTTACAGCATGGCACTCATGTTGAAGGAAGGTGTACAAATGATCCAAGCATTAATATTCAGGAAATACTGGACAGAATGAATGCAAAGCCCTTTAAGTTTGATGAGAATTGCAGCAACGAATGCCAGTTTGAGAGTCGTAAACATGGTTAGAAGTGTTTTTTCAGCCCTGTCAGCCTCTGACCTTTCTACACATAATGAGAAATAAAAAAGAGAAAAAAAAAAATTTGTGTTGTATTGTGTCTTTTTAACTGTGTCAAGTACCCAGTTGCCCCACCTCTCTTTCTAATATCAAGTCAACCCATCAGGTGTTTACCTTTCACGCACTAAGGCAAAGGTTATTTAATTTCATGTCTTCATTCAGCTCAGATGTCACTAGCACATTTTCACTGGAACTTTTTTTTT
>NW_005187491.1:754240-767476 GCF_000239375.1 Pundamilia nyererei
AAGTATTTTAGGCTTTAGTTCACTTCAGCCATATTCCATATAAATCAGGTATCATACAAACATAAAAATAACTTCAAATACAGTCATGACAATAAAAGAATATGAATTTAAGGACTTAACAAAATTAGTTCCGTTATATTACACCAACATTTCTTATACATTAGCACTAAGGGAACACTGAAAGACCTGGTGGTTTTTGTCCATAAAACTACTCCTCTAAGATTACCACAAAAGATCTCTCAGCAAAACTATACAACATTTTAGGCACTATTGCCCCGATCAAATCAGTGAGCTGGGATATTTTATTCTAAACATGAACTACTGTTACAGCAACAGACATGGACTACTGGTGCCCCACACAACAACTCAATGTCCACTATGTGAAGGAGCCAAACACATGCCTGCTCCTCTCGTTAACTGAGATAAACTGCTGGCATATTTGTTTTACATCTATACTGTCCAGTCTCTCCTGGTGGACATACAGCAGCATTGTTTCATCTCATTTGAGTCATTGTTGACCTTAGCCATCTTTTTAGTCTTCTGAGAGCACTGAAGCTTCTTTCAGTCTCAGTACATGCATTTTATCCTCAGATTAAAATTATTATTATGTGCTTGATGTGCATCACCTTTGGCCCTGGCTCTTCCCCTCTGACTGCACTAGGACATATTGCTACCTGATAAAATAACACATGGATTCGTGCCATATAAAAAGTGAGACATGTCAATTCAGATTCTTTGTCAAATATACACTAATGAATCAATTTATATCAGCAGCCTAACAATTGTCATGATAATAAATACTAGTTAATCTATAGCACCAAATCATCACCTGTGACTTTGCCGCTTCACCTCTGTCTGAGCTACAACATGGCAGAGCTGCCTCTGTCACCTGATGAATAACAGTGAGACACTCCAAATACATGCAGTCACACATGTGCTTCAAATACAGTAATGAACCACCAAGTCATCATCCAATTCCACCTGTGATCTTGTATCACCATCTCTCTCTCACCTGACAAATAGGACATACATGACAATAAGAATAAAATGTGTAGCTGCTTCAGTGTTTCTGTCAATTTGTGCAGATCTTGACTCATCTGTAATGTTTGTAGGGTGAGTGCATTTTTAAAACAATTTGTGCAAACTGCACTACAAGGTGGAATATTTGCAAAATCATGACTACCTCATGATATTTTGTCTCAAAAATTAACCCTATGAATATGTCAGTACCATTAGGAAGAAATTATTGTGTCACCAACATTTTAAGTTAGACATATAATTCTAACAGCCTCTGTAAACTAATATCCGGGCTTGCGCGAGGCTGCCGTTTTCTCTGACAGTTTCAATAAAAATTAGAAATGCTACTCTGGGAGACTGAGAAAACTAATAGTGCTGCCTGTTTTGCAGTTAGTTTCCGAAATACTTTTTTATATCCAGGTTCTTCCTTTTTGCTGCCATCCTCCTCTCCTCCTTGCAGGTCCTCGCAGCGCAGGTTTGCCGCTGCTAAAACTAAACAGAGCTCCCTGAAAGGCACAGCCAATCACATTGGCCATATTTGTCACATGACGTAGGACTCCAGTAGTGAACGTAATTTAAGTCTTTCTGCACCGCTGGGTGAATGAGACGTTGACAGATGGTTTTTTTCTTTCTATCGGGTTTGTTTTTCTTCACTCGAAGAGATTAAATTATTGGTGGGGACATGCAGTGGTGGTCCTAGCCCGTTTGGGCCCCTGGCGAACACTCCCTCTGCCCCCCCCCCCCCCCCACACACACACACACACACACACACAAATGAAGAGAGAGAAAGTATGCATAGTATGCAAATGGCTACTAAACAGAAATCATAATTCGTCATACAATGAGAACAGGACAAATCAACAATTCACGCTGACAACAGATGCGTAATGGGAGTCACTTGGGTGCTAGCGGTGACATTAAGAGGGCGTTGTCAGTCTTTCACTGGTTTGATTTTGACAGAGATGAGGGCTGGGTAGCCGTAGTTTTTGTTGACCGCAGCACAACGAGTTTCCCCTTGTTGCATTAGAGCCTGTGATTTTTTAAGAGTTTTAATCGCGAGCCGATCACATTGCTCTGTAAACTTTTCAAGCACTTTAATAAACAAGCAAGCAATTCCACCTCTCGCATTATTGCGTAAAGTTGACAGCGCGTCAGGCAAATAGGCAGGCTCAATCCCGGCCTCTAGCGACTGAGGAAGTAACTACACTCCTCCTCTTCTTTTCTCTTTTTTTAAACTTTAAAAACAGGTTGTTTGTGAGACTTTAAATCAACAAAATATAAAATATACATTTTAAATTGTTGTTGATCCCTTTACCCCTAGTCCTAAAGTGTATAGGCCTATTCATTTTTTTACTCTTAAATATTTATTGTTCGTTTACTTGCACTGCTGTAACTGGAGCCTCGTCGTCTCGTCTCTCTATATACTGGACTGTATGTAGCGGAGATGACAATAAAGTTTACTTTGACTTCAGCAGCGCAGACGCACCGAGGGCTCTCGTGCTCACTTTTCGCGTATAGAATTTCGAAAAAACATCGGTGCAGATATAAGTCTGTATCATAATGTTTGCTGTTTTCGTGTTTGTTGGTTTGTTTTAATTTTGTTTTATTTTTGTTTTATTTTGCGAGTTGGTTATTAGACTCTGCTCCAGCCAGCCAGAGAATCCCCCGCCGCCCCGCCCTCTGCTTCCAAATAGAGCACATTTCATTCATAATTTCGTAAATCCAAGCCCATTATGTATTCATGATTTGTTCCTGGGTTGTGCGAAATCCAAGAAATAAACCCTACAAAGTAAGAAATGTACGTAAAAATCACCCCAAATAACCGTAAAATGGCAACGGTAAATTACCATTAAATCAAAAAGAGTAAATGATTGTAATATTTATGTTAAATTTCTGTATATTGACAAATGGTGATTTCCTTTTACTTTTACACTGCTAATATGTTGAAAATATATACATTTACAGTAATATGGCACATTGTCTTCGAAAACAACAGGAAAAATCTTTAACATTATCTACAATTAATCACCCTACAATTTGCATAATAATTCTGTATGAATGACAATCTTTCCAGCTTTTTTATTTGAATTTACAATTTACAACTGTATGTTAATAACTCAAAACATACAGTGCTTTTAATTTTAAAAATATGTCAAAACATTGTTAGAATTATTGTGAAAATTCCCGTGAATTTATTTTTATATTAACAAGCTCAGACTGTTTGATAAAACGGTATATCTTAACAGTAAATACGAGCAATTACTAAAAATAAAAAATATGTTTATTTCTTTAAGTTCTACAGTCTCACTAAGTATAGACAGCTATTTACAATGAAAAAAATATTTTGTGGCATAATTAATGGCATAAGACCATTTTCTATTGTAGAACCAATTACCCTAAAAATAATACCGTCTGTGTGCTTTTACAGTGTTTTTTTAACCCTTTAATACACATCATGAGCCACAAGTGATTGTGTTTTAATCTTCCCTATCATTGCAAAAAAATTACATTCAGATTTAGAATCTCAGGGATTCATCAGTTAACTTGGTTTGATCATTAAACATAATTTCTCCTATTAGTTAATTGCTTACTTCTCTCCTCGAACTTCCACCATTCATGTCCATCCGTTTATGACCACTGTGTACCCATCTTCTGATGACTACTTCCAGAAGGATGATGCACCATATCACAAAACTGTGATCATGTCAAACTGGGTTCTTAAACATCACAATGACTTAACTGAACTCCATCAACCTCCACATTCACCAGATCCCAAACCAAGGGCACCTTTGGGATGTGGTGGAACAGGAGATTTAAATCATGGATTTACCACTGTTCAATCTGTTTGAGTGTGATACCACCTGCTGACATTAAAATTAATTGATAAAAATGAAATACCAAAAAAATAATGAAATAAGCAAACCAGGGAGGGCGGAGGGGGTCCAGGAAGGAGGGACCGAAACAAAAACAGAAAACAAGGAGCATGAGTCCAGAGTAGTTCATAAACACAAGAAAAACAGTGCAACACAAACACTGGAGGTCAGGGAAACGGGTCAAAAACCAAAAAACACTGGAGACCTAGAAACAGTCCAAGAAACCAAAAGTCCAGGAATACAGAAATGACCCAAACAAAACCAGAGCGGATCTCAACACGAGTCCACGAAAAAGTTCAGGGGGTCGACCATGTAGACGGCAACGGTCATGACGGGGAAACAGTTCTGGGGGCCGACTGTGCACGCGGCAATGGCGGCGCAGACAAAACAAATCAGGTGGCCAGCCATGCGGGTGGCAGTGGCGGCAACGAGGCGGAACGGGTCGAGCTGGCTCTGACGGCGGTGTGGCAACCGCAGGACCAGACGAAGACGGCGTCACACCTGTGCCTCCTTTTCGACTACCATCTGGGAAGATTGATAACATCATGGAGAAGCTCACGGCTCTCCAACAGGAGATTGAGAGACAAGTGTCGGACTGCTAGAACAGCTTTGAAATGCACATGAGTTGTTCGTACTAAAGTAAAAACCACCATCATTTCATGCGGCTACCACTTCAGCACCAGCTGTGGTCTCAAGGCTGCAGCCGAACAAAAACACCCTGATAACAAACAGGTCAGAAGGTTCCTTTGTAAGTGCGCATGCGCCATTAGCGTGCTGCCTGCTGTAACCCATAATTTCCTTCGGGATTAATAAAGTATTCTGATTCTGATACAGAAATAAATGCACCTTGAATTTTAAGTAAAGCTCAGTATTTGGTTTAAATTTTACAGCTATAAATATTGAAATAAATATATTTCAGATATTGATATGTTAAATTTAATGTCCATTTTAGAGTGACACTTGTCTCATGAACTGCATTAGCTAACGGTTATTTACTAGCTAATGTTAAAAAAGTCATGTTTTACGGTCCGTAGTCTCTCAGCTTCAGATACATCACATAACAATAAAGGATCTCAGCGAAAGTAATACGTTTTTTTTTTTACCTTGATTTCTGTCAAACAATGCTGTATAAAATTTTTCTAGCTGCTAGTGTGATGATTACTTGGTGACCTGAGCAGCACTTCATAGGCTATTTACTGGCCAAAGCCACATCCTTCAAAGACACGTCGACACAGATATTCCTGCACACTAAAGCCAGCTAGCCTTCAACTTGGTTATGGTGTTCCATGTATGGCCTGCCTGCCAGCTTCTTGCACTATACTGTTAGGGGTTCATATGATTGTTGGGTTTTTCTCTGTACCTATGAAGCGCCTTGAGGCGACTTTTGTTGTGATTTGGCGCTATATAAATAAAATTGAATTGAATTCTCCCTTCCTCTATATCTGACGCGGACCTTGTTAAGCGACCGAGGTCTGGGATGGATTACATATCATGCACATATCCAAGGTAGGCTTGGGTAGCATGGGATGCCTAGCTTGGGGACCTTTACTGGATACACACGTCAAAGCCCCAACCTAAATTTCCAAAGGCAAACTAGGGCTGTATCCCAATTCAGGGTCTGCAGCCTTAAAATACGCATTTCAAGGCCGATTACGTCACAGCTGCTCGAAATGCGGCCCTGAAATGCGTCCTTCATTTCCCTGAATTTTAAGGCTGTGGCAGTGTAGACTTCGTGGCCCAACATATCCCAGAATGCATAGCGCGGTGGTGGGTGTGGATAATTTTGGAAAAAAAACGGCGGATGAGGGGCGGCCGAAGAGTAAACTTTAAGTACTGAATATTATGTCACTTATTTATGTGCAAATGTTTAATAACGCAGAACATTAAAACATTACTGTTGGCCACATGTCGGCAAAGTTATGTGACATTAGTGACGTTTGTACTAACTTGGTTTTAAAGCCTTTACTTTAAAATATACGCCGTTCAATAGCTGAGCTTAATCTTACAGAGAATGATCAAAGCTCATGTAGAAAGAAAGAAACAAATGAACAACAGATTTTCTCCTTCATTTCTGTCAAACAAAGCTGTATGAAACGTTTCCAGCTGTTAGTGTCATGGTTGCTAGGCAACCTGGGCAGCGCAACAGAGGCTAGACCGTCCCATTTCACAAGCCTCGCACTTCCGGCCTTAGCGGTCTTTGAGTATGCGGCCCTTGAGGATCGTTGAGGCTGCGTGCTTTAAGACTGCAGACCCTGAATTGGGATACAGCCAATGTTCCCACTATGCTATCTAGCTGCCACAAACACATAATTCATAAAACTTTAGTTACATTTCTGCCACTCTCTTTTCAACCTTTGATTATATATAGCATAACATACCTGATAAAATTCCAATTCATACTTTCTATATTCATTAGAATTAGCAGCTACCTTCCTTTGGGCCATTCTTGCCAGAACTCAGGGAACAAAATGAATTTTTGGTTTGAGACTGATCTTATAACTGAATAACTGACCTATTAGCATATAAAAACACTGGAGCCAACCAACTGAAACATAATTTTCAATTTTAGTAAGCAACATATTATGTGCCTTGATCTATGCTGCGCAATATTCAACGAGTAAAAAATAGTCTCACCTTTTCTTTGAGCTGTTACGAACAAAATAAAAAGTGCTGTACTTCTGGCCTTACATGAGACAGCAGCAAAAATAATTCTTGGTCAATGTTCAGTCAGTCATGCCATTTCAATTTGTAAAGCACATAGGTATTAAGGTGTTCAGTGTTGTTTTGGAGTAAACATACAGTGACAATATTATATTGCTTCTTGATGTGGTTAATTATTTCCAAGTTTCCAATCTCATCTATTCTGTGAAAATGTGAAAAATGGCTGAGTAACCTATTAGAAACTGACAAAACATCAGAATGCACAAACAGACCTAAACAGATCCAGATTCTGTTGTAAGACTCATATACACACAACATGCAACACTTTTGAATATCCCCCCAAAAAGTCATATTTATTTATCAACATTTATTTGCTATAAGATAAATCAGATATAATGAAATTGTTCAAACCAAATACTGGAAAAAATACTGAAGCTAATTTAAGGTTTTATAAGTCATGTCAAGAAGCATCCAGAGGGAAGTAACTAGGTGTGTGTTTTTGAACTGGGGGAAGAGCAATTTAAGTCTTGTGACATGCCTACAGTAAGGAGGACAGGAATACATTACAAGTAAAGTACTTTTGTCTGACAATAAACAGCATAACAACTACAACTTTAATGATAGGAGTGAATTCATCCACAAATAAACGGTTACAGGAAACCCATTTTCTTCCAATATGAGTGTCAGTTTGGAACCACCAGCATTAGCAGGAAGACAAACCTGCCTTCAATATTTTACAATCTGCAGTGACTATTTCTGGAATTGTTAATGTACTGTTTCTTACACTTTTGAGGATTTCTTACATCAGGTTAGATTATCAAAGTTATATCACCTAATTCAAATAAATTAAATGTTAAAAAAAAGAAAGAAAATAAGAAAGAAATGTGGTGATGCCGTTGCCTCGCATATCTGACACTCCCACCACAGTGCAGTGTTTTTCCACTTTCGTCATCTGAACGTATGCTGACAATCACTATTCCACAGGTCGGATTCCTTTGGCCTCTTCCATTTTTCTCAGGGTCTCATCCCACTGGGTGAACTGCTTGGACAACAGGAACATCTGGCAATCAAGAGGTCAGCTGTCAGTGGGTGGAGCTTTATCTCAGCAACAACTTGTGTATTATGAATTTTTCCATGACTGACCAAAGTAGCTATAGATAAAAAACTTTGGTAGTTTGCTAATTAAGTTTAAGATGTTTTTGATTGATTATTACATTTTGTTTACCCAAAGAATATATGTATAGCTTTGTTCTCATAATCACTGGAATTTAAAAATTGAAGTGTACCATTTTGTTGTATTCTTCAAAAAGCTTCTTAACTTCCTGTGACTGAACCTCACTTTGGTCCTGTAAAACAAACAGAATAATATTTACACATAAAACCTAGTGAGAGACAAACCCACAGGAGTAGATGGGGAAGAAAGTGAAAGAAAGAAAGGGCTACCTGCTGTTTGATGTGAATCTGTGATAAGCGCTGCAGCTTGGTGGCATGTTCTGGTACATCTGTGAACAAAAAAACAAGACCTGATGAGGTAAAACATTGAGTACTACAATAGGCACATCTATCACCCATTTAAAACAGGCTGAAACCCCTGGCTAAACGTAGGTAACAAAACTAAGCATAAGATCCCTCCAAAATGATGCCAGGAATATAAAACAACAAAACAGACATTGTTTTGTTGGGTATTAATGTGTCCTACAAAGTGAAACTCACCTCTGATGTAGGTGCTGTCCAGCAGTGGCTGCAGGTTGCTGACCTGTTCCAGTAAAGCAGCCTGCGAAAGCAAGAAGTCTTCCTCTGCAAAGAGACAGAGCAAGAAATGGATTCAGCTTCTACTTGTTTACAATATATATAAAAAATTTAATACCAATACAATTTGCACATATAGCAATCGACATTAAAGTTAATGCCTGTGTATGCCTCAGTAATATTAGTTTTCATTTGAACTTTTAAGAGTTCTTACCTGCAAGGATGAACTCCAGCTTCATGGCATCAGGCACAGTGATGTGGTCTGTGAACTCAGGGTCCAAGTACTTTAAGAGGTCCTCAACTGCACCACAACACCAATAAGCATGATTTAAAGTTCAATAGACTCAGTCTAAAATCTAAATAAAGAAAAAAATTCTGCAAGAACATTTGGTGTCTTGAAAGTTAAAGGTTGTCACAGAAATTTAGAGCCCTTTCAAGTTTTTAATTTTCAGTAGCCACATTACTAAACACATCAGTTTATAAAGGTATTATAATATGAATAACCACATCAGTATAAAGTAGTTGCTAATTTAGAGTAATGTTAAAAATATATATTCACAAAAATACAACAAGCCAATAATCTAAAGTGTAGGGGCTGAGAGATTGGCAGAATGTGTGACTCACTCTTCTTGTGCAGAATCTTTACTCGTTCTCTCTTATTGGCTGTGTTGGTCAGACCGGCCTGAATCCTGGCCAATGACTCTGCACACTGCAGGGGAAAAAGTTAGTGGTTATCATCCTGATAGCAAGGGTTTTTGTTGTTGTTGTTGCTTTTTGTTTTTTGGTGGTGTGGTATAGGGGAGTATGCTAGCACATAAAATACATGCAAGAGTTTATATGACATTGGGAGATACAGAAGGTACCAATAAAAAATAATAATGGCATTTTACAAAAAAAATTCTTCTTATGCTTATGAGGACTGGAATCTTATTATCCTAAAAGAAATGTGAGAATTAGCGCGATGCAGGCTAAACATATGCTGCCTGTATTAGGGCTGCCACAAACGATTATTTTGATAGTCGACTAGTCACAGATTATTTTTGCGATTAGTTGACTAATCAGATCAGGCATCCATTGGACGTACAAGGTACAGCTTATTGCACCAGCATGCATCTGCTCCTATATAACCATCATTAGCTTACAGCTTTAAGTGTATGTGCCAACTAAAAAATAAAGACAAGATGATAGTTTATTCAATTTTAATGAAATCTGCAGATTGTTTCGGTGAAGTTTAATAAACTCAACCGTCTGCTCCTTGCTATCTAAAATATAACAGGACACCGGAGTAAATTCTGGAGCATCGCACACTTCTGATAATCAGTTGTCTGCTTGACGTTTATTCAGTTGTGTAAAAACTATAACTTTAATCTCAGCCAAACCGATTTACTCAGGAACAAATAAAATACTAAAAAAAGCCAAACAATAACATTTTTAAGTTATCTAAGTGACTTATATTACATGTTTAACCTGAGTAGCGAAAGACGGCGGTGGGTTTGAAAACGATTTGCCGGGAGTCCGGTGTTCTCACCGGCTCTAGTGAGCCTACCCCCGGCTAGCTATCGAGCTAGTGGATAGCAGACGTCTCCGAAAATGTCAGGACGCTTTTGCAAATATGTGTTGTCTTGATAAACCGAGCAGATATTTGAAGTTTACACACCCACATTCTCGCCTGAAAATATGTTAAACGTTTATTTTGTGACCCAGAAAGAATAATAAGAGTAATATTAAAACTAACTAGCTGCCGCCATTGTTGGAAACTGAGCAGGGCCGCGCTATGAATTCTGGGACACAGTTTCTTCTTCTTCTTTGGGGTTTAACGGCAGCTGGCATCCTTGTACATGCAGTGCTGCAAGCTTCTGTTTCAGCCCGTTATTACACTCTCAAATCCTACTTATTCCTGTGTCTTTTGGGATCTTACAAAGCTTCACACGACGCGTGGACTATTAAATTAGTCGTTGATGATTTTGATAGTCGACATAATCGTGACTAGTCGACTAATCGTGGCAGCCCTAGTCTGTATATTACTACATTTAAGGTCTTATTTGGCTTTTTGCAGTACATATTGGATAATGGTTTCCACAGATGACCATTGGAAAGAAGTATTACATCTCATGTCACAGGCTGTGCAGCATCAGGACCAGAAAAAGCAGGCATTCTCTTCTTCACCTCTCTTGTGCAATGTCTGTTACTTTGGATGGCTAAACCATGGGTAAATTCGTCCATCTTCACTACCCCTGCTCTTCCCTATGACACCTGTCTCCTTATTCACATACATGCATTCTGTCATGCTTCCTATGACTTTCATTCTCCTTCTCTCCAGTAGATATATGATACCTTTTGTTTTTCTAAATTTAGAAAGCATTTTAAATCGTATTACTGTTTAGTCGTTTAGCTCACAGGAACCTCATTCCTTAGTTTTGTTCCCTCTTATGCTACCTCATGTGTTGAGATGGCAATAATACTCTTAAATCTTTGAATTTAAAGTAAATTAAGCCTAACAGCACACTGTAGCACTATCTCCACCTTTGGAATGACAAAATCTAGTGGAAAACAAACCAACTTAAATGCCTCTTTGTAAGCCAGAGTGTTTTTTCCAGATCACATGATACCCTGCTGAGTCCCCTCGCCTCAAAAAGCATCTCATCACTAGCTAGCCGAGGTTTCTTCGTTTAACCGTGTCAGACTATTGTATTGTTGATTATGATTAAGTTGAACAGACACAAAAGCACAGCGCCACAAAAACCAGGTTACAACGCACAGCTTTTTTAATGTAAACAGATGAAAGCTAAATAACCAACAGTTATGAAAATAAAGGAATAGCTTCCTGATGGGCAGGAAAGTAAGTTTCTCATATTTGTGCGAAACTAAATTGAACAACTAAAACAACTTCTGCTAACATTCTAGTGTATAGTCAAAGGAGCTTCTTTTTTTTTGCAAGCTCCTTTGACTACGATGACCTGGATGACTGAGAACCTTCACAGACATTCTAGTGTATAAATTAAAAAAGGGCGTTTACTCACAACCAACGTTAGCTCCGCAAAGCTAACAACTAGCATATATACAGATATACATAATATAAGCGAACCTTTACAGGTTTTCCACTCTTGTTCTTTCTCTCGCCATATATACGACTCTCTAGCGCCCGGAGACGCATTTCCAGGTTATCCATCTCAGTTGTTTTATCCATTCCCGGAGCTGCCGATGAACACAACAGATCCCAAACAGGCGGAGGAGAGCTACGTAGTTGAGAAGGGCCGTCGCATACTGATGATGCGTCGCCCCCGGTTCTCTTTACCACTCGGCTATTTGGTGGGGGATGGATGCAAAACCTACAACGCTTTAATATACTTTAAGCATTTAATATTTATTTTTAAAATTTTAGTGTCTTTTTCAACGTAAAATTGCAGATCATTTGGTATATTTCTGTAGTTGGTTTAGTAAGAATAGCGGTCGCCAGTGGTCGCTGTTTTGCGGGAAATTGGATATTTTTGCTGTTTTTCCGGTGTCAGCGGGGGAATGACAACATAGGCCCCTTTTCCATTCAATATATCTACAAAATATCGACTAAAAAGTAAGGCTCCCCCATCTCCTTCTCACAGTGTAAGAATGTCTGTCTGTGGGAAATATTATCAGTACCTTTGTAATTGGACTTTAAACATTTCTTTATTATGTTTCCATTGGGTAAGTTAGCCTACTTAGCCCTCGAGCTAACATCAGTTTTTGCTCTACAGCTGCGTAGTTCGACAATTTTGGAGTTCCTTTGGAGGTCTAAGAGATAGGTAGCGACCTATCACTGAACTGTAACCTAGAAATAACTTCACTGGCAATTTACTTAAGAGATATCTAAGTTACTCAAACCTGAAGTGCGCCAACGTGGTGCTAGCTTAACTTGCACTGGTTATTGAACTGAGGTTCAGCGTTTGGATGCTGAAAGTTTTGTCAGTGTTTGCTTGTTAGCCATGCTCCGATCTTTTGCTGACAGTAGGACGGTTTTATCTCTTCTGAAGCAGGCATCTGTTTGGGGAATTCATTCTTTATGTGCCACTGGGAGCAGCAGCATGGCAGATGACAAGGACGTGTTGAGAGACGTTTGGTTCGGCCGGATACCCACCTGCTTCACTCTGAACCAGGATGAGGTTACTGAGAGGGAAGCCGAGGCTTATTATGTAAGTACAGTTGTTCTCATTTAACATGATGCAAAATCTAGGCCTGACTTAACTTTTGTTTTTGGAGATTAATGCTTTCTGACGAAGCATGCTTCAAGGAAGTCCTTCAGACAACACAGTCAGAAGGAAGCCTCTTATTTAACTTTTGTAAGCCTGCTTACAGAAGGGTACATGACCCATATTCATAAGCATTCCGAGGATCCACTCAGCAGCAAGGAGTTCTAGGATAAGAATGATGTAAAAGAGTTGTCAAAGCAAAATGAAGGAACTAACTACCTCAGTGTGGAGGTGTAGCTGACCAGGCTGTGGTCTCACCTGAATCGAAAACATTAGTGAAATAGTCAAACCTACATAGATTATAGGTGTAGTTCTAAGTATCATCTAACAAAGTGTTTTTCAAACATTTTGTTCTTGCTTGCAAAAATTACATTTCTTTATACTTCCAGGTAGCCAGACATTATTGCAGTTGCTTTTTTTGCTTTGGCTTTGAGTGGCGTTGAACTCAAAGCTCCTTTTGCTCTCATTTTCAGTACAGTCCCTGTAGCTGACCATTCTCAAAATAATATATATATATATCTATATCTATCTATCTATCTATATATATCTATCTATCTATATATATCTATCTCTATATATATATCTATCTCTATCTATCTCTATATATATATATCTATCTATATCTATCTCTATATATATATATCTATCTCTATCTATCTCTATATATATATATCTATCTATATATATATCTATCTATATATATCTATCTATAT
>NW_005187491.1:767496-825808 GCF_000239375.1 Pundamilia nyererei
TATATATATATAGATTAACTCAAGGAATGAATCACTGTTGTATCTATGTATAATAAATTTAGGAAGGAACCTGTTTTAAATTATATAATGTGTTGTTGGGGGAAAACAAATCATTTGTTCACATCACTTTATTTGAATCTATAAAAACTGCCAAGAGTAACACAGTTTGACAGGCATAAAATAGTATTTTTGCACCAATAAAGTGATTCACGTATAACTATTAGGTGAAAACATGACTTACCTCAGCGTGGTGCACAGGAAAATGGTTAGGTAGGTGGAAGGCAGAATAGGAAATTGTAGGCCTAAAACACTATCTGGAGCAGATAAGAAGTATCTGAAATTGACACCCTTCAGAAATAGAAAAGAAAACAGCAAAGATCTGACACAGTAGAGGTGCAATCTTTCAGTTTGTCTATCTGCTGTTCACTGAAGCCTCATCAGAAATTAGTGGAAGGGTGGCTGTCAAGAAGCCATTCTTAAGGAAGGGAAACAGGGAGAAAAGGATGTGGATACACAAGAAATGGACTGAAAACACATATTATGGAGTGATAAATCCAAACTTGAAATCAAATTTTGTCAGTTTGCACAGAGGTGGTCAGGAAAGATGTAGAACAGTGTGTATCTGTAAAGCGCATTGGAGACTGTCACAGTTTCGAGCTACATTTCAGCCAGGTGTGTTGAGTATCTGGTCAAAATTGCTAGAATTATGATTGCAGAAAAATGCCATCAGATTTTGGTCCATTAGGAAAGCATCTGAGTGGCTATGATCCCACATAAAAAATGCTGTAGAAGGATACCCGAATAGACCAGATATACCAAATACAGATTTTTAGCTTGGTAGAAGTGTGGAAACTCCAATGTATTTCCATGTATGTTTGCACTTTTTTCAGTAACTTGCGGCTCCCATTTTCCATTAATCTAAAGAAAATACAAAGAAATGAGGGGTGGCTCATGACTTTTGTATATGTCTGCTGTATCAGTGTTTGTTACAGACTCAGTGGTTTACAAATAAATGAACAAGAAGACAAAAATCATATTGAATAAAAAACAAATACAAGTACATATAGATATGTCTGTGAAGGTTCTCAGTCATCCAGGTCATCGTAGTCTAAGGAGCTTGGAAAGAAAAGTGTCTGGACTTCGAGTTGCTTGAAGACGTTTCACCTCTCATCCGAGAAGCTTCTTCAGTTCTAAGGTCAAATGGTGGAGAGTCCCAGATTTAAACGCAGTGGGAGTTTCCCCCCAAAGAGGGACAAATGACCCCCTGATGATCCTCTACCTAATCACATGAGCCAAGGTGTGAAAGCAGGTGTGGGTCACAATCAGCCAGGGTTTCGCGTGAGCTCATTGTGAAACCTGGCCCCACCCTATCATGTTATTTTCTGAGGTCAGATGGCCCAGGATGTGCGTGGGCGTTAAGGCGTCTGGGAAGGGATCTCAAAACTGGATTATAGATGAACGTTGGCATCCTCGAAAGAGTGACCTTTGTCCTCTAGATGCAGATGAACCGCTGAGTCTTGTCCCGTGGAGGTGGCTCTTCTATGTTGTGCCATGCACTTGTGAAGTGGCTTTTTGGTCTCTCCGATGTAGAGGTCTGGGTAGGGCTGGGCGATATGACCCAAAATTCATATCTCGATATTTTTTAGCTGGATGGCGATATAAGATATATATCTCGATATATTTTTTTTAAAGCCATAAAGTAAGAACAAAAAGAGAGTTCTTAGTCAAAGCTGTGTCCCAGATGTCACACAGGCACTTTTATTAACATAGAGCAGATGTACATAAAATTTACTCAAAAATAAATTATGAACATTTATTAAATAATAATGCTCCATAAATAAAAGAAAACAATGTTGTTTTTGTGTATAACAAAAAGCTCACAATTGTGCAGTCAAAATGTAAACTAAAAGACGCCGAGCACAATAACAGACAGATTTCACAGCTGCTCTGTTCCCAACTTGTACTGCGTGACTGACAGCCTGGAGTTTGTAATCCGCTTCGCAACCACGTCTCTTAACAGGAGCCATTTATGGTCCTTATACACAGTAGGGTAATATTACGTTGAAGCACAGTACGTATCACTCCGCTAGGCTCAGCCGTAATGCTCCGACAATCCATCAAGCGGTGCAGCTCCGTAGCTTACCAAAGTCGTACTAAAACATTTTTTGACAGATTGCTGAGCGCCGTGTTCCACATAAAATCGGTTCGCGGCCATCAAGCACAACCAGAATTCATACATAAGGCGCGCTGCCAACTTTTGAGAAAATGAAAGGATTTTAGTCCGTGCAGCACCTCTGGGCAGCATGGCGTTAGCGTGGTTAGCAAGTTAGCGTGGTTAGCTAGCTAACACGTTGATGTCGTCCAGCCCCACGCACGGGGCGATGCGCAGTAACTCGTTAACGGAGATTTGCCGTGTCCATCTTGTCGCTGCCTGCAGGTGAAGCGATGGGGGAGGAGGGGGAGTTGTGTTCAGTGAAGGAGATTCGAGGCCGAGTAACCTTGCGTAAAGACGAAAGTGGACGAAAGAGAGGCAAACTTGTGGCTCCACAAGTATAATTATAACGTAACATAGACTATATCGATATAAATGATATGGTCACATCTTATATCTCGTATAAAAATATATCGATATTTTTTAAAAACTCGATATATCGCCCAGCTCTAGGTCTGGGCATTCCTCGCTGCACTGTACAGCATACACTGCATTGTTAAGTTTGTGTTTAGGAGTTTTGTCTTTCGGGTGGACCAGTTTCACACCTGGACTTCCCTTAAGGAACACAATTGCACTTGCACTGCACACCAATTGGGAATCACTGACCTAATGTAATGGACATTTCAGTTGAATACACTAGCTTTTAGACAATATTTACACAATACTTGGAATTACAAACCAGTCTGTGCTGAAGTACAATGACATGCCTATAATTTTTGCTTGTGTTTATACACCGTTCTGGGATATTTTGTAAGTTACTCTGAAATAAATGATGAGCTTTTAAAACTTACACCAGCAACACCGTGGCAATTTAAATTAAGTGTGTAATAGTTTGAGACTGTGAAAATGCTGTAAACGATAATGAGATCACTGTGGTTTAACAAATCAAAGTAATTACTGCTACACTGTAACTCCATTTTATGGTTTCTGACACTACTATTTCTACCTTGTCTCAATCAGCTGCTGTACAGACTGTAAGAGAAAAAAAAGATACAATTGCTCTGCTGTTTAAAGGCATCCAGCAAGTGGAGTGTTTTCTTGTATGAAACTAAGTACATTGATTGATTTGAGTTAATCAGCACACCATGAATATCAATATGGCAGCTTCAGTTTGTGTTTACTGATCTCTTATGCTAGTCTTTTGTGATAATTGGATCTTCTCAAAAAAAAAAAAAGCAACCCAAAACAAACCCATTAATTAACTCAAATATGTAAACTGCGAATTTGTTCCTCACTTGGAGGAAAAATGGTTGCTCTACACTTTGTCTTTCTACCATTTTCTTCTCTGCTGATGAGTCTCCTTCTAAAAGTCCTCCTGTCCACTGCTAACATTTTTTCACATTGAGAGTTCTTTCAAGGGCTGTGGTGCTTTGTGAAATTTTTTTACCTCTGTCAGGATTTATTTTTAGGGTAGAGCATACCGCAGTTATCACTAGTAGCTACTCTTAAGTCCTAAGAAGTCCTGTGAATACAGGCCATAGATTATGCAAATAATCTATTTTGTTTACAAGTCCCAACCAACATGTACTTCAAGTTTCAGGGTATCCATGTAAATTAAGTGTTAAGAGTCTTTGAATGTGGTTAATTCTAGTGAATTGAGGGATTGTGATCTAACAGCAGTTACTATGTAGTTGCCGTAGCTATGCCACATAGCTCACATGCACCACAAAAATGTACAACATGATGCTACAGTTACTCTATAGATTGTTGTCTGCTGTTTTGTGACATATATGATATGTCACAGTAAATGGAAAAAATAACAAAATAATTCATTCATTGTTTATAGGTGTCTTTAATTCACAACTGTGTGAGGACATTTTACTCATCTGTAATATTGGATGTTAATACACAAAGAACCAAGCAGACACACAATATAGCTGCTCATTATGTCATTAATGTGCACTTTCTAAATTTAGCCCACGGCTACCATGTAGTTCAAAGTAACAGACTGTCCCTTATTAATGCACCTCTTCCCCTGTTCTCTTACTTTATCAGCTGCTGTTACCCAGAGTGAGCTACCTGACTCTGGTCACAGACAAGGTGAAAAAGCACTTCCTCAAAGTGATGAGAGCAGAGGATGTGGAGGAGATGTGGTTCGAGTACGAAGGAACGCCACTCAAATGGTGAGAGAATAACTGCTGTTGTTTGAACTCATTTCAACCAGTGCATCAATGGAGTTTTACTTTTCCAGTCGTAAGATGGTGGTTTGGCATTCGTGGAAGACAAATGTTAAAAGAACAGAATCTCATTCTCTGCTTATCATGTTTAAAGTTTGTTACTGTCATGATTATTTTTATAGAAATGTCTACTGATGAAATGTCTTTTGGCTGATCCAGTTAGTTTATTGTCCTACTTTATAAGACTGACACCATATTACAGCTAGCAGTATTATCTGGAAACTGGGTTGGGGTTTAATGTTATATTTAGGCATCATCTTGAAAATAAATGTAGTCAAATCTCTTCATTGGGAATAAATAATCTATTTGATGTAATTGTCTTTTGTTTTGCTGCCTTGTGTAAACATATATGTTCTCTAAAGTGTTGTGCAGTCAGGACTATGTATTCATGCCACTATCAACTTAAGCATTCGAGAACAGCACAGAAGCTTTTGCCAGTATTTGCATTTCTTTTGTGCCTACTGACTGCTAAAATCAGAGCCAGTTATAAAGATGGAATTACAGCATGTAGCCACAAGATGTCAGTAGTGCAACACAAGTAATAGTAAATCGCTAAATAAAAAAGTAGTCATTAATTACTTATTGTCATATAGAAAAGTAATTTTATCTTCTTAACCATTATGATAACCAGTATGATTAGCATATGAGTACAAACATGAAATGCATGCATTATTTTAGGCTCTGATGAAGAAAAGCCTCTTCATTTCTGAAACATCGAAGCGTGTTACAAACCCCTTTCTAAACACTGGAAGTTAGGATTAAAACTGTTATGATTATATGTTATGGTTAAACTTACCAAACCACTGCGCAAAAGAAAAAACATAGGATTATGTGAAACAAAGTCCTGATAAAATGATCTATGTAAAGATGTGACTAGACTCTCTAGTATAAGTCATAATCTTTAGTATAACTCACCAGCTGAAAGGCTTCTACAGGGGCCTGGATTTGAGTCAGTCCTGGGCCACCTCCAGTGTGTTTTCCTCCCAATCTCTCTCCCTGCTTCCTGTCTACTCTACTGTCTACAGGTGATGCAACTAATCAGCTTAAACGTTTCCAAGCCCAAAGATAGGGGTAAAACTAGTTTCTTGGCTTTGGGAACAGATGCTGAACACAAACATTCAACAGGTTTTTCTCTTGTACCATAATTTTGTTTTTGCATTTCATGGATACAGGCACTATCCAATTGGAGTCTTGTTTGACCTCCATGCTTCTAACAGCGTCTTACCCTGGAGCATCACTGTGCACTTTAAGGTAAGAGCTGATCACAAGTTTATTGATTTGATAAGTCTTAGCGCTCCTATCTAATTTGTTTCTAGAAGCATGAAGTTCTGTTAAACCTCTTACTTGCTCAGCTACAAATACAATACAAAATATTGGAAATAAATACACAACAAAATATTGAAATAGGGATGAATGAAGAGGATTACTCTGGTTGGTGAACCAAAGCAGAGACAAAAAGACTGTGTTAATTGCCAGTTAATTATTTGTAGATATGTCTGTAGATGTGTAAATAAAATGGCCTGAGAACATGTTTTCCTGTTTCTTGTGGTATCCCCATCATCGAGCTTTAAATATTTTTGCCATGTGAATATGTGTCAGAATTTTCCAGATCAGGACCTGCTCCACTGCCCATCCAGCTCTGTGATAGAGGCTCACTTCATGTCCAGCATCAAGGAGGCCGACGCCCTGAAGCACAAGAGCCAAGTTGTCAATGACATGCAGAAGAAAGACCACAAACAGCTGTGGATGGGCTTGCAGAACGGTGAGACACACGCACATGCCCATTTCAGGGTGTGGCGTTGACATGCACACAAAGAATACATCCAAACAGATTGGCAGATGATCATGATGCACAAACAAACCAAAGAGAGGGACGGTCTGAGTTTGCAAACTTCTTTCCAAACGCCCACCAGTTTGTATTTCCACACCATCATTCCAAGCAGATTAATCTCCTACCGGCTTTATAGAATAGTCAAAGCTTGTGTTGGGAGAGGTGTCAGGGAGAACTGGATGCCTCTGATTTGTGGTTTGTTGTAAAACTTGTTCTTGTTTTTGAATTGCAACCCAGTCTGCAACATGATGTGCCTGGAATGTCTGCTGGTCAAGCTGATTAAAATGGTAACTATAAACACATTAACCACCAGGACGGCAGCCACCCTTTGGACCACTCAGCAGCAAATGTGTCATCTTGGTTTTCTGTATAATTGCCTGCTTCTTAGTTATTATTAGAGCACACAAATGTTATTCCAGACCAGTCATGCTTATACCTAAATGTCTAAAGTGGAATTTATAGTTCTGCAAATGTGTCCGTCTGTGTACACGTTTCCATTTCAAGAGGGTGGAGAGAGGGATTTATACAGACTGCTGACGCACTCCCGTGCAGTCCTCCAAAATGCTACATCTACATCGCTGGAAGCGGATGACATATGCATCTCCCAGATGCTGACTGGTTGATAGTGGACCAAAACTACAGCAGAGTTCACCAGGAAAAGAAGAACTGCAAAAAAAAAAAACCCTTAAAGATAAAAAAAAAAATCCAGGATGAAAAGCACAGAAGGTGGCTGCAGTGAGCACTTCTCGACGTTGTCAACACTCAGTTTCAGTTCTTTGTATGTTATAACTTCACTCTTCTCCATGGCTGGCTGACATGGAGAAGAGTGTTTTTGGCTGATGGAGCAAAGCAAGAATGACCCACAGACTGGTTGTGCTTTTCCCCTGCCTCCATTTATTAACAGAGCTCACTGCAGGCACACAGGGTATCCTTGGACTGGGGCAAACAGTAAACACACCAGCCATCCTGAACAATAAATTCTGCTTAAAGTAGCAAAAGCCATTTATATGAATATTATTACAAATAAGTCTGCATCTAACGGTTCTTTTGGTTAGTTTGCATACTCTATGGATGTGAAAATTGTTAATGCCTATCTCTCAGATAGTTTGCTTATAGTTGTTATTATCCCATAACTGTCAAAACTGCACACTGTGCATGTGGCATTTGTAAGAGTCGAAAAGGTTTGCAGAAAAACCCAAGGGTGTCAAACCCGCAAAACTTCAGCTGCTTGTCTCTCTCCCACTTTCCCCTGAAACTCGTGGTGTGAAAATAACAAAATATCACATTATTATGAAAAGGCAGATAAAAGTGAATTTAGAAGATTCTTAAAAAGATAAGGTTATAAACTTGTTTTTTTAACTGTGGGTTTTGTTTAAAACTGCATTTAACAGAGAAGAAGCAAGTCCTTTTAACCTATCCAAAAAGAAGGAGTTGGCCCCAGACATGAAAGTGAAAGATGAAACTTAATCTGAACTAAAACTTTCACATCCAAAACAGACCAGAAACAGAGAGGTCTCAAACTTTCATCCAGGAGAGAGAAAAACAGACTGTTCATGTGAAAGTAAGGCAGGGATGCAGGTGGGGGGTTCGACATTAGCGTATGCTGTGTGGAAACATTTTGATGGTGAAAGATCACACTGTAACTAAAAGACTAAAATCTTGTGTTGCTTTGACAGTTGGCCCGAGTAATACTGACACTAAATTTCAGTTTTAGTGACGCGTCTCTATCTTTTACTTTAATCTCCATTTGAAGGTGCTGAGGTGTTTGAAAACTGGTGTTTCTCAGAGTTAAAGAACAATTTCATTCTCATTCTAGCACATGTCTTAGGCTAGGCATGTATTCAATTCAGTTCAGTTTTAATTTAAGCTACACCCACTCAAAACAACAGTGCTTTATATTGCACCCGCTCCAGCTCACTTAAAAACCAGAAAATCCCATAGAGACCATGCACCCAATCTTAAATCTTCACACTAATTAAAATTCAAGTGAAAGTGATGCATTTCCTTGGAAATTTTATGTAGTAAACATAAACAACACAGGCTGTTGTTTTTATTGTTTATGTAAATTGCTAATGATACCCAGAGACATGTGTCCGTCATTGCCACTGCAACACAATCTTCAAAATAAGAGCAATAAATGAGGGCCAGACTAATGAGTTAATCCGCAAATTGACCACCTCCTATGACCAGTTTTCATTCACTTTTTATATAAGTAAATAGATTTTATATAATTATGTCACTGTGAGTCATTTTAATCTTCACGGCCCACACTTTGAGAGTCATTGCCCTAAGCATTTGGGGACATTAAAAGGAAGAACTGTCTGTTAAGTAGAAGAGACTACAAGCAGCACCATCCCAGCCCACTAGCAACCCAGGACCTGTTAGTACTGTTGCTGCAGTGATCTGGATGAACTGAAGACTTTTAGAACAGCTCTCTGAGGCAGATGTTTCTCATTTTAATAGTATTGCGTATATTTAAGGCTATCCTACGCATTTGTTTCGTGAGTGTTAAGAGACACATCCTGGTCAAAAATGACTCGGAGATTCCTCAGTGCATTGCTGGAGGCCGGATAATGTTATCCAGAGTAAATGCCTGGATAGATGCCATGTTTCTGTTCAATAATCAAATTTTTTTTTTTTGTAATTTAGAAGTAAAAATGACAGATGTAAGATGTACCTGATGTACATCAGCACAGCGTTTTCTAACAGTATAACTGTGTGATGTCAGAAATATTGGTCACAGCAGAGAACCCTGTGGAGCCACGTTGCTAACTTTTGTCTGTGAGGAAGTGAAAGTTTGCATCTATCACATTAGTACAATTGAAAGCAGCACAGTACATTTCCTTTAATACCAACGGTGTATTCTACTCTCTGTAATAAAATGTAGTAGGTGGTATTGAGTGCTACACTGAGGTCGAGCAGGACAAGCACAGATCAGTCCACTGTCTAAGGTCATAAAAAATAAATAATAACCTTCACTAGCGCTGTTTCGTTGTTATGATGAACTCTAAATTCTGACTGAAACTCTTCAAATAAATCATTCCTCTGCAAACTATCGCATAGCAGATTTACAACAAGAATTGGAAGAGTTTTCAGAATGAAAGGAAGGTTTGAAATCAAGTAAGGGATTTTTAAGGAATTACTTAGGAACAGCAGCCTGAATTATTTTGTGATACATAAAGAAAAAAGTGTAATAACAATAATTTTTATTAATGGTAAGACTTATTTGAGTAATCTTTTAGGGACGGGGTCTAATAGGCATACTGATGACCTATTAAAAAGTTAGTTTTATCTTTGTGTGATTTTTATGTTATGTGTCTGTTTTTGTGTCAGATAAGTTCGACCAGTTCTGGGCCATGAACAGGAAGCTGATGGAATATCCCACTGAGGAGGGAGGCTTCAGATACATCCCTTTCAGGATATACCAGGTAACATACATAAGGACACACGAGTAAAACTTAAAAACCACAAACCAAACTCTTTCCCCCACAGAAATATGCTTTGAACATAGTATTTCCACTTTGCACAATGTATTTTTAATTCATTGAAAGGGAAATTTACCTCTTCTGCCCTGTAGATGGTGCCAAAGGGCTGTGCAAAAGTAAAGAGTGTTTCTTTAGCAGATAAATCAACCAATGATTTCTCCAGCTACTCACTGCCTCTCTTTGTCTACTGTAGTTTATTGTTGAGGTCACAAAAACTATTACTTGGAGTCACGATCTGTATTTAAAACAGCCTGTTGATTTGAAAGAAAGAAAGAAGGAAAGAAAAGACTAGAACTCTTGATGAAATGAAAGATAAAATGAACTCTTCTTTCCTTTAATTTTAAATCCTCAGATAATAATTCCTACACAATTTAAGAACTGTACCTAAGGATGGGTAAACATTGCTTCTGCCTGCTATAACTCTACATTAACAGTAAAAGAAAATCTTGTCAGTCATCCATGTTAACCTCTTCTTGGACCTTTTCTTGGTAGAGTCATAACTTTAATAAACAATAAGAGCCTTGGTTCATTCAGTTTAGAACACACAACCAAGTTTGCAGAGGAATGATTTACATGCCAGTCATAATATTCACCTGACACCTGAGTGTAGGTGGTTTTAATTTCTTTTTCATGCTGCCCGTAACTTCACTGCTTTACATGTTCCTACTTGTAGTCATGACCTATGATAAAACAGTCGCTCTGTAAATGATGAAAGCAAATCAAAAAAACAAAATATTTCTCGCAATATGCGTGTGATCTGTTGTGCCTGGGTTTCTGGGGAAGTTATTCATTTGTCCCTGTACATTTGATACCTGTAACACCCACAAGTTTGTCAGGAGTTTCATTGACCCATGTTCAGCCAATGTGTAAGCCTAAGGGTTCAGTCTGGTTTAAGGAGGTGCAGGCAGACAAGCAGCCTCAGGTCGGGTGTTTCCACTACGCCGATATAGCTTAATCCTGACTCAGGTAAAAAGTCCCTTTGGAGCACAGAAAAAAGAAGGGATGAATAAGCAACTGGAAAACATTAGCCGTCGCAAGCCAGACAGTGGGGGAAAGCGCTTTGAGTCAAGTGTTGGGGGTTTCTACACCGATCACAAATGGCCGAAAAACGTCTGGAAAATGAACTTTACAACTTCTAGAGTACTTGGTACAGTTCACAGAATGAGTAAAAATGCATTTCTACAACAAAACATGGCATGCTAGTGGACGAATCTGTAGCACCGCTGTAAACATATATAAAACAAGTCTGTTTTTATCTTACCGAAGAGTATCATTCAGTCCAGTCAGGGAAGTAAATGGCATGAACACATCTGGAATTTTGTAGCAAAACATGTTGACAGTCTGCTTTGAGTCTAATGCCTCATTGTGAGTGCAGAAAGTCCCATCACTGTTGTTCTGTGAACAATTTAAAACTTTAGTCTGTCAAGGCAAGTTAGGAAATATAATATGAAAAAAATGGAGTGGCAAACAGTGCAAAAAATAGATCTGGTCTTAAATGACTGTGTCAAGTGTTATGTTATGGAACCGAAAGAGATTTGTAGATGTTAATAGCACAGCAGGACTTCAGTGTAATGGTAAGATGCTAGAGTGAACTTTCCTACTAAGCATATTTTTCCGTCACCATATCTGCTGTGACTGCTGGTAATTTCCCATCATGACGATTTATTATCAAGTGTTTTAAGTTTTAATTAGACGTGCTGGGCTCCACATATGGCAGCATTTACATTCTACACAACAACAAGGGCGACGGAGCAGCTGTCAGTCACTGTCAGCGCTGACTGTTTTGCATGAAATTCAAAGCTGAAAATGCTTGTTTTTACTTTCACATCTTCAGCACATAAATAAAACATTTTACACTTCAACAAAAGCATTCTTGTTTTCAGTAATAAAACATTAGCGACGCTTTAAAGTGGTACACAGAAACATGCAGTCCAACCAGCTCAGCCCGCCCTCTCAGACATGCACTTGTTGCAGCCACAAAGCTATGTAACTTCTCGTGGGTTGAAGAAACCCAAACCTTTCTACTTTTGGACATTTTTCATGACTTAATTGAAAGTTTCAATGGTCATTTATGAGCTGTGTTGGTTTCATGACAATTGTAGCATCAAAGCCTGTTACGAGCTCACATTGTAATTTCCAAATACACTAGAGAATGTCAGCATCATTCCTGAAAAGTCTGGATTGTTGTGGAGATGGTGTGGTTTTAGTCTTACAAACTGCTAAATATTTACAACCAAAGAAAGTCTGGAAAGTCTAAAGAAGAGTGGGAACAGAATCAGTTCATTATGATTTTAAAAATACTGCAGCTTTCTGCAGTGCTGGCAATTACTTTCACGGTCTTAAAGTCCTATGAGTGTCCACAGAGGTTTGCAAAAATTGTTTGGAGAAACCAAAACTCATGAATGTCTGTACTGTTTCATAAGTAGGGCACAGCTTTGCTGAGCAGTAACTGTGGCTAAGTAAGTAGCCTGCTTTTAGAAAGGCAACGTTTTGCTTTTACCTAGATGACCAGACACCCTTTTGTTTTTGTTTGTTGTCGTTTCTCTCAAATGCTGTGCTCTACGGTGTTATGTCTACAGACTTAATGCTTCTTTATGACATAGTTACAGTTTGAGGTAATGAGGCTAATTGGGGATAACTCAGTAATAATTCCTAATTGACAAAGTTAGCGGCATTTATTCCTTTATTTTATTAGTTTATTACATGCTGATTACATACCTCCAACTAGGTGTGGGCAATATAGACACAAAATTACTTCACAGTATTTCAAGGAAATTTCCAAGAATGATATTTCTGAAATTTTTAAAAAGCAATGTTTTGTCATGATTGCAGCTTGTAGGCAGCAGGGTTATTCGCGGAAACAAATGAAGAGCATTTTCCATCCTTTTTTTCCAACGAGCTTCTGTCATTGGTGACAAACTACTTAAATTAAAGTGTGAATTTATTTTAATAAGTTGCCAGCAGCAGCAGGGTAGTGAAGTGCTGTAATATAGTGCTATGACTAAAGTCACTTAACCTTGTAACTCTTTAGCGGCATGCATATTGCCACAAATTAAAAAGTGAATTAAAACATCTCAGGTAAAAAATATTTTTTATCATAGGTCGAGGTTTTTAACCAGTTGCTTAAGGCCCTGATTTTCCACCAGGTAACCGCATCAGTAATTTCTATCCACCGTTTGCTCTTCCTGTCATATGGAGTGCAACGAGTGACTGATCCAGAGATGCTCGGTTGAGTCATTTGTTTACTTTTGCTAATATATCCTCCTCGCGTGCTTTCATACCTTGGTTGTGCTCGACAAGTGTGTCTTTACCTCGATTGTGTCTTTACCTCGAGTGTGTCTTTACCTCGAGTGGTGAAACAAGCGTTGTGTTTGCACCTTAAGCGGTAACAGTCTTCTTGCATATTTTGCAAAGTATTGTGTTTTTCTAGAGGTTGTTGATGTAGCTATCTTTATAGCCACAAAATCATCATCAGAGGCTGCCACACAGCTCTCGTTCTCAGATATGCTTGGGCTAGTCTCGTTGTACAACCATATCATTAATATTGCAATATGATACTTTTATATCATGTAAAAACGTACATTGACATCACTGGCGATATGACATGGCACAGCTGCACCTGTATGATCACACAGCATAGCAGCAGGAACAGTTTTGGATTCTGTAATAATCAAAATAGAACCGAGTTAATAACACCTCTTGGTGTATTGTTAAATCTTCCACATAGTTTACATGATGGCTTGTTCCATCACTTCTAGTATTATGTTTGCAATAATGTAAGACTGGTCTATTTCACTTTAAGGGTTCAATTAAGCAATAAGTGTTACATATCCAGTGTCTGAAAATGTCTGGCTAAACCTGATCATCTTAAGTTCAATGTTTTTAAAAACTCATTGCAAACCCAGAGGAGTAGTATGAAGCTAGTTCAACACAGCCAGACCTTTCTTTGGATTATGCTTCAACAACACAGTTGTAGAGGACTGTTAGCAGTCATCTGTCAACCACTGGTATCAAGAGAAAAATGCATGTTTCTGACTGGTTGTGAGTGGTCGTCTGCCGAGCTCAGCTGCAAAGATGATGCTGCACCAAAAGCCGCCTTATGATTGCTTTGGTCACTAGCAGATTGCTGCGGTTGTCTGTCGTTAGTGTGAAAGACACCAGCTAATTTGCAACGACTCACAATTTTCCTCTATGAGTAGCACAAACTAAATCACTTTTCACTCTTTCACTACCACTTGTTGAGTAGTTTGCCTGTATTTGCTGCCAGGTTGCTGCTGTCTGTCATACAGAACAACAGCAACCTATTAGCAAATAAAGCATTTACAAGGAGGTTTTCAGTGCAGCACCGTATACCTCTTTGCAACTAATTTCATACTAGCAACATCCAGAAACCACTGTCAGCAGCCAAAATACACGCTTTCCCTAGCGATCAACAGTTAACAGGTTGCTGATGAGTCTCTAGACCTGCATGAATGAGACTTGAGAAGTTGACTTGCCAGGAAGCATTAACTCATTAGGGAATACACATTTTTGCCATTTGTGACTGGTGGTTGGCAAATGGTTGCTGACAGGTCTCTAGGCCGATGTTAAAGAAGCAGTGGTTGGCTCAACAAAACCTAAGAACCCTATTAGACATAGTCAGCATAACAACAACAACAGTTACTACCTTTCCTTCTTAATCCAGGATTTCTTCATCAGGGTTATAAAAGGGCACATTTGTTTTATTGTTCAGAAAATGGATTATACTCAGTTTGCCAAGTACATTTCAAATGTCCACAGGCAGCAACTTGTAAATTTGTAAATTTGCCAAGTACATTTCAAATGTCCACAGGCAGCAACTTGTAAATTTGTAAATTCTAACCCTAACCCATGTTTATTGTATCACTAAGTGCTCTTTCGTTGCTGCCATTTATTTCTAACACCAGGGGAAATGGCTGATATATAGAAATAACATTTTTTTTATTCAAGCCGAAGTGAAAGTCTTTTTTTTTATGGTTGTTATCTGTGACAAATAAAGATGGCTGCTTTGATTTTTAAGCAGTATCACAAGTGTGGAACATACCAGCCAGCAAATCAGGAGCTTGCATAAAAATATACTTATTTGTTCAGCATTCCTATTTGAATATATGGATATTGATCTAGCAAAGTTTGGCTCAACAGATTTGGAAATAAAAAATATCCCTACAACTGAGAATCTGTATTGCTCTTGATAATGTCATCAGGAAAAGAACTAGTGATTTGTACAGCTGATTTCAGTAGGAAACTCTAAGAATAGAAATAAATATGCAGCATTATGCATCTTTAAATATGCAGTTACCATGGTAATCTAACCAGGTCAGAAGAGGTCCTCTTAACGACACTTAAAAGTTTGGCTTTGGTCTCTACACACACAACTAACTCATTCATCTTGTCGGAGTTTACGCTCCTCAGATTTGTCTTTTTGAGTGGAACATTAATACTTTTGAAGAGTGAGTCCTAGAATTAGGGGGAAAAGATCTAGAACTGGATTTATCCTTTAATTAAAAAGCTTTATGCTCCACTACAAAGGCCAAAACAAAGGAAGGAATTAAAGCAAGCAAAAAAATAAATAAATTACAATTTATTTGAAACAACAAAGTTTGTAGCAGCTCTCCAAGGCATATTTTGTTGCTATGAGTATAGTATTTTGCTAGCTAGATTTGTTATGGCAAGACCAAGCATGATAAAATCAAGCTAAGCCACAAGCTTTGGAAAAAAAACTAGATAGACTAGAATTGAAATGATATAGACGCTGAGAAGAACAAAGCTGCTTGGCACTCAGGAGTCATTGTGGATGACTTAACACGAGGCTGCCTTCCACTGAAAAAAGACACCCCTACCCTCCACCTACAAACACGCACACACACACAGACACACACACACACCCTCCCTCAGTGAGTCCTTCAAAGCCAGATTGTGGTCTTTAGTGTAAATAACATGTGCTGGGTTTGATGCAGACAGAATTAATGACAACACTCAGTCCAAATAACAGAGGGCTCATTTCCGTCTGGCCTGCTGTCCTTATGGAGATGAAGACACCTCATTGGCACGAACAACACATTTGTCTCTGTGTGTGCGTGTGTCTGCATTGTCTCCCACAAACATCATTAATAATTATTATTCGTAGAATTAAACTTCTGTTTTAGTATGAGTGCTGCTTTGTTTCTGTTCTGGTCAGATCAAATTGACAGATTTATATTTTAAACCCTGTTTTCCCTCCAGGCTGTAACAGTGTAAATTATTTAGGTAAGGTTAATGAACAACCACAAATTCTCAGAATAGCTTTTTGATGGTCTTGACATACTTTTCATAACTACCTTTCTGTGTGAACTTATACATCTGCCTTTTCAAGCTTCTGTTTTTGTGTTGCAATTTTCATTTATTTGTATTTGTCATCAAATTGCTTCCACTTGAGCACTTTTCTCGTGTTATTCAGCGTGTGTGTGTGTGTATTCCTGTGTGCACATACACTGGAAACCAACGAACCAAGTGAATCTTTCTGCTCCAGCAGTGACGCCACTCAGTGATTTAAAGAGGCAAACAGGGCCGACCGTCTCGCTGCACGGAAAGTGAAAATTACTATCCTGCTTTTGAAGACCGTTTACATTGTTGCTGTACAGGTACTCCTCTCTGTTCCTGCTCCGTGACTAAGTGCTGAGTCACAAGCCCCTGATGTGAAAGCAGGCAGTCCGCCTCCAGCAACCTCTGTTGTGGTGTTCGGAGGGTGCCTGCTTCGAAGAATACAGGTTTATTGCCTCCGAGATATCTTGTAATGGCTGAGTGAGAAGAGGGGGAGGTGATGACTACACAGACAATTACAAAACTTGGGAATGCTGGAAACAGTTGTGCGTAATCTTGCCACAGGCAACAGGTGAATTGCTTGTTGAACTCGGGAAGAATGTTTTGCAGCATTTACAGTAATAAGTTTCCAGTATTTCTAATCTGCTGTTACTGCCAAGCCTTTTGGAGCAGAAATTGTGCAGCGATTGAAACAAAAAACAACCCTAACCCTACGAAACAGTAAAATACCCCTGGTTTTTTCACTTTTAGGGGTGGGACTCAATTAAAAAATCTAATAAATTAGATACTTTGTAATTAATTAATCTTGATTAATCGCAAAAGAAAATTTGCCCCAAAGCGCAAATGGGGTTTTTTTTGTCTGTTTTTTTAAATTTTAAAGGATTTTATTGGGCATAACTAATAGACATGGACATAAATATTGTAAACTCAAGCACTTTTAATCTATGGGGGAAAATGCATTGAAACTGCATTTCAATGCAAAACAGAGGAAAAAAAAATATCCCTGGCCAAAATTGTGCAGACTTCAAAATAAAGTGTTATTTTAAGAACTTTAAGTACATTTTCAAAATGGTATTGTCTTTAAATAATAATAATAAAATGTTTAACATAAAGTTCAGTTTTTCTTCTTAAAAAAATAAGGCAGAAACTTATAAGTTTATTTATACAGCTTCACCTTTAAACTCTGAATAACCTTAGCTAACATTATTTTGTACATTAGGCTAAAACAGTGTGAACATTAAACATTTTGGTGCAAAAAATAACAAATCTGTTGGACTCACAATTTACTGTCCATCTCTTTCAGCCAGTTACTTTGGCTACGTTCACTGCAGGTCTTAATGTTCAATTCCGATTTTTTGATCAAATACGATTTTTTTTGTCTGCTTGTTCACACTACAAATTAAATACGACAGCAAACATGCGCAAAAGAAGACGTCACACACAACACACTCTGTTTAGACCCAGAGCAAACAATATTGTTTGACTGATGGCCCTTAACCCTTTAAAACTGGTCAGAGCGGGCACGCTCCGTTTTGCATAACTATTTTTAAATCCCGGTAGCACTGCAACCATGTGAGCTAGCGCAATAATTTTTTTTGCATATGAAACCGGAGGAGTTGTACTTACATCTTATGCCATCAGCTTGTCCTAGGTCACAGTTTCCTTCCACATACAGCTTTGCAAAAACTGCATAAAAAGCACTTGCAGCAACAAAAACATAATACTCCAGAAACACGCTTTGCCAATCTGATCAGCTGTTCATAACACTTCCTACGTCCATCAGCGTGAACTATCGCATGTCCGCCATGACCTGCCCGAAACCGGAAGTGACGTCATTTTCGCGGAAATGTAGTTTTTTACCATCAAGGCCTCATGAGCCTATACTGGTGTTTTTAAAAGTTATCTTTGACTTTATGACTTTCTGTGTCGTTTCTGGGATGCTTAGGACTCATATTGCACTGCTGGAAATAGTTTATTTTGATGCATATGCTGCTTTTTTGCAAATTTGCAGTATAATATTTATTTTCGTTTTTCCTGCAGTGTGTAGAAATTGGTGTATTTCAAAAATAAAACTATGAAGAAACTCAAAATAAATTTCCTGTGGTGGGAAACTATTTTGTGCAACTTTTTTGTATTTACAGTTTTGAGGGATAAGCCTCTTAAATTTCTCTAACTAGAAATATATGTTAAAAAACAAAAACGATTTTCAATTTTTTTGTAGTTTATTGCACTTTTTTGCAATTTATGTAATTACTACGCACTTTATGCATGCTTAATATTAGAATTTAGGCTGTAATGGTTGTATTGATCTATAGCAACTTGAAAAGCTCCCAAAAATGGCTCTACAGCATGTAAAAATATAATATAAGCTGTGGCGGACTTGGTTCTATGGTAGGTCTTAAAGGGTTAATATAAAGACTTCGGACTTTACGTTTCCCAAGTTATTTTGTTTTTTACATAATAATGTAAATAACCTAATAATTATCCTTATTGCTGTTTTAGAGGAGCGGTGCTTCAAAGGATAGTCGCAGAATCCTGTCAGAATCTGCAGATTATACAGTATAAATAAAATGTTCACGTTTTTCCAACGTTGTCTTCCCAACAGTTTCACTGACATCTACGCTGGATGGCCAGGAAGCGTTCGCGATGTCTTATTGGGTGCTTCTCCGGAGCTGATAATTGGCGTCTGTCTTGTGTCGGTGACGTAAAAGACGGATTTAATGCGACATGACTATTCTAAGACATCGGATATGTATCGGATTCAGTACCACATACAAAAGTGACCCAGATCGGATTTGAAAATATCGGATTTGTGTCGTTCACACTGTCATACCATGATCTGATATGGGTTGCATAGGGTCAAAAAAATCGGATTTGATGCGCTTTCGCCTGCAGTGTGAACGTAGCCTTAGACAAACTAGCCTGTTCACATTTTCAGAGCTCAAGTTCGCATTTTTGTTACTATGTGACCTGCAAGTCTCTCACATGGGGCAGAAGTGGCAGGACTAATCAAATAGTTTCAGGCCAGGACAGAAAGCTGTGGGTGGGTCCCTGCTCGTCTGGACTACCACTGTAGTCTGTCTTGCTGATGGTTACACAGGGCTTCCTCATCTGAATCTGTAGCGCATTTTCTAACCCCCTATGTTCTACCACTGACAGTCCAGACCAATCCATTTTGCGAGAGAATTTGCAACTTTGTCCGATGTTGACTTATTAATTTCCTCTTGTTTCTGGTCCTGAAGCCAGCCATTTCCTCAAGTTTGGTCTGCTGACACTTTTTGTTGGTACTCAAACTGCTAGCATAATCGGTATACCATGAAATCATGCATTGACAAAAGTTTTCCTTTGTAATGCAAAGTGCATTTAGATGCTTTACTTTTTTCAAACTAATTAATCGAAAATAGCACGTTAAACCCCCACCCCTAGTTATTTTGTATATATCGCTTGGTGTTAGGGTATTCTCTGTCTGGGATAACTTTGGATTCCAGTTCCCATTTAAGTCATGGAAAAGGCAGCACTAGCTAGCTATGGTAGAATGACCTGCTAGCAAGACTACTAGTTGCCATAACTACCTATTTTTCAACATGACTTTTTATAGCTGTGAGCACAAAAGCAATAACGTTGGTTTAAAAAAAAAAAGGTAATTTATAGCCCTTGTTACTCTAGCCTCATGCACAGACTAAGGTACTAGCAAAATTTATATTAACTGATATGTTTGATTTTTTTTTCAGAAGTAACCATAGTTGATGTATTATGTTATCTTCTAGATTATTAAATAAATGCAAACTGCTGTTTGTAGTTGTTGTTTTTCAGTGCTTAAATGTTGGTGATGCCACAGAGACCAAAGTAAAACAGTGTATCAAAAGTCCACTTCTGTCAAACGTGTCAGTGTCGTGTGATAGTTTTTCCTCCGTAGGTGTCCATGTCAAGCTCTGAGGAAAATGAAGTTGGAACTTTAATATACCAATGGATGGTCTCAGAGTTCAGTGGTAATCCTTTGCCTCACCCCACTCAGTCTGTAGAAACACATATGGATTGACAGTGCTTTAGGCGTCATCCATTGTTTTGCCTTCAATTAGGTGGATTGAATCTCCTCCATCAATTAGCCGACGTCTTGAGTTCCACTGTTCTTTTCACTCAGCGAGAGCGGTTCATCTCTTTTCACCTGAATCCCAGTGACACCTCGCCCTCTTTTTGTTGTCATGGGCTGCTGTAGCAGCTAAGGTGTCATGCCAGCTAAAAAGAAAAGTGTCTTCATCCAAACAGTATCACGCTTCTCTCCCAAGGGATCAATAGCACCTTCTTTGTACGCCAACTGGCTCAATAATTCATGATGCCAATTTAAAAATGCAATGAAGTAGCTGTCACTTAGCACACTCTCTCTGCTCTGGCCCTTGGAGATGATCCCGCACGAAAGGCCATGCTTCCTGTCAGTGACTCAGTTTTTCTGTGTAACTTGAGCATAGGCTTCGCACCTCTACTGCAAGCTTCTTCTTGCTGGTTCACGCCTGGCTCTGTGGTGCGTAGTTACCACTCGGTTATTCGATCCCTGTCCTTGCTGGTTTCCTTTTTACGGCTCCATGATTAGCCCTATAGTGTGTCAGACTCTCCGTTTGACACCTCAGGTTGGGTATCTGCCTGTACTAGGTTTTTCTTTGTGAGGACACATTTCTTCCATTGTCTTACAATGCTCAGCAGGTAGAGAAAGGCCCAAAATTCCCCAGTGGAATTTAATTGTAATAAAATGATTGCATAGTTTTATGCAATACAATGCATACAATTAAAAAGATGCTATTTTGTGATGTACACACATTTTAAAACTGACTTTATGACTACAGCTGTTTTCATTATTTAATAATTGGATAATTGGGGATAGGCAATAATCTAATTAATTTCAAAATTTAAGTGAAAAGGAGATATAATCTTTGCAGATGATTTTTTTTTTTCATTGTCCTAGTCAATTATTCGCTTTATTATAATACTTGATACAAAAGCGAGCATACATGGGAGTGCTTTTCCTTTTGATGATTTACAGATTAGGACAACATGTAGCAAATACAGCATTCATGCTTTGTTGCAAACGGGTGTGGTGCACAAGTTTGCTTCTCTTGATTTCAGTAATTGGTTAATTTTCAGTCAAACATACAACCATTTAAAATAAAAATTTATGGTGTAATGTTTCGCTTCATCAATCAAATGGCACACAAAAGTCACAAAGAGTTGCTGACATCTGGATTGAGTCCAGAGGACATGGGTCACTGTAACAAGAACTAATGAATTTTTAACTTGATTCTGAAGCGATAGGGAGAAAAACCCTTACGAAGAACATAGATGCTTACGTACTAGAATCACATTTAATACACTTCAGGGGTATTCTAGGGGTGTCACAATATTTTTATGGTGTTATGAATAAATCATTGTGCAGCTGTGCTTTTTGTATGCCTTTTTACAGATATTGCAAGTGCATGGAAGTGGTATATCACTTTTAGGCACACAGATATTTTGCCCTAGATATTTATTATTATTATTCACTAATAATGATTTAAAAAGTGAAAATACTTTTTTTGGCACTTTATATAGTTGGGTGGAAACCAACATTTCCCTTTTAGTGCTTGGCAGTAGTGGAGTCGAAAAAATCTTTCAACAGGAAGAAACCACAAAGAGTGGGTTTCTACCTAGACTGGTGTAGAGGAGAGAAAAATGTTTTTATATTTTGAAGTGTGGTTTTAAGTTAGGTGATTTCTACAGTTTAAAGTTTTTATCCTAACAGGTAAAACGATGCTATTTGTAAATGTATTCTTATTTGTGTTTATTTTATTTGCTGTTAACATCACATATTGGGGTGGCTGTAGCTCAGAGGAATGAGCAGGTCATCCTGAGCAGGTTTGATCCCAGGCTGCTCCAGTCTGTAAGCCCATGTATTCTTGGACAAGATACTGAACCCTAAGTTGCTCTCTGATCCAATTATTCATGTATGAATACTAGATAGCATTTAGGTGTAGAAAAAATGCTCGTATGGGTGGGTGAGGCATGTTGTATAAAGCGGTGTGGTGTGAGTCTACATAAGAGCCAGCCCATCTACCATTTTAAAACCAATCGTGCATTTTTCATCACTGAAGAGAAAGTTTTGTTTTCATTGGCTCACTATTTTTGAAAGTAGTGACATTCATTTGTGACAAAGGGCATGCCAATATGGCAGGAAAGACTCTCTTGAATCAAAGTCCATTATCGGCTTCTGACACTGTCTACTGCGTTTTTTTTGTGCTGCCTCCTGGTAATTTCCCACACATCTCACTCAGGGAATGTGGTGGCTGGTTGAGCAATCTGCAGCATCTGAAGACCTGTGATGAACACTCTCAGGGATATTTGCTACATACGTCACATTTGTTCACTGCCCTATAAATAGTTGCTTAGTTTACATGTTGGGCTTTTAGCGGTCACTGTTACCCAGAACTGTCTTACTGAGACAGTAAAGCTCTTATCGTAGAAGGAATGTACAAAATGTGGGTAAACGGGAAACAAGGAACGGCGAAGATAAATAATAATTAGCGAGTTTTCTTCAGTTTTCTGCTTTTCATTATTTGGTTTTTGATCAAATATTTGTTCAGTTTATTTGTTATTCACTATGCAGCAGCACTTTTGTGGAACAGCGAGAAAGAACCCAGTTTACTGAGAAAACCACCTTCTCCATAACCTCAAACCATCTCTTGGAGAAGAGTATTCCTATCATGAAACAATAAAAGATGTCATTTAATTCTATGGTTCACTGAACTATTCTCTGCTTCTGAGAACCTGAGGATGAGCCAGATGAGCTTTTAGTTTTGGTAGAAGCTGATTTTTCTGCCAAGTACATACTAAAGCACTCTTTAATGATTTCCAGGCTTGTTCAAATTGGTAAAACATGTCAGCATCACTTGTAACATATGTTGAAATGCAGTAGATTGCTAAATCACATTCTAAGCAGTCAAGCTCATCAAAGCAACACATTCTCAGCTGAGCTCAGAACACTGTTTATTCACAGCATTTGCGTGCTTAGTGTTTTGGACTTCTTCCTCCATCTTAACCTTGTGAACTCTTTCTCGCCTTAAAATTTCCTCTGGTGTTTTCTCACGTTAAAATGGCCCACTTACGGGATATTTTGTCTGCATTTCCCAGGAATTTTTCAAATTAATATCACATGTCTGATGAGTAAAATATTGAAATTTTATTAGTTTTCCTTAGCATGGAAGTTGGAATGAATATCAATATTTAATGTCTGACTTGAAGTTATGAACTAGCAATGACCTAACGTCTGAGCCTCTGGTTAATTCATCTAGTGTTCACTAAAGCCTCGTCAGAAATGGTCTCATTGGAACGGTAGCCTTCAATAAGCTATTTTTATGGAGGTGAAAAGGCTGAAGTATGCCAAAGTATACAAGAACTAGATTGGAAATCAGTGGCAGCAGGTATTATGAATGGGAGAATATGAAATTTTCATCAGTTCAGCATTGAGTGCCTACACTCACTGTTGTCCAAACACAACACCAGTGCAGTAAAAGTGTACCAGGGTAGAACAAAAAACAACTGAACACTCAGTCATGGATTGGCCTCTCCAGAGGCATTACTGAACAGAACAGAAGGCAGCCAACATCCAAAGAAGAGCAATGAATGTCCCTCAAGAAGCCCAGAGAACTATTACCGAAAACTTTGATGTTAAACTCAAATTTCATGTTTGATATACTATAGTTATGATTCTATACTTTCCTCTACTCTCATTACTTACAGGCAATGAGCGATAGGCCATTCATCCAGAAGCTGTTTCGACCAGTTTCACCTGAAGGCAATGCATACACCCTTGGTGACCTGCTAAAGGAAATGTACCCAGCTGCTATAACAAATGATGGTAAGTGGTACACACAGGCAAGTTCGAAGTGAGGGAGTGGGTGAAATGTTGTGTCTTCACTTTTTTTTTTTTTTTTTTTTTTGTAGTCAGCAGCGGAGTCACATTTGCATCTCCTTAATAACAGATAATGGCAATGCCATCAGGAATAATACAAGCATAACATCACTAACATAAACACACAAGACTGTAATGCCGACATCGCCACCAGTTAACACAAGAAGTAACAGAATGTGTTATCTTTGGTTTTCTTATCAAATGTGGGTCATGCTATATTCCAGAAGTGAGAGGAGAAAAGAAAGGATCCCTTCTTCTTCTTCTTCTTTTTTTTTATGCTGCTACATGAGACATGTCTGAGATTCATTCTCAGAGATAATAAGGTAATATAACCATGAGATGGTCTCGGTGAAGAAAAACGGTGGTAGTTGCCAGAAAATGTGAATAGATATGGGGATGGGTAGATAAAGAGTTGTGAGTCATTAAGGCTATATTCACACTGCAGGTCTTAATGCTCAATTCCAATTTTTTGATCAAATCTGATTTTTTTTGTGTGTGTGGTTCTTCACACTACAAAATAAAATGTGACAGCAAACACGCTCTAGTGTGAACGGTTCACGGCCCTCAAAGCAGCCTGCATGCGCAAAAGAAGACACACAACGCGCTCTGCTTACGGAAGTAAAAGTGGCGGCTACAGAGCTAGTAGGTGTTGTTGCAGCCGTCTAACAATTTTTGCACAGTCGAAACCGACAGAATTTTGACAAATTAATTAGAGAAAGAAGAACACTGAGAAAAAAGAGAGTGCGTGTTTTAACAATGGGCTTGTTTGGAGCAGGCGCTGCTACCAGAGGTATATATGGACACAGAGTCATTTAGCTTGAATAGAATTGTCTCCCCATATGCCTTGCTCCGTCACCGGTTTCCGCTGCCATGCTTTCTCGTTTGTCTTCTCCGGCACTGATAATTGGCGTCTGTCTTGTGTCAGTGACGTAAAAGACGGATTTATTGCGACATGACCATTCAAACAGCAGTCGCTTTCTAAAACGTCAGATATGTATCGGATTCAGTGACCCCGCTCGGATTTCAAAACATCGGATTTGGACTGTTCAAACTGTCATACCATGATTGGATATGGGTCGAATAGGGTCAAAAAGTCGGATTTGATACGCTTTCACATGCAGTGTGAACGTAGCCTAAGAGACAAAGTCATGTGACATAAAGTCTTGAGGTGAGCTGTAATCTTAATAAAAGAAGGGGGGGGGGGATGTTTGGTACAAATGACAACACCTGTTTCTCACTATCAACTACACTAAAAATACACTAAAAATGTATGATTTTTGCAGTGGGTTTTCAGTAAAATAATTTATTTTTATTTTATGTTTTTTAAAAAGAACATATTCTGCCATTTAACAATAACTTTTCACAGGAAAGTGTGCAATGAGCTAACGGAAACTTTTCTCTTCTTGTACACATTTAAGAGTCATGCTGAAAGACGTCTTTCATTTCCCACAGCAGAATTTCTTCATCTCTAGAAAAAACTGAAATGTATTGTTGAAATTAGACTTCTTTTTTATATTAGAATATACCAGGGATTCAGTGTGTCGTTGAACCTCTTAACACTGACAGAAAGGGTCATTTTCACTGGTCTAGTCCACTTGAGATCAAAGTGGGCTATATTTGGGCCACGATGTAAAATGAGTTTGAATGCCTGTGTTGCCTGTGTTACAGTTTTAAGAATAAGGAGAGAAATGGATCAATATGCTGAGATTTACTTACTTTATGTCCAGGTTTTGGGGCAGTAATCTGAGATGTCTGCTAAGGCCACAATATGATATTTTGAGCTCTGGAACCTAAAGATAATGGCTATGTTCTGTAAAGTGACCACTTGGGGAAAAAGTTACAAACAACATGTTTATCCTTTTTTTTAATTCTTATTATTATTATTATTATTATTTTTAAATAAAGTGAACTGAAAGAGCAATGCCAGTTGCATATACATAAAATGACACCTAGTGTGGTATAAAGGCTTTGTTCACCTGTGGCATACACAGTTTACTTGCAGCTGTGATGGAGGCATGGAAATAATGAAAGAAGAGATAAGAGGAGAGGAGGAGAAAGAGAGCAGCAGCAGTCTAAACAGGCAGTGTCTGCGCAGGAGGAGAGAGGAAGTAGATAAGGACACAATAGTGTGTTAGGACAGAGGACCCACAGGAAACTCACCTGCATGAAAGAGACAAAACCATTAACAGCCCCCCTTCTCCCTCTGTCTGCCTAACTGTCTATTTAACATTCACTCTCTTTCTGTCTCGCCCTGATTGTTTACATTTAGGGCTTTCCGCAAGGATATAGAGCAGCCATTGAAGAAAACTAGCCAGCTAGGGACGTGTAGGTCCCCCAAAATAAAAACATGACTATAAAAGTAAAAATCTGGCCAATATGTTCACATGCACCTATTACTTTTTGTTAAGTTCTCTCTTTCTCTTATATTTAAAATAACTAAACTACGGACAACAAGCGACTGTTTTTACTTTGTTGTTAGCAACAATGACAGTAAACCCAGCGCTTGCCGTCCACTTATTTTCTACATAAACCTTTCACAATAAAGCTGAAGATCCTGTTGAGGTTTTCCAAAATAAACTGAAATGATGACAAACAGAAGGACCAGTCAAAACAAATCAAGGACCTTATTTCTAAACGAGGGGCTACCTCTGACATGGACATGGTTTGGTTCTGAAAAGTGGGACATGGACAGAAAAGAGCCGTCAGGTGCTCAAAATAAACCTTAGACTCAAATGTTAGAACAGGCTTTTTCCAGCAGCATGCCGTGTAATAAATACTGACAAAGAAAATGGCGGCTGTTACAACTTACATCTAAAAATGTAGTTTCATGTAGGGCTGTGCGATATGACCAAAATCTCATATCCTGATATAAGACATCTATCGTCCCAATAACGATATAAATCACAAAAATTTAACATTTTCTGTAAATTCAGTGAATCTTGGGCAGCTCGACTTGTGTGAAGTGTTTCCAGCTGGGCGTCATGTAGCTGGAGTCGAGTGTTTTAACCAATGCATGAACCTATACATTTTTAGACATAAGTTGTAACGGCCGCCGTTTTCTTTGTGAGTATTTATTACACGGCGTGCTGTGGGGAAAAGCCTGTTCTAACGTTTGAGTCTAAGGTTTATTTTTTAGCACCTGACGGCTCTTTTTTTTCTTCTCATCGGTAAATACTCTGCATACTCTTTCACGTGATTCAGTTTATTTTGAAAAGTCTCAACAGGATCTTGAGCTTTATTGTGAAAGGTTTATGTGGAAAATAAACAAGCGGACATGCGATGGTTTTACTGTCGTTGTTGCTAACGACAACGCATAAAAACAGGCGCTTGTCCGCCTGTAGTGTGGTTATATTAAATATAAGAGAAAGAGAGAACTTTAACAAATTAATATAGCCACTGCAGTGACCATCAAAACCATGAAAAAATATTGCCGTAAACAGTTTATTTTGCGACACCACGAAACAAAAGATAGTTTTAAATGAAACGATGAAAAACGACATTTTTATATTGTCATCCGATATACATCGTTATATCGAACAGCCCTAGTTTCATGCATCGGTCAAAACACTCGACTCCAGGTAGACGACGCCCAGCTGCAAACACTTCACTCAAGTTGAGTTGCCTGAGATTCACAGAATTTACAGAAAATGTAAAAAATTTTTACATTAAATACACAATAGCACTAAAAAGCTTGATTATTATCATATTTTAAATCTCCTAAAGTATGTAATTAGTTTTATTTCGGCACCAAGCCACTGCAAGATTTGCTTGTATCAAAGTAACCCAAGATGTTAGATTTATCCAATTCTATGCAACAAATAACACAGCACACAAAACACATCTTCTGCAGCTAGTACACTCAAAAATAATTCAAATAAAACAATAGAGTAGTGCTTTTTAGTATATGTCGACAAAAATGGTGCGAAGGGTTTAGGGTGTGATGCCGGCTTCTTCACTGTTTTGGTTCACCCTCACCCCTCTATAGCCTCAAAGCCCAGTTGAACAAAGCCTTTAACATCCATTGTACATTACCCACTTATCAGTAAATGGGAAAACGCAAAGCACAAGATATTTACTTTAAGAGTTGGTTAAAAGCCCAAAAGCAGACTTAAAAGTAAGTAAATATTGGAGATAGAGAGGTAGCACCCTACCTGCTACAGAGCATAGCCATTAACTTTACGTTCCAGAGCCAAAAATATGGTGTTGGGGCCTTAGCAGCAATATGGTAAAATATATTGTTTGGAGCACCCAGCATGGACAGGAATTGAAATCACTATATCAGAGGAACAGCATAAGTGGAGCAGTTTGGAGACAAAGTAAGAGAGGCAGGGCTGAGACCGTTTGAACTTGTATAGAGGATGGAAGAATGTATAAAGTAAAGGATGCTGAATATGGAGCTGCCAGGCATTAGGAATAGAAAAATGCCACAGAGAAGATTTGTTGATGCAGAGAACCAGTGAAGGAGAACATGTTAGTTGGTGGAGCATGCTAGGGACAGGCTGCTATGGGTACAGATGATCTGCTGCAACAACCCCTAAAGTCAGCGGCCAGAATCATGAGTTGTATGAGTTCTTAGAGTTTTAAGATTGGATAGTGTTGTAGTGTAGCTGTAGGGTAGCGCACTGCGTTTCTGTGGCAGATTATGAATTGTAACAGAGAATGACAAAAGTGGATGGTGTGCACTTGTCGTTTGTTGTCTAACAGAGTCTCTGGATTACCAAGAAATTCTCCTGACCTAGTATTAATAACTAAAGCTTTAAGTGAAAAAGTAATTCAGAAATCATAATCTGTCCTTGTACAGTGCGTGTCTTTTGTGTTGTCATAGTTTCACAGCCTTTAGAGGCTTGAAACTCGGCAAGTACAATGTCTTTAGTTTCAGTGAAATCCAGCCAAGACGCGGCATCTCTGTACTGCACCGTAACAGCTGTCATAGATTCCGTCACAGTTTAAGAAAGTTGTTAGAAGTTCATTTTATATGCATTGTAGTCATTGCCGTATTTTAAGCTTTGCTTTTTTGACTGTTTGAAGAATGGAAGTAGTGGCAGATAAATCTTCCTTGTTCTGCTTTGCTTTTTGTTTTTCTGTCTGTATAGTTTTCCTGATCTAAGGCTCAATTTTCCTCTTTGATCATCTATCTCTATCTCAGGTGTAGTCTTCATCTTCCCTGTCTGCTTTCGATGTCTTTCATGTCTTTGACGTTAAATCTGCTTTTCTTTGCTCTCCTCCCTCCCAGAGGGGTCCGCCAGCCTGCCTTCTTGATCAAGGTGAAAGTGGCCTTTTGTCTCTTGTCGTTTGTTTGGTTTCCACGTCTTCCTTGGCTGCTAGATGAGTTGGGTGATAGCCAGGGATTATGGCGGCATGTTTGGATTAGTGAGACCGGGACTTGTGTTCAGCGACTGGGTGGGGTGGTGATGTTTGGGGGGAGGGGGTTTGCTGGTACTATTCTTGAAGAGTTCAGAGAACCTTTCTCTTTTTATGCCGGCACTCGAACAAAAAGAAAATCTGGGGTGCTCTACATCTGTGTGATCTTTCAAACATCAAATAACAAGGGTTTTTCAAACAAACTCCTCCTCTGTTATGTCTGAGAGAGGATTGGTGCTGACCCTGCTAGGATCCAGAAACCAGTTGTAGCAAACAAATAGAGGTGGCTTGAATTAAGACATACAAAAAGGGGATTCCCAAATCATTCTCTGTGGTGGCCGAAAAGCCTGATTTGCCGTTAGGCTTTCGTTCCCTCCACACTGCGGGAAACAAACCCAAAGCAACATTTTCCTGTAAGCAGCGGTCAACACTGACGTGTGCTGAAGCTGTCTCATCTATTTAGGTTTTTTTTGTTTTTTTTTTTGGTACCAGGTGTCTTACTGAGCAAGCTTTTGTTAGGAATTTGGCTTAGATTTGCCACAGAAATCACAGCCTGAAGGGTGACGCTGCCCACACATGACATGTGTTTGACAGACAGTTCTTGTAAGCGAAGTTGCAGGTTTTTATCGGAGGCGAGCACAATCATGAAAAACCCTTGCATTGATTATTGTCCATGAATAATCGTAGGAAAACCCCTACCTCATCATAGCCCCCACAGCCCCACCCTGACCAACCCCCCTCTTATTTGAGTGACAAATCCACACAGCGATCTCTCAGCGCACCCTCTTTCCTCCTCCCACGTTCACCCATTTCAGTAACATATTTGGTACAGCCCACTCACTATTGGCAGGCTTCCCCATACGGTTCGGCTTGGTTCGGAGGCTCGAGGGGAAGTGTAGGTTTCAGTGGCTGTTTTGATACAGCAGATATAGTGGGTTATGGTTCATGTGCGGGGGCGTCTGAGATGTGCACCAGACAGGGGAATTCAGAATGGCTTGAAAGCCTGCTTGATGACTCTTTCTATTGTTGATTAAAATGTGGTCAGCTGAGATCTTCTGCTTTCTAATTCTATCCGTACAGCTTTACTGTAAAAGACTGCGATGCATGTGAATGTTTTGATAAAAATTTCTATTGCCTTGTACACCTTAAGCAAATGGAAACATGAATGCACTGCTTGTGCTGGTAGGATCGGTGATGTTAAAATTTTGTCATGTACAAGGTTTTTCCACATCCTTAAAGAGTCTTAAATATGCATTTATGAATAAGAGGAGCTAACAAAATACTGTATTATTATAAATGTTTTAAATCTACATTTTCAGAGTAAATTTTCAGCACACAATGCTGCTATTTGCACCCCCTGTATAGATATATATCATTCATTTTGCATTGAGACCATGTTTTCGTTTGCCTAATTCTTTCAGACTGATTTTGTCTAGTCTTCACAAGGTGTTAAAAAGACATAGCTCAGATGAAAAACACATGAACAAAATATTGCATCTTGTCATTATTTATTTAATTAAAAAAATCAAGACAAAATGCACAAGCACTTTGTGAAAGAAAATAGGCACATACCATGATTCAGTTACTTGTAAAACCACTTAGCAGTAATAACTTGATGTAAGCCTCATTATATATTATATAGTAATATAGCCTCAAAATTACAGCACTATATTTAAACGAAATTGATAATAGTATTTCTGACAATATGGACGTTTTGGACGTGATGTCACGGGCACCATATTGGATGTGATAAGTGGTAGCGATCATATCCTGTCACTCAGAAAGTTTACATAGAAATTATGACTACTTCTTTTTTTCTGCCTCACAATCTCCCTATATTCTGCATCAAGGACAGAAAGAGGGTTTTTTAAATCACTTTTCTGTTTCAGTCTCACTCATGAACTGAAGTTTGGGTTCTAACATAAGAAATCCTATATGAACATATTTAATTAAATTTTGATATTATCACAATAAGTTATCGTCAGCAGATAAGTCATGCGACCCTCCCATCTTTGGACAGCTGACTGTTGATGGCTAATCAACAACATAACTCTACAAGGTAACATCATGTCAGCTAGCATTAGACTTTAGCGTCTTAAAAGTTTGAACTGCTTTCCCTTTGATCAGCATTTTGATTACGTCACATCATTAGATAGTTTATTTGTTAAGTGCAAGTCTGCTCATGATAGAGCCACGTCAAAAAAAAAGTTCCTGTGTTAATCGTGAATAGGGGTGAACTATTCACGGATAATACAGGTAAACTAACAGCAGCGCTTACTGACAGAAAATTATGGCTATCTTTAACAAGTTACCTCAGTATTATTGTTATCATTGTTAATCACAAATGAGCTATGTTGACAGTTTAAAGGATAATGCACAGATGTATCAATATCAAAATGGAATGCCCATCTTCACACAAAATACTGATTCAATTCAATTCAATTTTATTTATATAGCGCCAAATCACAACATAAGTCGCCTCAAGGCGCTTCATATTATAAATGTACTGATAAGCATTCACGTTTTTGTGGGCCTTCACATCTTGTTCAATAACATGTAAGGGGTTGTTGATAATATAATGATATAAATCGTGTGACATTAAGACTGGGAGAATGTCAGGGCTACACTTCACAGCATGGGTAAACACACTCAGAGGGTGAAAGTTAACATCCATCTTCACCCCTCCCACATAACGAGGAAGATGCTAGTCAATAATGTGTTTTACTTTCTCTGAAATAACATATACACTTGTTTGTTTACTCATGGTTGCCATAGTTTATCTTATCTACATAATGTTTAGTAGGTTTCTCACTATGTTTCAAGAGTATTACACATCCTAAATAGCCGACCTCTATGTCGGGGGGTGGACAGTGAACATTGTAAAATGAATGGCAATTTCCACCCATCCTTTCCAGTTTTACTGTCAATGATGACGCAATTCAAAGTGTGAATTTTTTACCACAAGGTGCCACCACCAGCAGCAGCAGCATTATGGTGCAATAGACACGGCAACTTCAAGTGTAAAAGTATAAAATAACACTTTAGTTTTACCAGCCTGTGTAGGATTTTCATATAATTAAAAACACAAAACAACAACAATAACTCTTGCACACTGACTCACGTACTGGTCCTGCTGCCCTTCAAATGTATTAGCAGTAAATGATGCAAGAGTTGCACTGTTTTTTCTTTTAGCAAACCTGCCATGCATTCAGGTGTGAATGAGTAATTTGCCACATAATAAAATTGAAACTGGGATGTTGTAACTTGAATTGAGCTCTTTAATCAGCTGCTTTTCTACCGTGTAATTTTGTGATTAATTTCCAGCTACAGTTTGTTCTTACTGTCATATGAAGTGATAATTTATGAGCTCTCCAGCAATGGTCTGTTGAGTCATTTGCTTACATTTGGGCTGCATATCACCAGCTTCTAGCGTCTCTTCTATGGAATTATTGACATAAATATGATACCATACTCCTCCCTCATAATCTGGTTGTACTTGATGTTGAGTCTTTGCCATCTGTTGAAACAAATTTGTTGTTTACACCTGTAGTGGCAACACTTTCTTTGCATATCTTTCAGAGTATTGTGCTTTGTCAGAGGTTCAAGAAGCTCACTTCTAATTAACAATCATCACAGGCTGACACATCGCTTTCATTCTCAAACATGTCTGGTTTTGTCTTGTTGTTTGTGCAAAAGCAAAAGTAGATACACAGAATCATTATATCACTGATAACTTTACTTAAATTGTTAACACTTTTACATCACGTGAAAATGAATACTTTTATTATTGTGGACAATATGATCGGGTTATAAGCACTGCTCTCTTGAGGTCCTGCATCAGCATTTTAATTAAAATAGATTTTACGATAAATTTTTTTTAGCTTGAATAAAATGATATCGATGCATTGAATCCTGAATCGATTTTTAAATCTAAATGTATTTTCCCAGAAACGCCAGAATCTCAGGTTAAAGCTCACAAAACTATTTCAACAACCACCAAACAGCTAAAACAGCAAATGAGAGCAGGTAAAAGACGTAAACACAAAACACGGATCGTTTACACACACGGACACGCCATTGGGGCTGAAAGCCAACATCTCACAGATTCTGATGCTGGAGGTTTTGTCACTCTCTGACCCAAATTCAGTGAACCAGCTAAAACTACACTTCACATTTGATAAACATTGTCATTAATTCCCTCTTACTTTTGCTGTTTTGCTTCCACCATAATAAAATCACACTTCCACCATTATGCTGCTGTTTTTGTTTTGTTTTTTTAATGACCTCCCACAAGAAAGGCTTTATGCTGTTCAGTATCGAAGATATGTAAACTTTTACAAATGATCCCAAATTGCAAAATGCTTAGCTTTGTAACTTTGCCCTGCTTCACTTCAGCAGCATCAGTTAATGTTCATATGTTGATTCATGTTTTCTTCCATTTTTGATCTACTGCAGAATATTTTTAACACAGTTATCTGCTATAAAAAGCCAGACCAGGAAAATCTCCTTCATGCTTTTCTGTGTTTTATCCTCAGATACTTTGACACAAAGGCATCTGCCGTGATGCTCACACCTCTAAAGTCTCACAAGTGTCAGCTTTGTATTTATACATTGATATAAAAATATGCATATGTACTGATAAATTATCAGTACATATCATTATCAAAATTGCTCAAGCAACCCAGCTGAGGTCTGGAGTTCAGGCTATTACAACATATTATTTCTTCGTTTTTTTGGTTGTTATGTATATTTATTGGTATGCTTTGGATTATTTTTCTGTTGCATGATTTTTGGCAAGTTTTAGTTGTAGATGGCCCCGCAGTTGACCCAAGAATCCTTTGGTATACAGAAGAGTCCATGGTTTACTCAATGGTTTACACTGCAAGGTGCGCAGGTCCTGTGGGGCATTCCCCTGGCAATGCCAAATAAGCCACACTTGTTCATTCCTTTTCATGATTTGACTGTCATGAATTACAGGATTTAACATGTTAACTGAGGCCTCTAAAGTCTGAAATGTAGCTCTGTCTTGTTTTTGGGTGGGTTTTTTTATTTTTTATTTGCAAAGTTCTCTTTCATCTTTGTCACTTTATAGCTAGATTTTTGCTAAATAACCAAGGTCAGAAAATCCTAGAAAGTCAATTTGGTTTCTCTATAAACGGTGTTATCAGTAAGAGAAATGTTTCATCACTCATTCAAGTGACTTAGTGTCAGCTGACTGCAGCTTTCCCCAGCCTCATAAATAGCATCGTTGCACAACATTTAAAACTAGCACCATTGCTTAACAGAGAATTCTCATGGTCATTGAACAGTGATCATGAGAATCTGCATATTTATGATCATGAAACTGAGCTCATGGCTCATTGTTAGGTAACGGCACTAGTTTCAGTTGTTGTACCGTGTATAACTTTGGGGAAACCTGCTGTCAGCTGAGACTGAGGAAGTCACTTAGAAGTGTGATATAGCGTTCCTCTCACTGAAAATGCTGCGTCCAGATGAACAAAACCAGCTTTGTGGGACTTTTTCACTGTAGGGTAACAAACTTCAAATTGTGTGATCTGTTATAACCCCACTGATGGACAGCAACAATTGCTTCTCTAAGACCATGTCTTTTCATTGTGTTAATACACATCTGAATGCTGCAGACCAGCAACACTGCCACCATAAGTAAAAGTAGCCACTTCAGGTCACTGAAGTATGAGTATGAGTGATACGTTTAACAAAAATGTAAACTCGGTAGGGACGGGTTTCGTTTGCAAAACCACGGCACTAAACTCCTTGAGATAGGGTTACAGTAACTTATTCTAAATGGATATTTCTCAGTCTATTTTTAAATATACAATCACATTTAATTTGATTTGTCAAAGAAGTTATAAACTATGGATAATGGGATATCATTTAGGACTGATATTTTCATTGCAGTAATCACAATACAGTGATGTTAATAAACTCAACCACCTTATTGCAGATTTTAAACAGAGATAATGTTTAATGTGATTGCAAGTTTGTGCTTGTTTTATATTTAAAGTGGTAATCAAAATGTCCTAAAACTTTTGTAGTGTTGCCGACCAGTTTATGTAATGCTAAGGTTGCATTAATTCAAAAGTCAAGTCAGTTTTACATGTATGGGCTAAAATTAAGTTTGTATTTTCTGTACATTAAACAAATAAAAGCTCAGTCCACAAAACATAATGTGGATGGAGTGTTTTTGTTTCTGACTCAAATGTGTCTCTAGCACAGTGTTTTCAGACGCTCAGTGTGTGGTAAAGATGATTAATTTCTATCAAGACACTTATGATTAAGATATATTATTTCGCATTTTTTCTAATCACAGTTCTTGTGCTGCTGCAGGTTAACGGTTAACATATGAAAACCATAGCTTTTATCAAAGGTCAGTGGTTTTGTAGAAAAAAGATATTGAAACTAGCATTCAGGGTCATTATCTAAAATACTGCCTACTTTATTTCTATTATGTACAGGGGCTTCATATACCCATATGACTGAGCAGAAGTTAAAAGATGTTAGAATGATAGTTTAAAGAAATAATTTGCTAAATCAAAAGTTCACAGTAAGATCCAATAAAATGTTTTAAGCAATATTTTTCTACATATAGTGGAACCCCGTCTTACGAATACCCCATTTAATGAAAAATTCAAGTTACGAAGGCACTTAACGGCAATATTTCTGCCCGCGTTACTGCAAAATGCCCGCGTAATGAAAGCCGCTGGCTCTGATTGGCTGAGCCCAGAATGCCTACAATGCCCACAATGCCTTACGAATCATGTGACAACCCCCTTGGCTTTCATACATGCGCTTCACTGTTCCACTTGAATGACGTATTGTTGTTGCAGTTAGCAATTAGCCTTTAGCCTATTGTTCACTCAAAAGGCGCAATGGGTGCTTCGACTTACGAAATTAATTCGTTCCCGAGGGTCTTTCGGAAGTCGAAGATTTTCGTAAGTCAGGGTTCCACTGTATTGTAAATTTTATATACAATCTGTGGTGCTAAACCCAAATCATATAGGTACAATGTTGAATACCTAAAAAGAAAACGGATAGCATCTTTACAAAACCTAATGAAAATCAGTTTCACCAATTTATTTTGGCCATGTCAACGGACATGTTAATATTTCAGCCTTGCAGCCTTCATCAGAACATTAGGTCATTTTATTTGCGTACACCTTTGTTTTTAATTACTATCCTATTTTCAGAATATACATGAATCTTTGAATCTTCCAGACTGTGAAAATGTCATGACATAAATGAAATGAATAACAAATTATTAACGGTGTATTAAAATGTGTCAGACAGTAACATTACATGATGACTTGTCTTCAAACATGTAATCAGAGGCCACTTTATTAAGTACACCTCGCTAGTACAGGTTTGGACACCCTTTTGTCTTTATAACTGCCCTAGTTTTTTTTCATAATATTAACACCCCACATTTACTGCAGATTTTTTGGCTACACATCTAAGATGTGAATCTCCCGTTCCACCACATCCTAAAGATACTCCATTGGACTGAAATCTGGTGACTGTGGAAGCCATTTTAATAATCATGTTCAAGAAACCCGTTTGACATTATTTGACCTTTGTGACATCGTGTTTCATCTTGCTGGAAGCAGCCATCAGATCATGGGTACATGAGCAACAATGTTGAGGCAAAGCTGTGGTGTTCACCTTATGTCACCCCCAAAGGATTTGTGTCTTCGTTTTCAAGGATTGAATAGGTGAAGTTGTTAAGCAAGTGTAGTAGTAGTAGTAGTAGTAGTAGTAGTACCATTGTATGCAATGAGCACTACCCAAAGCAGACGGGCCTCTGACCTCTGACACCACCAAGGCATTTTGACACAGGTATACCTAATAAAGTGTCCATGAGCATGCACTATACTGAACCTTCTTTAAATAGTCACACAGCGATCTTTGTGTGGTGACTGTCAAGGCATTTTTCAGTTATTGTATTTATATGTACTGTAACTTAGACGAAATTCCTGCATGCATACTTCAGTACATCAGTAAGATTTCCGTAATACTCACAGAAAGTGTTTCCATGTGGAGAGTTGGACTCGCCAGCTTTCATTCAGTAGCTAGGTAGTCATTTTTATCCACCAGTTAGTCATTAGTAATTCATTCTGTCAACCAGAAAGTCTGACCAGCTGCCAGTCATGCAGTCAGCCGCTGTTTGCTGTGAGGAGACTGCAGCATTGCGGTCTTTCTAAATAGTCTTTGGCCGCGCTTGGTTGACAAAACATGTTCTCTTGGCCAGCAGTTGGGTACTACTCAACCACAGGGTGTGTGTGTATGTCAGCAAACAAATTACTCTTTTTTTTTTTTTTTTTTTTTTTTTTATTTTCATATAGATACTGTTTATTTGCTGTGTAAACGAGTTATTATTAATGAACTGATTTGGATTTGGAGTGAGCCAACTGAGCACTTACTATTAAACCATAAGCTCTCTGTTTGGTCTTTTTAGCAGGTGTGGTCATGATTTCTGGACATGGAAAATCTTCCACTAAGCAACTTCCACTACAGAGATTTAAAGATATTTACAATCATCACTGATTACGTTTCTTGGATTTTTTTTGTCCTTTGAACAAAACATTTTTCCAAACATATTTTTCCAAAAATACTAAAATAATGGATTGTTTTCTTCTTGTCTGTAAAAAGTACTTATGAAAATCATAAGCTGGAATTGCACACTACAGCATAGTAATGTAGTTTAATTATACAATTTAAAATGCTGATGACAGGGAAAAAAAGCAGGTGATTTATTACTTAGCAGTAGAGCTGCTGGATATTGATGACTAGATCTGCGTGTTAACTCTTGTCAGCTGGCTTCAAAAAGATCTTTTCCCGGTGTTAATGGTCAGAGCTGTCACACGAATGATTCACAGAACTGTATTAGTCAAATCGGGAAAACACCACTTTTAAATCTCTATTCCTGTACGATATTCCTCAGCACTGTTTTTTTTTTTCTGTACGTGACACATCTTCTGACGGTTATACCTGTACTTCTGGTTGCTTGAGGGGGAATCAAACTCTCCATCTTGAATATAACCACCTTTTTTCTTGGCATTAAAAAACAGGTTAGTGTTGTTGTTTGTGTCACTGCCAGAATGCTTGCTCATGGGTCATTTAACCTCAGTTTGAAGGGATTTCTTTCTAACAAGACATTGTGGACAACCCATTCTTACCCTTTTTAATGGTCTTTACCTCACAAATAAACTCATTTCACCTTTTGCTTCACTCAGCAGTTCATGACAAGTAACTTGGTCTTGCTCTCATGAGAGAGAGCGTAAGAGTTGCTGGTTTTACCACGACTTCATTTTCCTAGCTTGTGTGTCTTACTGTGGTGTTTCAAAATGTTAAGCAGGAACCAAACTAACCTGCTAAAATGCCACAGCCTCACAGTGGTAACCAGCAACTCCATTTTCTGCGAGGTAAATGGAGTTGCATGTTTCTACAAATCAACAAACTATGCAAAACTTATGTAAAACTATGTATGCATCCATATTGGCACACATGCATTTTTAACATCAATTAAATTAAATTCCAATTTCAATATTCAAATGTTATTTACCACTATACCTGTGTTGTGCTCCTTTGTGCTGCAAGGGAACTTTGAGAGCAACCTTGAGATTGAGAGGGTGTGTGGGGGCGGGGTGTGAGTCAGACAGGGTAGTACGAGAAGAGGCATACAGACGCTGGCACGGCTCTCAGAAAAAAATATGATAATATATTATCAAGCTGTAATAATATAAACTATAAAAATGTGTCAGCCTATCTTAGAAACTCATTTTCTACCCCGCTCTAGTTCAGAGTTCACATTGTGTGTCTTTCATAACACCTCCGTTTTATATACTTTCCTGGTAAATACCCATGTTTTTTTCAGTGGTTTACTACTAGCGCCTCACAGCGAGAAGCCTCTGGGTTTGAAACTCCTGGTCGGCTGGTGCCTTTCTGTTTGGAGTTCACATGTTTTCCGTGTGCCTGCGTGGGTTTCCTCAGTACTCCGACTTCCTCTCCAAATCTAAAGAAATGCATGATTAACTAGTTTTTCTACACTGGTTATAAATGTGTAAAAAGTGCATACTGGTTGGAAAAAAGATGATTGTGGCATTTAATTTGGGTTTTAAAGAGCTCTTTATTAATTATGGTCCATTCCATAATCCTTATGGCATCATCTGAGTCACTAAATGCTTTCTTATGGCTCTGTCATACTAGATTACAAATAGGATGGCAACCTCCTGGTTAGTAGTTTAAAAAAAAATAAAAAATCAGTGGTTGTCCGGTGATTGCATTGAATTTTTTTTTGCTTTTGGCAACTGATTGTAATTAATTATGGTGACCAGCCGGTCACCCAGAGGTTGCTCATGCTGCCACGGCCATATACCGATCACAAGGAGATTGCACGGGTTGGCTGGTGAGAGTTGTGAGGATAAGTAGTATTTCATGCACATAATAAAATGAACTTGATGAGCAAGAATGTTAGGGGCAAAAGGTAATTTTACTTGCTTTGACAATGTCCTGGTGGTTAAAGGCTATTTTAGCACTCTACAAAGTTCAATTCCTTTGACAGTCTTTTGCTGTATTTTGATGACCTTAAGTCATCTTAGAAAGTTAAGGATTAAGTAGGTTACATATGCGATATCTCTATTTCTCTATTTCCTTCTCATATAACACGGATATGATATGTTTCTGTGGTTCAAAGGAAAAAAGCTTGTTTTAATTAACTGTGTCAATTGTTTTTGGCTTAACATGTGTCAGCTGTTCCAGTGGTGCAGATGTTCGATGTGTTTTTTGCAGACAAAGTCATCAACCCAGGCTGACCTTACTGGCAATTCAGTTTGCCTTTTCCTGCTTTTTTTTCTCATGTGTTTCCCAAATACTGTATGAATTTGTGTGGGTTTTAGCGTGACACTGCACACATTCGTCTGACTAATTTGGGTGCAGGTGGTTAAAGTGATGATCTAAAGTAATATTTATGTGTTTGAGTAGTGTATGGATGTATGAGAGTTTTTGGGGGGTGTGGCCCATTGCAAATTTCCCCGATTTCTCATAGTGATACTGTGATAATACGCCTCCTCCGCCCCCATCTGCCTTTCTGTTGCCAGGCAAGGGGTAAAGGTTAGTGATGGTTAAGAAATACCACCCAGAAACGTGTTGTGTGTGTGTGTGTAGGCGTGTGTGTGTCTGTGTCTGTGAGTGCGTGTAAAGCAGAGAGAGAGAGCGCGATTAAATGAGTGAACCAGGGAAAGTGTGTTTTCACTCTTGCTGTCACTTAAGCAGCATCTCACCTTTTACTTTCTGTGCTTTTGAACTAAATTGCACTTTTTCTCATGATTTTTTTTTTTTGGGACATTATTGCCAAATAGTTAGTTAATCATTGCTCCCCACCCCCCTAACACGGTGTCACAATTATGTACTTTGTTTCACTGTTCACAGTACAAATGAATGCAGATTCAGAATGATCAATTTCAGCCTCTGACGATTTTCACAGGTTCATTGTTTTTTTGGTTTATACACATTAAAGATTTGCTGCTCATAGATGACACTATGGAGAGGATTGTGCATTGTAAGACCATAATACGACCTTACTAAAAGGATTTTGTGTAAAGTTTAAACCAAAAGCTGCCCTTTCTTAGTTGCACGCTGTACATTCACTATTTCTTTTTTTTTTTCTTTTTTTTTTTCTTTTTTGCGTAACATTTTTCTCCTTTTCAAATTCCTTGTAACACATTTCAGTTCAGCTGTTTTTTCCTCAACAGCTCATCTGTAAGTAATGGACCTCCACCCAAAGATGATTTTCTTCAGAGTATGGACTCTTCAAATGCCGTCATCAAAGAAGAAATAACATTTAAAAAAGAAAAGAACAAAAACTTTTGTTTTTTTTTATCCTCTTTCTTTTTCAGATTGTGGCTAAGTGGTTTGAGCACAGTTAACCAGAAGTGCAAACAACACATCCTTTTAATTTCGCACTTCTTGAATCTTCAAACAGATTTTATTATGTTTAAAATGCATTAATAATGCTATTGTGAGATAATTTATTTAATTAATTAATTAATTTCATTAATTAATTTAATTCCACCAACAGCTGTACTGGAAATGAATGGTGAAAAATCATAAATAAATTAAAAATTCAACAAAATAGTTATCACTGTTTAGAACTTGTTTTTTCCTCTCACATCTACATGGTTTGTACTTTTCTCAAATGCATTTCTAGGTGCTCAGAGGTTTAAAAGAAAAAACACTTAAAAAAAGAAGAAGTTTTATTTCTGTAAAATAAAGTCCTGTTTAGATGCTTACACATGCACAAACTGTATTCACCAGACTTCCTGCATGCACATAGCATCAGTTAAAATAAGCATGCAGAGGCCAAGCCATTCCTCTTTTTCTTTTTTTTTTAATCATCTGCTGGGGTAATCTTATGAACCGTTACTCTAAAATAGCACTTTAGCTAAAATGATTAAACAATTCTGGTTTGTTTTGAAGACTAGTACCAATACTGGATTACATAAAAGCAGTTAAAGAGCTTTTAAATTTAAATTCCAGCTGCCACCAGTAGAGGCAGCTCACAGGTCTGGCCTAAATGTGCACAGCCTCCATCTTCAGAAGCAAACCTTTGCTGAGAACTTGCATTGCTTTTTCATTTTAACTTATTGCATGTTTCTGTTTGCCAGTAAGTCAGCAGGTGTGGGGTGGAGTTGCTTCTCAGACCGGCAGTTAACGCTCTGTCTTAACCGTCCTCCTGATATTACGTGGAACTGAATGAGGACAACAGTGTGTGTGTGTGTGCGTGTGTGTGTGTGTGTGCGTGCATGTGTGTGTGTGTGCGTGCATGTGTGTGTGTGTCTGTGTGAGGACAACAGTGATAGACAGGAAAAGGGCAATCACTGTCTGCCTTTCTCACGCAAAGACAAATGCAAAGTACAAATGGTAAAAAGCTCAAAAACGGTTTCTCAAAAATAAGTTCACGTTTAAAATTTCAAATCTAAACTAAAAGAATTGCAGTGTCATTTCTGCCTGTACGATGAACTGGACCAAAAAATAGTGACTGTTTTTATGTTAATTGACATATTAAACATAGTTTCTGTTTTATGGCCAATTAAAAGGTTTGTCACCTTCTGGCCTGCTCACTGCAAAAATATGTCTTGAAGCATGAATATCAGTCAGGAAGGAATTATTGGTCAGAGAAGTCAGAATATTTATGACTTTAATGAAATTAAAATATGAACAGATAACATAATTTGAGTTGCTTTATATAAACTGCCCTGCACATTACAAAAATGTAATGATTTTGTAATTTATTATATTAAAACTAGAGGTCAGTTCCTTACTCTAAGAAGAGATTATCATTAAAGCTCAGTGGTAGAAAATATGCGTGCATACTTTTTTTCTAAACATTTCTGGTCTTCAGAAATATGTCTGAGGCTTGAAATGAGTCTGAGCTGCAGTATGCATGCGTCCAACCACTACTTGGATAAGTCTGTACTTGCATAAATCTATATAAAAATTCAGAAACTTTTTAACATTTTAAAATCTGCTAAAACAAATGTAATTGCGTCTTAAAAATTGTTGGAAAGAATATAAAATGTACTAATTATTAAGGCCTTAGTATTAAGTACAGCTAAAAGTAGTAATAAGGATGGTCATCTTGGCGTGGTCTCCTGTTCATTGCTCTTGTGTTACCATGATTATCTTTTCTTATTTTTGTACCATTTTTACTTTTATGACATTGAGGTAGTTTAGATGAAAGGAAAAAGCTAGTGCTTGTAATTGCTAAAGGAGTTTTATTCTTAATTTCCCATATTAAAATGAAATAATTTTCCAAATTCACACCTCATTTCTTCAGACTTGACAGAGCTCCTTCAGAGGACATCATGCCACTGCTGATAAAGAGATCATTGGTTAAACTAGAGGAGTTTACAGATTAAAAGTTGTCATTTAATCTTTAGAAATGTACACTCGACGAACGATCTGACCTCCGCAAGTTGAAAAGGTCGAGGAAGTTGTTTCTCATAACGTTCGTTTTTTTGTGTTTTTAGTCGTGGTCCTTTGAGGGATGGGCGTTACCAAAGGACGCTGACTCTCACTCACCACGCACTGTCAGAGTGAAAGTTTAAAATTCGAATCCTGTGACAGGTTAACAAAAACAATAAACTGCCACTTTGCTTTTTAACTGAACACACACTCACATTTCCACTCATACTTTCTCTCTTCTTTCTCTCTCTCATCCACCACACCAGTGGTATTACTGTACTATCTGATGTGGTCTCTCTCACCTCATGGTAGCATCTCTTTTCCTCTCTTCTCCTGCATTGCTTCCTAGTCTTTGTGCTTTTATCTTGTTTCTTTTTGACACCGTTGTCTTTTCTTTTCTCTACTCTGCTCTGACTTTCTCACGTTATTTCATTTTTTTCATCTCTCTTTCTCTCCTTTCTGCTTTTAAATTGTCACATGATGTTTTCCTTTGTTTTTTCCTCCTGTTCATTAATTTATGCAGCACTTTCACACTCTTTTGGGATGTCCTCTGTTTGTTTTATATCGGCACCCGTTTTGTTCAGTTAAACTGCAGACAGTTTATCAGGCAGCCTCTTTTACTGTAAGCCATGCTGTTGATGTGTGATGTGTGGAAACAGTGGTTTAGCATTTTCTTGCTGTTAACAAGCAAAAACATGTTGGACTGGATGCCAGCAAAACCCGTTGAGCATTATTGGGACTGCACGAATGTGCAACTTACCCACATTGTTGTGCACCGGTGCTTCCGCTTACCATCATCAACACTGGTTTTTTGCCCTTCGGCGTTCTTGATTCTATTGCTCACATAACAAGACACCTTTACACCTTTACACTTCGGTTCGTCTTAATGTTAATGACTCAGGAGTTTCTGGATCTCGGGTATATTAGTTTAATTTGCATAACAACTTCATTGACTGTGGCTTTCAGAAGGGTTCCTGTGCCATCGCAGTGGTTTCCTTTACAGAAACCTGTCATTTCTTTGTGCAGTGCATCCTCAAGGCCTAAGAATCACATCTATTTAGTATTTCTTCTGGGACCTAGTTGCTTGCATGCTGTGATCTTTCCATATTCTCTGAATCCTTTCATGATAAAAATGTGCAATCCCTTAACCTGCAATACCACATTGGGGGGAAAAAGCTATTCTGAACTGTTTTCCTGTATAGTTTTTACAGATTGATGAACTATTTTACTCGCTTGGATGCGCTTTTCAATTTAGACCTACTGGTCCGTTGCCAGTTAACTTAATTAGTTATCACTGTTTTGTGTATTGGGTTTTTTGTTGGGTTTTTTTGGTCAAAGAATCTTTCAATATTTGTGTAATTGTGATTGAAATACTTTGCATTCTTTTGGGAGTGTAATTGTATATTACAGGAACAACGGCAGATTAAACACTGAGTTTGGAAAACCAGCACTGAGAAAAGAACATATTGTAAATTTGTACTTTTAAATAACTGATGGTATTTACTAACTGTCCCCTCTCACTCCATCTAGGTGAGCAGAAACGTTATCAGGTGGTGATCCACGGCATCGAGCCGCTGCTGGAGACGCCTCTGCAGTGGCTCAGCGAACACCTTAGCCATCCTGACAACTTCCTGCACATCTGTGTTGTTCCCACTCCGAGTGATTGAGGCCACTTCTGCTCCTGCAATGTACTGTCACTGTGATAAGACACTGGCCAGCCAGTTGACCAGCGTTTTCTTTTGGTGGAAACCTTAACGTAACAGAACTCTTTAATGAGAAGGAGGTCAGAATCTTGACGATAAAGATGAGCAAAGGATGCAAAAGGGGATATTTACTAACCCTTTTCCAGCTTGTCTATATATATTTATATCCTCTTAAAATTACTACTGCTTCTCCTCTTTCCCCCTCAAAAACTTGTTTAAAAAAGGAAAGAACTTTCTCCTCTCCTACAAGGAGAAGCAAGAGTTGAATGAGCAAAGGATCTCGTTCTTTTTTCCTTTTCTTTTTTTATTCTTTTCCCACGTCTTCTCCTTCCACTCCTCACTGAACAAGCAAACATCTCAATGGGAGAAGAGGAGGTGAACGAATCCTTTGTTTCACAAATCTGGCACACTGTCCTCCTTGTCTTGTCGGTAACTTTTCTGTAGACAGGGAAATGGAGTTGTTTCTAGTTTGGGGAGCGGTGTATCCAATCCTGCTGAAGTTGCCTTATTTACTGCACATTATCATCTTTATCCTTATTGTCCTCTCATCAATGTGTGGACGTGTGCACATGAAGTCACTTTAAGCTCACATCACAACCTTTTTGTTGGTTAAAAATACGGATTCATTTGACAAAGTGGGCTTGAATAAAAAGAGGATAAACTGATTTGGAGTTTTGGCAGCAGTGACTGACATAATTCACTGATCTCAGCATACCCAGGAGGTGGTTTGGGCTGACTGTTTACCATTGAATTTTGAGTTATTTGCAAAAGCAACTTAGCAATCAGAATGTCCAAAGTGTTTCTGTACTGTTGATGAATTAGCATTAAATTGTAGCTTTGATTTTAAAATTATGAAATTCCTTTTTTTGTTTGTTTGTTTGTTGGCAGAGAAAAAAAACTGCCTTTGCACAACTTAAGGTCTTTAATTTTTTAGATTTGTTGCCCAGTGGATGGTGGGAATCTGCAACGCTCAAAACCAAATGTCCATAAACTAAAAATGACATGGTGGCATGGTAAAAGCCTGTTTTTACTACTAAAAAAACAATGGAGATGTTGAATTTTCACAGTTAACATTCAAAAATCACGTAGCTACTAATGAGGCTAAAGCATTTACTGAGAGACTCATGGGGGGAAAAATCCACATGTGTTTTCAATAGCAGGTGTTGATATCTTTCCATCAGTACATCACTCTTTAGCTGTTTTTACTGTCTGTTTTTGTCAGATTTGGCAAGAGCGTCTTTTCTTCACTGCCAAACTTAAATGAGCATCTGGTTTTGTTTCATTTAAAGAACTCAGCTGAGATAATGAGACGGCAGGCGTACTTAGCACTAAGTCTGCAGTCTGTTGGGGGCAGTGGTGGTTTTACATGTTCTACATATGCTTTAAATAATTTTGTTTGTTGACACAAAGAGAATTGGCAATAGTGGGCAGCATTTCTTTTGCAGCATAATGGCAGTAGCTGAGGAATGCAATGACTAGATGAGTTTGTAAAATGTTGCCATGTTTCTCTCTCGTATCGGCATCTTGACTTTCTTTTGTTTGTTTTGATTGTGATTTTTACTGTTCACAGTGAAATAAATTGCCATTAAAAATCAATCTGACATTGTTAATCCATACTGATTTAAAATCAAACTGAAATCTTCTATATGTATTTAAAGGCTCTATGCGGAAGTAGGTTTCATGTGATGTCATAGCTAGAGGGACATACCCACTCAGAGTTTCTCCACAGCGAACCTGTGGGAATGATTTACATGGCATTGCAAAAATACTTGCTCAACCCTCAAAACAACATTATTTTATAATATGTGATAATTTTCTTGTTCTTCACTTCATACATGTGGCGTTATTTACTCAACCAGAGTGAAAATACATGCAGCTCTCCATACTTTGAAAGCTTTCGCTCTGGCAACAGTGTAAGGTGTGCATTCTCTACAAGATTCACATAGATGTTGCTGAACTGGAGCTCTGGGAGAGACGTCACCACTTACAGGAACTTGGATAAACCTGCTGGGGCAGAATTAGTCCCCAACACTTGTAGTTTCTCTTCATATCTTCGTTTTTCCTCCATGGGGAGATGATCCAAGTAGTCTTGGCTTGAGATAGGTGGTAAAAACCCGAACACTTTTTCCTGCAGCACTACTGACTTTCCACTATGGCCCATTATGATAAAGTAATGTTTTGCCTGCCAGCGTAGTGAGACAGTCAAGTGACTGAAAACTATGAATACAAGTAAGGAAGTTAAAATGGCAAAAAACTACGACTTCCTATCAAACTTCTTATGTCTGTTCATGTGAAACAGTTTGAACTCTTTTTTTTTTTCTTTTTTTTTTTGCAATGAGAGAGTGTAGAGCACAAAACAAGTTCCTCATGTGCAGGATATCTTTCCTTTCTGTGGCTATACTTACCAGATTACCAATCAGGCTAAGCGGTCAAGCAAAGGTTGCTGTTAGCTAAAATCTATCCGTGAGTGCAGCCATGTGAAGGAAGTAGTGTTGGCAGGATACAGTATGACCAATCAGAAATGGGTCCACTGGCAGCAGAACAACAAAAGGAGATAAAAGTATAATGTTAGAAAAGTATTAAAGGTTAAACACAAAACAAGCTGAAAGTGCACTGTTCGCACACCGTGGTCCAAGAGATCTTCCGAGAAGGGTGACACTATTTTTCGGAGAATTGATTTGTCAGCCAGAGGTGACTTTTTTTCTTTTTCTTTCTTTCTTCTTCTTCTTTTTTTTTTTTTTAAATGTTCCTCTCTTATATGGGACATAACCTTCTCCCGATCAGGTCACATCTACAGCATGAGTCACCGGTACTCCAATGAGAAGTGAAACACCTTTGTAACACTGAAAACCCAAGGTTAACCTTGAAGTTACTTCACCAAGGCCAAAATTTTGCTTTGCAATTCAGGTTTCAGCATCCAGTCAGTGGCTCAAAAAACCCCAAAGGAAACAAAGAAATCAGAAAAGCAAAGTTCATTTAAGCTAAGAGTTTCTGAAGTTTGTGTATTTGTGCAGATGCAGATGCAATTGAGACATTGAAAAAGTCAGATTGAAAGAGCTTTCCCATAAATTGCTGAATATATTTGCAGAAAGAAAACGCTGACTGTTCTTCATATAGTTGTACATTTTTACATTCATAGTAACAATCCTCCTATTATATAAAGCTCTACATGAACAGGCCTCTGCATATTTATAACAGATCTGGGACCTTAAGTGTCAGTGTCTGACAACTCCCAGGGATGATGGCAGATAAGAAGTAAAAGCATAAAGGGCAGTCAAAAATCAAAGTAATGAACTGGTATGCATACATAAGTAAACTAAATGTGTGTGCTTACAAGTAGAACAAATGTATCCAAACCAACCAATAAACTTATTAAAACTAAAGTGTGTTATTGTGTTCAAATAAAGAAATGAAAATACACAAGAGTTACCGACCTTTAGAGTGTGGCCATGGGTTTGGCCATCACGTAGACATGAAGGGGCCATTTTTCATTGTAAAAAGATAACTTAATGGTATCAAACTCCATGTCTGGATTATCCAAGGTAATCAACAAAAAGACATTTTTATTTTAAATATACATGATTTTGAAGATAACTTTATTTTTTCCAAAAATACAAATTCAGTTTGTGACTTCTTTGAGACATGGTGAGATCAGACACATTGAAAGCTGGATTAACGAAGCCATAATGCTCTGCGCCTTTATAGCACTGGAGTGAAATGCTGCCCAGTGAAAGTGTCCTCTGTGTCTTTTGGGTTTGAAACATCAGACAGGACAGAGTCATCTTTGCTCCCCTCTGGTGTTTCACTGGCTTTTTTACTTTATCCACCTCATAAAGAACATCTCTCTCTTATGTGTTTTACTGCTGACACTCACCCTCCCTCTCGCTCTTCATCTCTTCTGGTTAATTATCTGTTGGCATTCCACCCACTGCTAATGAGACCACTAAACTGTCCAGACAAGCCTTGGGCTGCCCTGTCACTGTGTGTGTGTTTGTGTATATATATGTGTGTGTCTGCTTGTCCTATTTTTTTTTCTTCTTCTTCTTTCCAAGTAATTGAAATGTACAGTGTGTTTGTGTGTATGTGTGCACATAATTACAGAGATCATTTATAGCCCCCTACAGGTGTGTATGTCTGTGCTCTGAGACATGCATTTGAATTTTTCCCTCTGACACACACACACAAACAGTCTTGTCTTTTGTCACACTGCCAGTGTGCTAATCCAAACTGTGTGTTTTGTGTGAGTGATGTCACACATCATGTCATCACATCAGGCTTCCTCAGCTGCCAAGTGTGATGGGACGGTGGGTTTATGGTGTTGACTCAAACCCCGGGGCTCGGCGTGGGGTAATGTGTGCATTACTGCATGTGTTTGTGCTAGTGTGTTTGTATACTGTACACACACTGTGGCCGTAGACGCTGTGATGAGGAGTCTGTCTCACTCTGTCATCTCCCTGACTCAGACGTTTTAATGGGATTTCCCAAGCTGCGATCCAACCCCCATACTCAATACAGTGAGAAGATGGAGCCGTAGGAAATAAAATTCCAGGCAGGGGGAGTGAGATGCTTGGTGAAGTGTATGGATGGAATGAGCTAAATTGTTAGCAGAGATACTGTCTGTGTGGTGTGTGAGATTTTTTTTTTCCTGAATCAGAGTTGGAAAGCTTTGTCTAGAATCACACCGTGTAGCTTTTAGCAAATAAAGAGGCTTTTTATATATGGACACACACAGAAATATATACATAATATATATACATATTTAATTTTATTTGATTATAGATATTGAAACAGGTTTTAATCAGGTTGGTACAGCTGTTGTTGGGTTAGTTCTAAAAAGCTCCACTTTAGCTATTATCAGTGGCTCAAAGTAGGCATTCATTTTAGCTGAATCCTTCCAAATTATGTCACTTCATTTATTTTCTTACTATGTGAATTTCTTCTTCCTCTCTTGCTTCCTCTCCACAGCTGGTGCCAGCAGCACCGACAGCTGACATGTTGTTAATTTGACACATTTTTCTGCACCTTCTCGCCACCTCTTCCATACTAAACTTTTTAAACTTTGCACACAGCGAAGCAGGGGAGGTAGGGGCCTGTCGCTTTAAGAGATTTGATCGGACAATACTGTATTAATAATGAAAATGACCGAATGGGCTGCTGTCAGTGCTTCAGGCCAGCTGATCGGCCTAAAAGTGCATAGGCCCACTGGGAAAATGCCAGGTATGCCAGATTACCAGTCCAGCCCTGTAGTTAGGTCTGGATCAGGTGACCCTGAATCCTCCCTTAGTTATGCTGCAATAGATTTAGCTGGTGGCTCCATAATGCTCTGAGTGTATTATGTTTCACTCACTATGTGTTTATGCACCACTTTGCATTTAATCAGATCTGATTTCATACCACCTTCTGTGTTTAAACCATCCTAAGCATTAGGTGACCTTCCACCATGCACAGATTCCAAAGCCTGTGCTTTGGTCGAGAACAGTGACAGGAGGAACTACTCTTGACACCAGAAACCCTCAGTGAGGGAACAGTGTTAACTGCTAGGTCAGCATACAGCCGAGTTATATAATAATAATAATAATAATAATGGATTGGATTTATATAGTGCTTTTCAAGGCACCCAAAGCGCTTTACAATGCCACTATTCATTCACTCTCACATTCACACACTGGTGGAGGCAAGCTACGGTTGTAGCCACAGCTGCCCTGGGGCAGGCTGACAGAAGTGAGGCTGCCATATTGCGCCATCGGCCCCTCTGGCCAACACCAGTATGAATGAATTTCTCCAGACAACCCTTCAAAGCAGCTAAGAGGGAGGTTGTCATGGAAATAATCCAAGCAGCACTCATTTTCTTCTATTGTTATTGTTTCTCTCTGATGTTTTCTGATAGTCTTGCAATTTTTCATTCAACTTACATTTGGCTCAAACTGTAGAGGGTATGTCATTATTATTATGAGAACAAAATTAAGCTACATCTTTATGTTGCTATCCCTCAAAAATGTACAACCTCTCAGTGTTGATGAAGCAATGATGAGGTTCTCTTTTTGTGATGTTTTTGTTTGTGCAAATGTTTTCTGCATGAAATATATGTAAAAGAACTGCAAAACCAGTGAAAACAGCCGAAGGCACACAGAAGAACCGCATTGGACATCTTTTTATTGTGGGTAACACAGTATGTGACAATGCTGCAACAGGCCTTTTTTTACGAATGTGTGTCAGCGGGCTCTGAAAACATGATGATCCCTCTTTTTTCTTAGTTTGCCAAGACTGTTTAAAGATTTCAGTGAGAAGGTAATTAAAAAGTGTTTCTTTTGTCAGAATCCAGAATTCAGTTCATTTAATTAATTTAGTTCAATCGAAAAAGAAAAAAGCTGAACCTGTCTCTGTTTTATTTCCTAATATAAATGGCATTATAAGGTTTAAACAACCGAGCGGGCAACTGTTTAGTCGTAATCTAATTTGTATCAGGGCGATTTCATCACCAGTTTGTTAATATCTCCGTAACAACTGGAAACAATTATTTGTTTGTTCCAAAAATAGGCAAAACCTTACCGGACAGCTGATTTCCACCAGATTCCGTGAAACAACTTTTTGTCATGCACACACACACTTTTACCATCAACTCAAACCACAAACTATGCCCTCCAGTGCTGCGCGATCCCCTATAGTCTCATTTTGTTTTGGTTTTTTGAGATCACAATCTTTCTTACTCAGAGAGAAACTAAACTCTAAAATTTCAGTAGTTTTTAAGTTGCGTTACTTAACGTAATCTAAATGAATGTGCTTAACAGGTTTGAAATGTATGTTGTGAGAGTGCACTCTGACTACAAGCAGCCATCAAAAGCCTACACAGGATCATCCTCCAGAGCCTGTGAAAGAAAGCCTCATGCAGGATAATTAATACCTTAATCTCTTCTTCATCTAACATCTAAATATAACTTTAAACCTAAAACCAAGTCTCAATCCTCAAACAGCTCTTTGAAAGTATTTTTCAACTCAAACTAGTCACAAACATAGACAAGTACACACAGACACACACACACATGCGCACACACCCACTCGCCTGTTTTGTAAGTCTCTCAGGGGGCCGCTGTATATCAGACAGCAGAACAGAGATCAAGCAGATCAGCAGATGAGAGTGATTAGTGATGAAGAGGAAGTCATGAGTGTGTTCCTCATCCGAAGCCACACACACAAACATGTAACGCAGCGCAGACTGAGACAGAGAACACATGTGACAAGTGCAAATGACAACAGGCTGTAACAGCACATTCATGCCGAGTTAAACACTTTAAATGTGAGTATGATGGTCGAAAAATGAGACAGAAAAAAGAGAACATGGAAAAGAAGAAGCACCCAGATTAAGAATGTTGGCGATAAGTGTGTGCTCACGTTTACAAACCATGCTTGGCTACATGTCTTGTAACAGATAAAACACAAAAAACACTTTAATAAAAAATATCCAGACAGTCCTCAAGCCTTTAAGGTATCCTCTCAGAGAGTTTTAAACTATAAGGTTACATTTTATATCTATTAAAGGTTTCTAAAGAAAACCATTTCCATCAAAGCTTTTATTTCCTCCACATTTTTCCTGCTTCGTTGTCCTTATTTTAGCATTAAATGCTTTTAAATTGAATAATGCTAAACTCATTCTCAAAATGTTAACACGGTTGATGTCATTTTTATTTAATTATCCAGTGTTTTTCTTGAAACCTACAATTTTCTCTCAAATAACTGTCGAAAGTACAATAAAAAAAACAAAACAGGAAAACATATTTTTAACATTTTCATTTTAATGTCATTCAGAGTTAAACCTTAAATGTCACCTGTTTTGGTTTATTTCTCAAACAACACCATTGACTACTGTTAATAGCAGTCCGTTTTCTGTTTTGCCACTTGGTGTAAAAATCTCTATTCTGTGTTATGTTTAATGGTGTTGGAAAAATTAAATACGAATATAAAATTAACCAGCAGTTATTTTTCTCTTCTTGCTAGCTTCTCTTATCTCGGTACAAAAGTGTTGCATCAGTGTCTGATAGGGAAACGTGCTGTTTTTTTTATTTAGGCTGTGCGGTTACATGTATTTTCCTGTCAGGAAATCAGAACTGAGCCAAGTTTAGTCTGTTTATTAAACAGTAAGAGGACGCTAAATAGATAATTGTATGTCTGCTTGGGCTAAAAAACTTGTTTAGCCATAATTTATTAAAAAGACAGGCACTTAGAGCACACTGAGCAAACAACTCAGTGAACACTGATTCTATAATTTAAAGAAGAACACAAAATTGGCCTTTAATGTAAAAATAGAAAAACACTGTCAGGTTTGTCCTGGTTTGCCCAGCGTGTCAGCATGTAGCATTATTGCAAATTAGATTGTAAACAAAACAGATAAACAGTACATTTTAAGCCAGACTTTGCATTTGTACCCTACAAAGATGTCAACAGATTTCATAATCTTACAATGTATATGCGCTTACATTCACAATATCATTTTAAAGCTGAATCAAAAAAAAAAAAAAGAATCATATAATGAAATGTTCTTTCACTTTTCCTTTACAGCTACAAGTAATTTTTTTTTTACCTGTTACAAAAAATTGTCATGGAAAATTTTAGATGACATCATAGCGGCTAAGTGATGAGACTCGTATGAGAAAAAAGCATCAGGTTTCCTCACAAAGAACCTGTAAACAACTGAGAACCAGAAGTGTGTACGTGTTTCTTTGACTCCCTATTCCTGGCAGTGTGACACACACACATACACACCCTTCTCTCTGTGGTTCTCTCTTCTCTTCCACAGGATGGAGGGCTTGATGTCCATTTTTAACGAGAGCGACAACCTTTGAAGTTGGTAATGATTCAAAGGACACGATTCCGCTCTTTCTCTCTCTCTCCTGCCTCAGCACATGAACAAATATCCACTACTATGTGACGTAGTTTTTCTTCCTCTTTAGATTTTAATACCCGATTTGTTTTAAATGCTAAAAAGGTGCAGTCACTTCCCCTTCACATTTTCTTATGCAGTCTTCTCAAAAACTTTAACTTCAACTTCCCCTCCTGAAATTCACACAGAAACCTATATATTGTACATATATAAACACCCCCCACACTTCCACTATAAGAACCAAAGTATGCAGACTCTTTAACTTTACACTCGCAGATATCTTATTTCAACACAGTGGATGTTTATGTGCTGCTATAACAATCCCTAGGGAGGTCAGTCAAGTTCTTCCAGACTGGTTTAGGGGAAAAAATTAATTTATTAATGGCTTTGTACCCATGGGAAATGTTTTGAAGTCTAGAGCCAAAGAATGCTGAAAAAACACTGTTCTCTGAAGTGTTGCTCTATGCTGTAGCACTGCCATTTCCCCTCATTTAAACTCTTAAAAGTAAATGAAAAATGAAAAAACAGCCAAAGGGACGTCCATATACTTTTGGTGTCCAAATCTGACATGCAGACTTGCACATACACATATGTATGTTCATAGAACCCAGTTGTAAACATACACACACACACACACACACACACACGGTCTAGTTGGTCTGAGAATGCAACACAAATGCTCTCTGGAGATGCTGTCCGTTTCCAGTCATTCCCTTACAAACACACACGGGGTGCAACCTGTTATTATTAACCTCGCCGCCCTCTAATAGGCAGGTGTTCGGAAGAGACAGGACGGACAGACCCACTGAGAGAAAAAGAGAGAGTATGACGGGAAGATGTGGATGATAGGGGCAAGCGAGCTATTACACTTTGATCTCTGCCTTCATCCCACAGACACTCTTGCACACACACCATTAATAAGCACCGTGTGTCCCTTTCTTCCTCCTGCCTTGGGGTCAGGACATCAAGTTGGGTACCTAAGTGTGTGTGTGTGTATTGCTGTGTGGCTCCTGACTGTCTGGTATTGTCACAAACAAGGCTGTGTTCAAAATGACATTACAGTCTGTTTAGTATTTCCTCTGTTGTGTCACAAATGTGTCCTATAACCATAGCAGCCTTTAGGATCTCACTTTTAACTCACTCTGTACCCCTGAGCTGTGTTAAATAGGGCTTTCCAGCTCACGCTCCAATTTCATTGGCAATGTCTTTGGCTTAAAGTCGTCACAGGTCCTCAGCAGTATGTATATTTCAAAAATTCAAACAAACTTGTCATTAATTACATCTCTGTGTAACCTGCAAGAAACATGTTAGTATGGTTGATTGCACTGTGCTGTTTGACAGGTGAGACAAGGGGTCAAATGATAAGAAAATATAGTGAGAATAATTACTTTTCCCACTACACGGACACATTAGCATTAGCGGGATCCACATTGCAGTGCTCATGGAGACCAATTTCAGATGTTGTTCAGGGCACAGAGACAAGAGAATTAACCTCAAAGTGGGAGGTTTTCCATGCCTTCAAATCCATGGAAAACCACCATGCATTTAGGGGAACTCATTTGCCTTGTTTTTGTACCTCCTGCATTAGCATTAAGGCTACAAAGCTTTAAGGCTGTGAATGGAGCGGATGTAATCCCCAATTATTGCGTTTTAAAAATGAAGACAACACATCAGCTGCTAATGCACAGCACAGCAGTAAGAAAATATGCAAACAAAGGAAGATATTCTCGTTTTTCTTATTTATTTTATATGGAAACAACAGGTGGTGCTGCTGTGGCACAGCTATCTTTAGTTTACTGTTCAGAAGAGTTTTTTTCATTACTAGAGGTAGTTAGGAGAGTTTTGTTTTTAAGTACACAGAAGAAAGAAGGTTAGTTAGAAGTACTTACTAAAAAGTAAATTACAAATAACTTTTGATCACTCGTGAAATAACTCCAATGGGAGCACCAAACGGGTGCAAATGAACCAAAACCTGAACTTAACCCCATGCTTGGATGGGTCTTGGTGGATGTGGTCCTCCTCCTGTTTTAGACAGAAATTCCCAGCTGGGGTAAACACAGCTGAGGGACTGGGCAGCGTCAGTGGTTCTGCCTTTTTTAAAGTAGTTTAACATGATTCTGTTTAAGATAGTTAAGGTCTAAAGTGCTTTGTGCAGTACATTAATTTAAACATCTTAAGCTGGCTCCAAATGAAACACGCTGAACAAAAGCCAGATGGAGAGTGGCTGCCGGAATAAATACCATCTGACCAGGTGAGATGAATTTTCCTGATGACTTGACTCCAATACCCAGACACCAGCACAGAAAGCGTGCCCAATTAACAGAAATGCTAATACATAAAAAAGGGATAAAGTAATGCCACTATTAATGTTTTCCCCCCACACAAGAGCCTGGTAACTGCACAAATATGTGCAGTCTTGTGTCTGGACAATGCAGACAGGCATGATGATGCAATACATACTGTAATTTAGCTGATATCAACAAGTTGTCAATAACTAATAAAATTAAACTCGGGTTAGTGATAAACATCCTCAGAGCCATCAAACACTCCCCCTGTGTTCCAGTAACCGTATAAAACACTTCCTCAGTGACCACGTCAGACGTTTTGTAGAAAAGATGTTGATATGTAAAACATGTGAATGATCTGCAGGAGGAAACGTCGTCTGCTGCGGTTTTAAGACGAAGAGAAGAAGAACGTAACTCCATATGGGTAAAGAATAAGAAGGGGGTGTACGGAGTAATATTACTGCTTTCTGCTGAGTCACCTTGGTCATCCTCTTCATACACGTGACCATATTCTGATGGGAACATGCAGACATGTTTGTAATCACAGCAAACTGCTGTGATTCTCTAAACTGGTTCTGGATGAAAATAAGAAATAATTAGAATATATTTAACTATTTAAGTTGAAATATCATAATGAGCAGACATGGCACTTACAAAATCCTGGATATTGCAGGATCCTGTAAGACTGGGTTTGTATGACGCACACCCTGAAAAGCCAGTCATCTGCTTTAGAGGAAACCTTGCAAGCCAACTGTGTTGTTGAAAGCTCACAGCTCCAAGTGGCTGGAAGCAGGATGGTGATGGGAATTGAATACAAATAAATAGGTGCAATAGACCAAGTCTAATGGCCTTAATCAGTAGTATATTAAAAAGCAGACAACAAGCAGCACTCAGATTAAATCCAAAATGACAGTTTTCATGAATAAAGCTGGGGTCAAATACCAGTAAGGAGTCTTTAAAAGGCAAGAGGGAGAGTACAAAATTCAAACAATGCAAAAATTGACGGGAAACAGAATCACAGAGAGGAAGGACAGCCGATGACAAAAAAAACCAACAGCAAGATGAGTCATTTCACAAAAAAATAGGAAAGCGTCCAGATGGGTCATCAAACAAAGGACAGAGACCATTTTGTTGGCTCTCTGTGACCTAAGTCACAGAAATAATTAAATTAAACTTTCTCACCAGAAAATATTATTACCCAGTGATGTCCTCATGCATGAGATCAGCAGACACATGTACGACTACACGGCCAAGTGCACAAAGCAGCCATCAGTCTCACAGCAGCTTCTGCTGCGGTGAGTGTTAATCACATAGAAAGTAAATTTCTTTGGTTGGGTAACTCGCAAACAGTCAGCTGTGGACACTGAGAGTAAATAATCCAATTAAATTCAATCTTTTTTTAGTTGCTTCCAGATGCTCTATATTGTAAGGTAAAGTCCCTACACCAATATAGAGAAAACCCCAACAGTCAGCCATTCTCCCATGAGCAAACACTTGGCGACAGTGGCAAAGAAAAGCTCTTTTTAAAGGCCTCCAGCAGAACCTAGCTCAGGAATGAGCAGCCATCTGGCAGGCAGTTGAGGAGACACTCAATTTGGAGCCTGGCTTACATCCATACTGGTGCACTGTAGCACCAGTGCAGCAGTCTGCACAACAACAAAAAAAAACAAGAGGTCACAAACATCAGAACAGAGCCTCGTAAATTTACGCCACTCTGACCCATGTGACACACCAGTGGATGTAGAAAATCTGACAGTGCAGTGAAGGTCACAACACCAGCGCACATTTCACACATGCTTATTCACTTTAACATGTAATCACAAATGATCAGGAACACTGGGTGCTTGTTTCCTTCTCATTGTTGTACCGCCAGCTGCTGATTTGAGTGTGGAATTGTTTCTGTTTTCTAATAAGTGTGTGTGTGTGTGTGTGTGTGTGTGGGGGGGGCGGTATTCCGTGATCATTTCATAACATCCATGAAGTGTGCGTGATAAAAAGCCTGAAGGGGTATGTGCGGTTTTTATGAACCACATGAAGTATTACACTCACTTCCTGTATCATCCGGTAAAATGATGTGTTCTTTTCTTTACATACACATACACTTATACACACACACACACACACACACACACACACACACACACACACA
>NW_005187491.1:825828-877558 GCF_000239375.1 Pundamilia nyererei
ATTTTAGATAACAGATATCTTACCACATCTTTGGCAGTACTTTTGGATATTGTTAATTAACATAATTAATACTAAGTATGAGAGAAGATCTGAGGAACACAGCTGTGTCTAATCAGTAATATTTTTAATTTAGTTCAAAGGAGGAACCAAATATGGAGTGGGAGTGTCTCAATACACACTGAAAACACACCTTACTAGGTAAACGACGTTAATGCTTGCCTGTTCATTAATGTAGTTCAACTGCATTTGTGCCATTTTTTGTGGCGTTAACTAGTAAAACTACAAACAAGGAAACCATACCACTGCTTTTCTGCTGTAATTTAACCCCTTCCAACAAAGCCACTGTTAAGGCATGCCAAGACAATGTGTTCATCGAACAGCCACACCACACACTTGTTCAGAGCATGTGGGAAGCATGTGCGCAAGTCAGTTTGAACATTTACAAAGTAATTTTAACTACATTTTCCAGGAAACTATAACCAAACCACGTGCCACCCTAATGTAGTTTTCAGGTTGTTTTTCACTTGGAAGCAATTAGTAGTTTGAAAAACTAGTAGTAGTAGTTTTGGAGTCACTGGGGGGAATTTGTCAGGGAAAAATGGATTTCAAAACTTAATGGCGGCCCTAAAGGAAAAGTCATGTGTTGAGATTTTTTTTTTCATGAATGTGTACTAACTAACAGACTGATATATCAATTCAGTGGGGGATCACACCAACATGGTTAAAAATACAACATATGGCATTAGTCTTTATTGATAAAAATTTGGTTGTGAAGAAAAGATGGAATTAAATCTTGTCCAACATCTTTATTCTTTTGATTAAAGACAAAGAGGAAACCATTAGCCGAGGAAGGAAAGCTCTTATTGGTAACAGGCAGCAACAGGATTTATGGGAAATGTGATCTTAATTTGGAGAAATATTTGGCTCCCAATAGTCTTGTTTATTTAGAGTGTGTTTTGATAATGTAGTGGAGTCAGTTTGATAGTGACACACTGATGTTTAAAAGAACTTCCTCCTCTTTAAACTTTGACACAAGACGTTGTTTATTAGTTGGCTGGATATCATCTGTCAGCAAGACAGAAAAAAAAAAAGCTTCCGGTTTCAAATTTTTGGGAAATAAAAGTGGATTTATTGGAAATCAGGTCTAGGAAAAGGGTGGGGGCCATTAATCTGAGTCAACTGGCTGGACAAGTGACCCTCCTCTGCTGCATAATGACGTGCTGTAATATGTTTACTGGAAAACAGCCGTGGGGGACGCCACTCGGTTTCTGAAAACGTCTTGAATGGCGTCACTCTGGAACGGAGCTTGAAGGAGATTGAGAGTATGCTAGTGTGTACAAGTGTGTATACCGTGGGTGTTGAAGGGTTTGTTTGGTTTTTGGTTACATCATGATAGAAACTAATCACAACATTTCGGGGTAGAAATGACAAAATCTCCCAAGAGACAAATGGTTTATCAGTAAATGGAGATGTGAACGAAGAAGGTTTAAATCGCTGCATGTGTACATGAACTGTAAGCTTGTGTGGACATCAGTTTGTTTTTTTGGGGTTTTTTTGTAAATTTATAGTCGTACAGTAAGTACATACATGTTTCCAAGTGTCTCTATGTGTGTTTATGTTTTTCGTAATAAGTGCATGCACTTTATGTTGTTTGAACGAGAACATGTGTGGGGGTGCATGAGCGCATAAATCAAGAGTATTTTCATGAAATACTCTAGCAGTGCTTTTGCTGTTTACTGTCACATATTCGGCTCTTCTTCGCCACCTCGTATGTCTGTCTGGCGCTACGTCACGATGAGAGAAGTCAAGGAGAATCTAAACACCAGGTATACAGGATGTTTCAGCCTGCTGCTGGATTATTTCCCATTCTTGAGATTGTGTAATGAATCTTGCGGCCATCTGTGGGCCATTTGCCTCAAGGTGCATTAAACTGTAAGTTAAAGACCCTACACCAACACAGAGAAAACCCCAACAATCACATGACCCCTTATAAGCAAGCTCTTGGGAACAGTGGGAAGGAAAGTCTCCCTTTTAACAGCAAGAAACCTCCAGCAGAACAAGGCTCAGGGAGGGGCGGCCATCTGACATGCAGAGACGGGACAAGAGATTATATCATAACATATGTATTTACGTGAGAGACTATTTCCTGTTGTAAGAATCTGTTTGAGGGGGTCTTATTGTGTGCTAGATGAGAGAAAGTGTGAGTGAATGTGATTCTATTGGTATTTTCTGAAGTTTATGTGTGAGAACAACTTCAGCAAAAAGTTGATAATTAGGTCATATATCACCCTGGATAGATAAAAAACAAAAACAACAACAAAAAAAGGGGGCAAAGGGTAGAGATAAAAAAAAAAAGCAAATTGTTTTTTTATTTCTTTACGTGTTCTTGTTTGTAGTGATACTGGCAGTCGTGTGACAGCAGACCACTGTCTGATTGTTCTCTGCGTCACACTAAAGTTATTAATATCTCACTTTTAACGGTCAGTCAATTTCCTCCATCTGTGACCTCAGCAATATTCAAATTACTCAACAGTGTAACACATAGAGCGACGAGGACAAAGTGCTCCCTGTTAGTACTGCTTCATGAACAGAGACAATTTTTGTATATTACCGGACAAAAAGCCGGCAAAGTGGCAAGGCTGGTTAATAAGCAATAAAACCAGAACAAAAATATGAAGAATAATAGTGGGTAGTGATATACAATAAGGATAAAAAATGAGTCAACATTAAAAATAATCCTTGATTTCCTGTTGTGATCAGGCTGGCTAAGGGACACAAGCCGCTGACCCGAGGATCACAGGCAGTGGCTTAGTTCATAAGGTGTGGCTAAATTTATAATATAGGCAGGAATAAACGCATATCAGGCTTTTAAAATTATTAGTGAAAGCTTAAAATCAGTTCTCTCTCTAACAGGTAGCCAGTGTAGTGTAGTGTAGGGTGGCCCACTGTGACTCTTGCTGGGTAAGAAAATGAAAACATGGTAGGAAACGTGCCAAAATTTTAATTGTGTGGACCTCATGAGAAACATCTTCACTAAAAAATGTCCTGATGGTTAAGTAGTGGGAGAGCATACAATCAGTCTCTGATTAGACTCCATCCAGCTGGACATTGATATTATTCTGCTGCTCTATTTTCCCCACACATAACGGAAAAAAGTATATGTCACTTTGAAATTAAATTAAAAAGAGGTGAGAAAAAAGACTTTAAGTAGAACAAACGGTAGGTTGTTTTTTTCTCCTTTTATCTTTTCTTTGTCTTGCAGATGTGTCAAAAATGTAAACTGAAATGACTCATAATAATTCATAGATGGATTTAAACACGTCTAGTCAAGGGAACATTAAATGAAATGGGTTATCTACACAACGGAACAATTTTCATTTTTCACTAGAGATTACATCACCCTTGTTTACAGTAGTACCCACTCAGCAGTGGAATGGTTTTACAGCAGATTTCTAAGACCTACTTCCTTCCAAATACCAACACTGTTTGCACTGTTTCATTTCAGTGAACCTCCCACCACTTCACGCCTCTCCTCCCACTTGTCTAACATGGCAGCTGGGTATCAAATTACCACACGGACAGGTACAATCAATTTCAATTTAAGGGAAATATAAACATGTCACAGCTTCGAGCCTTTTTTTTTTTGAGTTTCCTGAAAAAGAGGACCCAAGGTATTTATTTACCTGCTCAACATAAAGGAAGAATGGACCCAACATTAACCATACTCCAGGTTTCCACTGACAAAGTTTGAGAAAAGTCAGGTTATTACCATGCTACATGTGGCAAATAGAAAATATTCGTGACGAGTATGTTTAATCTAAAGTAATTTACATGTTAACTGACCCCTTATGATTACTTGATATTAAAATAAGAAAATCTCTAAAAATGTACACAGTTGAAATGCAGGCTAAAATCACTGCATGATCATCAGGTAACTACCGCAGGCTTGCGTAGAAATGTCTACATTTCTCCAGTATTTCCCCCTAACTGTCCTCAGATGGACGGCATTTTCCTTTAACTTTAACCCGTGGGCGTCCCTTTTCTTCAAAACTGTGGGTATCTCACTTTGGTAAGAAGCTGTTCTTGTGAAAGGGAGGGCTGTGTAAGATGAGATAAAGTTTGAAACCTTATCAAACGTTGTGGGGAAATTGGATACCAGATAAACAAAACTCACCTCAGCCTAGGCAAGTGGAAGGCGGGCCTGTCGTTTCGATACGTGCATCTGGAACCGTGGGATATCCCCCCTCCTCCAGAGCTGGGGTAGTGGAACTCGCTGTGTCAACGGGTGGCTTGAGAAGTTTCCCTGATAGTAATAATAAGATTGAACAAACAGGAAAGAGCGATGAAGTGTGCAAAAGTGAAAGATGCTTAGTCAAAGGGTGGGGGCGCACCGAGTGTTGTTAGTTGAGTGATGAGGTAATGGATTCATACTGCTTTCTCATACAGTGACTTTTTACTCTCGGTGGGATCCTTAATAATATGGAGGTGGAATTTGTTTTATCACTTGTTTTCTGCTTAAGTCAGCTGGCTGCTGTTCAGATTAATTTCAGAAGAAATTAGTTTGATGAAATGACGCTCCTCACTTTAAATGTTTATTTTTAAGTGTGATTTTTTTAAAAGGATTTTGGCTTTCCTAGAATGTATTTCATAAACGTTTCATTCATATTATTGTTTATTATCGGCCCAAAACTTCATATTCCGCCCTCGTTCAACTACCATTTATCTCAATTGAAAGGAAACATAAACTTTAATCACATTTTACATGGGTCTGTGATCTTTCAGTAAAAGATAAAACTCATTATTTCATCATGCAGAAAATACAGTTTAAACCGCGAGCCTCTGGGTGTATATTTCTGTAAATTGAGTGACTGAAAAACCTACTAGTGTAAAAGTCAGAAAACAGCATTAATCAGTAATAATCCCTTTACAGCATTAAACATGGTGGAGGGCCAAAATGCTCAAGGAATGAAAAATAAAGCCAGTGTGGAGTTGCCAAAAACTGCAAATCCTCTTATGTCCACTTCTGCTTTTCAGCAAAAATTCTCATATGTTTAGCATACTACAAAAAATGTATTTCCTCTCGCCAGTAACTACTTTACTGTTTAAATGTACAGGGTGTGTATTTTTAACATAAGAAATCACAACTTCTGTGTCATATTTTCAACAGGAATGCCCCTGAATTTCCCACTCTGAATGTCAAAGAAGACCCAACAAAGTGCAATCTCACAGTCCAAGATGGTGGACTTGCAGCTTTTCTGTGCGACCATTGGTCAGTATTTGCGACTCAGTAATTTAGCCATTTACTGACCCGGCATTGTCTGTGAACATGCTGCAGCAGGCATTGCATTGTATTGCTAGCGACGGATGAATGGCTCTGTCTTGAAAAGGAGCAAAACAAACCCTGTTTTTTTTTTTCTACTTTCTGATTACTAGTACTCGAACTTGGTCAATTCAGGAGTGATGTCACTGCCAGCTTCAGTTTCCAAAGTAAATGGAAAGCATTATGTAGGTGTTGCTGCTTTGAGTGTCAAGAGGTGCCAGGATAGGCAGCTAGCTGCTAGCTAGCAATGAAGTCTACTGAACCAAAATGGACCTCTCTGCAATGTATTGGGTATTTTGGATTTTAAATGCAGGTGATTTTCAGACCACACAAGACATCTGTGACGTACTATTACAGTTTATGGATGCACTTTGCTGATTAGCATTAGCTAATTAATTAGCAATTTTCCAGCTTAGCTAAATATGGTCACATCTGGAGCCACAAAAAAAGAAAACAAAACAAAAACCGAAAAGCTTCAGTTCCAAACTCCAACGCTCCAGAAACACAAGTCCACACACTTGTTGATGATGTCATGTATACGTTTATCTTTTATATACCAGACCCATTAGGTTTTCCCTTAAGACAGCCAAAACTTGTTGGTTGACCTTACTGCTTTTGTACAGACTGTACTGTCCTTGTCCTGTAACATAAAAATGTTTTCCTTCTTCATTATTTGGTACTAACAGGTAGTCTGTTGTCCTTAGCACTCCATGTGTTACACAGTTATGTGATTTCATACAGTGAGTAAACTTGCTGACTTGAAAATGGGATGCTCTGACTTATTTTAGTATCACACAGAGATTGCAAAAACCACACTGTACTATCACAACAATGTCACTTGTCACAACATAAAAACGAATATATTAAAACATAAGAATTTTCTTTTTCTAACATGTAGCACATATGGCACTCCAATAAACCATGTACTGAATTATATTGATTTATTTAACACTATCGTTAGTCACCCTTTCAATAAAACACCTCAAAGAGATTCTCATTACTGGAAATACTCACTCACTTAAATACATGTCATTATCGTGCGGGTTAGCTCCTCCGGACAGGACATATGATCCCCACTCGGCCACTGTAAATTTGTTATGATTATCACATGGGCTTTGTGCTAGAGAGCTGGAAGGTTACAGACTGTTTTTATTGTCTGATCCAGTCCAGATCATTGCGTTCTCACATGCAGCTCTATGTCTAGAAAAGTTTAAGGCTGTGGTGGATTTCTGAAAACAGCTTTGAGTTTAAGATCTAAAAAAATGACTCACTTGTTTGCCTGTCTCCTGCATGGCAGGATAAAAGACAGACCACAGTTAGTGCAGCCCATAGGGCACTGGGAACTGTGTTCCCATTTCCTGCTCTAGTCTTAAAGCTTGGCATTGCACGGAAATAGACATAAAGATTCATGGCTTTCCACTTTTACTGCAGGTTCAGTGATAAAAGCTCGAATGAGTGAGTTGATATGGTGCAAAAAAACAAAATTATTAAAAACAGTAATGTAGCCTGTGATGATTTTTCAGCTGTTTGCATAACATAATGCTTTTCTTTAGGCTGTCCTTTCCCCTAATGTTCAGACGTCATCTTTTACTGCTCTTACTTGATGGGTTTCATCTATGACTGAGCTCTGCTTGTAATGAAAGTAACAGTCACTCTCACACACACATACACATGCAGGTGTTTTCAGTTAATCTGGATGGTTAGACCTTTACTCAGGTTGAAGTTGAGCAGGGCTGTGGTCGGAAATGTGCAGTGTGAGGTCACCATCTTAAATATACAAACAAGAAAGGGGCTACATCAGCATTATTATGTTTTAAAACAAAAGTGATCTCTGTAATCTCCATATGTCATACTAAGCCACCTGAAAACCATAATGCATGACCAGTCAACAGTCATATACACAATACGTGGTCATACTCATTTAACTGTCCCAAAGAAGCACTGTGACAAATCAAGAAAAGGACACACACTGCTTTAAAAGGCCCACTCAAAACCAAGAACATGGGTGCCTGTGTCATCGTTTCCGAGGTCTCAGTGTCTGCTTTTGCACACGTCAGGACTAAACATTGAGAATAGCTTTATCCTGACTCATTTTTGTAGATTAGATTTTCTTTAAATGCATGTATATAAGTATGCACGAACAGTTATAAGAACATGTATCTGACTGTGTGCTTATGTGTACTGTTTGAGGGAAATGTACTGTAGCAAAGTCCTTCTGAAAATTACAGAAAAGTACCTTTACCAGATATTAAAAGTAAACTGTGCCAGCTCATAGGTGTTAAGGAGTCTGAGGGACCTCGCAGTGCCTTAAGTCACATTGTCACGGTTCTGGGTCATTTTGACCCAGCATTTTCAGTTTCTTGTATTTTGGTATTTTTCTGTATTGTGGTTCATTAGTTGTCCTGTTTTGAATATTATAATCCCAAGTTTCAGTGTTATTCTGGTTAAAAGTTTGCCCTTAAGTTTAGTTCAATGTCTAGTCTGTGCCTGTTTTACTTTGAAGGTCCATGTCTCATGTTAGTGTTTCCAGTGTTACTCTCCACTGTGTTGTCATTATGTTTCATTGGAGTCAGCTGTGTCCTCATGTGTCGACACTTCTCCTGATCACCTCATGTGTGTATTTAAGTCCTCAGTCTTCCTGTGTTCAGTGTCACATCGTCTGTGTTACCTCGTTCTATCTAGTCAGCATAGTTCCTCTGTATCGTCTCTGTTATCTTAATTTTTTCCCAGTGTAGGTTTTCAGTTAGCTGTCACTTGTTTTTGGTTTGCAACTCAAGTTCAGTCTCCTCGCCTCTGTCTGTGCCTGTGTCTACCTCACTCACTCCAGACATCAGGCAAATAAAGTGAGAAAGTATTGGTGATGGGCTTTTATAGCCTCTTGAAAGCTCTGGGGTTTTGCAGTCTCCAGTCATATACATCTATTCAGATATTAAGTAACAGATGTTTGCAATTGCACCTATTTTAACTCAGTCAAGAATTATAATAGATTTTCAATTTCTTATAGACAAAATTGACAAATTTCCAGAAGCTCAGGAGACATTAGATCAAAATTTCAGTTTATACTTTGAAGATAGATTTAAAGTTTCAGGTTATACATTAATTTGGCCCATAAAAGCAATTGTAAGTAGCTTTGTCTGCTTCTTTTAGGCAGGAATATAACTTGTGGATATATAGTGATGTACTTTCAAGTAGATTGTATGAAGTGTTTTTTGGTGATTAAATATATGCTGCAATTACAGCACATACAGCTATAAATTCAGATAGTAATATAATTATAAAAGGTAAGCATTGCTATTCACCTTTTATCAGATTTTCTGTACAGTTCATGTATAGTTAATGTTTTTTTTTTTCAACCCCCAAATTAAAATAAAACACACAGAACCATATCGTTTAGATTTCAACAGTGAAGATTTATATCATAATTTACACATTTTGACATATTCGCTCATAAATAACTATGTAAACAGAATGTAAACAGAGACAGTTTTCAGGGGTATCTCCTCTGGAGTTAAAGCTCTGAACGAAGAAAGACACGCTTTGGTCGAACATTAGTTAGAGAAAAAGACGATGAAACAGAGGAGGAAGCTATGGAGATCAGGGTGTTGGCGTGTAACTGCTAACGAAAACCACAGTTGCACCGTTGTAGTAACATTAAGTTGGGTCTTAATGCCATGATGACCAGTATCATATATATTGTACAAAGTGTGAATGGTGTGAGCATCGGCACTGAAGATATAAAGTAGGACGAGGGGGCCAGTGCATGAAGGAACGCCGAGGTGCTTTGGTATAGGCCAGTTCGGTAACAAGATAGTGGACGGGCAGGGTTGAAGAAATGGGCCATTGTTTCTCAACCAAAGTATTAACAAATAACATTAACAACAATAAAATCAAAAACATGAAACACAACGAAAGACCACAGCTAAAGAGTGAACACCTCACCATGTACACAAAATACATCATCCCTTCACTTCTTCAGCATTTTGATTTCTCAAGTCCTTCCTTTGTTTGGATCTTTCCATTTTTTTTGGTGCGCATTTAAAATGAAAGCCAAGCGAACTTTGGTTTCTGGTGTCAACTGTAAATCCCTAAATGTGAGGACGTTCACACCTCTGTTGGGTGTTGACAACGTTAAATAGAAGATAAAACAAAACAAGAGGAGGGACGAGGGAACGGAGGTGGCTTACCAGCCTCCCAAGTCTGTTATGTGCTACACGTTGAGCAGGCTGTGCCTCTTCTTTGGACCACATGAAGAGCTGCACTCCAGTTCAATTTGGTTCTTCTTCTTCAAGTAGCAAAAGAAAGCAAATAAATACAAAACTCCCATCTTCAGCTGTCCTTTTAAATGCAAACACACACAGACACACACTCATCGCATCCACACTGAGGTAACCGTTGTGAAAAATATACAAAAAAAATGCCCTTTCTTGTTTCATTTAAATTAAGTAGGCATCAGAAAAGGGCGTAGAGAAGTTATTAAGCAGGGCTGAGTTAAACGTCTTCTTTCTAAATTAACAAATTGCTCTGCCACGCTTTGGCAAGCTCTCTTAAGCCTTTCAACCTGCTATTATTGATTTCTACATTTAAATAGGTAAAACCCTGAAGAATGGATACCCCTGGTTCTATAGGTCAGAGGTCACAAGACAGATATATGCATAGGGAGCGTGACTATCTACAAAGAAATGGCCACAGAAAAAAAACAACTATAGAAAATCAATGTAACCATCCCACATATTGCTTTTGAAGACAACAAATAAAAGTAAAATAAATTAAGTATATAACAACAAAACGATCAAAAAACCCCACGGACATCTGAAATTAAAAATAAAATAATACAAGAACAACAATGATAAAAGCATTATATTAATAACATTACAGGTAAATCCTGTGTACATGATTGTCTCTAAGTATAATAAATGCTGAAACCATTAAGTAGTCATGGGACAGTGCAGCCCTGAGTACGTGAGTCCCTGAAAGGTTTAAACCCTGGAGTGGTCATGATGTCACTACTCATGACAACCAGGTAGACATATTTACAGTTGTTGCTCCTGGCAACCCAGTCCACCATGCAGTCTTGGCTCTATGTCTCTCAGGTGCAAAAAGGTCACTTAAGCGTGATCCTCTGATTCCTGCTTGACAGTTATGTTGGCAGGAAGTGGGGGGATGGGACTGCTGTGCCGCATCTTGATGACCGACGTCTCGTTTGGGGACTCGTACGCACCATAACCTGCAGACCGAAGCTCAGTGGTTTTACTCTTGTGGTGGGGATGGAAGTTTGACGACTTAATGTCACTCTCCCTCCACAGCATCCCCAAAACCTGCTTCTCCAACATGGCTTCCATCTCCACCCCTCCCTGCAACTGCTCCAGTCGCTCAGCGTGTTCACTGATGTCAAAGCGCTCAATCTCCTCATTGGCGCGGTGCACTTCCTCCAAGGCAATCTGGCTTGAAATGGCTGGGCTTCCAGAGCTGGAGCTTGCAGCCAAACAATAGCCCTTCAGGTGAAGTCGCAGGCTACACAGGTGGATGTAGTGACGATGGCAGTGGGGGCATTTGTGTGGACGCTCGCGGGAGTGCAGGCGCTTGTGCAGCTTAAGGTGGACAAACTGGGTGAACTTAGCAGGACAGAGTTTGCAGTGGTAGGGCTTCTCCCCTGAGTGAAGGCGCAGGTGAGTTTTCAGGTTGCTGGTGCTGCTGAAGCGCTTGTGACAAACCTGAATGATGAGAAGCAAAAAAAGAAACCCTGTCAGAACCCTGTAGAAACCCACCAGTTAACAGTCATCTATGCTCATTAGCACTCTGGTAAAGCAATAAATGTGATATTTTCTCACCTGACATTCATGTGGCTTCTCCCCAGTGTGGACCAGGTAGTGTTTTTGCAGGTGAGCCAGCTGAGTGAAACCTTTGCTACAGGTTTGACATTTGAAAGGTCTCTCCCCACTGTGGACGCGAAGATGAACCTGCGTGACAAGAAGAGAAAAAAAACCCGTCTCTACATGCTAAAGATAACATTGTGATTCAAAAAGCACGCAGGACTAATAATAAGCTAAAAACACATGACTTTGACAGCCAAAACCTACCTTCAGGTTTGACAGCTGTCCGAAGGTCTTGCTGCACACGTTGCACTCGTATTTGATTTTGCCATTCTGCTTCTTCAGAGGGTAAGGCAGTGCCTTGTAGCCTGCTGAGCCTGCACCACGCTTCACCTTGGTCAGGTTAATTGCCTCGTCATCGTGACAACGCTCGCTGGTGTTGCCCAGCAGGGCTGAGGTAGGCTTAGTGGGCACCTGCTCACTGGGAGGTGCTGTGCCTGCAGTCGGGGAGCCGCTGGAGGGAGCGTGGGCTGAACCATGAGAGTGAGGGTGCCTGGGATAAGTGCTGTGAGGACCTGTTGTGTCTCTCAGAGAAGTAGCAGCTGAGAAGGCACTTGTGGGCCCTGGAAGGAGGAAGTCTCTGTGGCCAGAAATGGAGGAGGGGTGCACAGGGTCAGGTATTAGGAAGCGCCTCTGTGTTTCAGAAGGCAGGAGGGGCACATGATGGGGCAGGAGGTTGCTGTAGAGGGGATACATCCTGGGAAAGATTCCTCCTACAGTTGGGATGCCACCACCAGGGAGAGGATAGTGATGGGGCATAAGATAACGTGAGTAAGGGGCCCCTGGAGGGTAGAAGGGAGAGGAGAGGGGGGCAGACGGTGGGGAATAACCAGGATAGGTTCCCAGTCCGGTGGGATAGAAGGAAGCAGGCGATGGTGCTGCACCAGAGGGGCTTCCGTGAGGGCTGCTCTCTGGGCTGCTCCTTGCTGATGGGCTAGGTGTGGCTGAGGATTGGTTGCCAGGCGAGTGAGTTGAGGGGTAAGCAAGGCGGGCAGCTTTGTGATTGAGGAAGTCCTCAGATATTTGAGGGTGGGCCCTGAGAGGTGGGTAGAGGGCACGAGGGTACAGGAGACGATCGGGGCTGTCGGCACAGCGTGGACGTGTGGGAAGCGGCCTGTTGGGCTCCCTCTTTGTGGACGACGAAGATGAGGTGCCACGCAGAATAGAAAGAACACTGTGTTCTTTCTTTGGTGGGGTGGGGGTCACTGCGACAGGGGACGGGCTGGATGTTTCTTGCACATGCTCCTCATTGCTCACCTGCTGCTGCTTTACCTCCAAAATAGACTGCTCTGAAGGGACAGACAGAGAAAAAAATGTCAGGGAGGGGTTTGTCAAATCAAAAAAATGATTTTAAAAACATTTGGCATTTAAATCACAACTTCTTTATAAGAACATAAAAATCTCTGTAGTAGAGATGTGTGCAACTTTGTGTTAAGAAACACCATTAGTAACTCAGTGGGGCAATTAGCGTGACAGATTTGACGAACGAGTGTGGGGCCAAAAGACGGGAAGTGAGGTGTGACAGCTCCCTTTAGGCATTCTGTGTGTGTGTGTGTCTATAAAATCAAGATAAAATCAAATGGTGGCAGACCGACAGAGAGGGCTGATGGAAGGTTTCCTGCTAAAGATATACTAAGAAAAAACTTGGCCTCCACCTGCCCTCCATAAACACACATACACACACCTACACCATGTGACAAGGTACACACACACAGAGGCGCCTCCAGACAAAGGCCTCTGTCTGATTTGTTGACTCTTCCACTTTTGGACAGCACACACACACGTTTGATCAAGCTCCTGCTCTCCTCATTTTCCTGGCCACTTGCTATTGTTTCCGGGTCAAAGGTTAAATTAAAGCGCTTCCTCCTCACTCACTCGCACCTACTGTCTTCTCAGTATGATGAAAGAGTAGATTAGGAGGCGAGCTCACTCACATACACTCTAAAAGCCCCGGGATGTCAGTTCGCAGCACATCTCGGCTGTTAAATTGCCACAGATGGGCTCTTAAAATGCCGTTGTGTATTACCTATAAGCTCATTTAGTGGGCAGTCAAGTTTTTACTACGAGGTCGCCCAGAGGGACATGCGTGTGTGTGATTGCAAGTGTGTGTGTTTGAGAGAGACGGAGCATGTCAAAGTTAATCTTAAGTGCCAGTACTGGTGAAATTTGCTCAACTCCTCCTGATTCAGCCCTTCACTCACAGTTGCACACATAGTCAGTGACCCTTTTGTCAGCAGTATAGCGACAGTGTGTAAACACTGAGGTTATCAGTTAGCCTTACTCCTCCTTCTCTACCTCCTCCCTCCATCCCTCTTCTGAAAAACAAACAGGGCAGCCATCTTGGAGATATCAATCTGTCAACACGGCCCTTCTGCCAGGAAGTTCAAGTAGTCAACAGAGGGGGGTAGGAGGTGCAACTCTACCTCTCTCATTCCCTCCTCCACCTTCTTTCTAGTCTTTTTAAGTGGCAAATATATCAGCGTGATTGGCTGACACGCTCGCACACACATGAGCAGCAAGCTTGTGTGCATGTGTTTGAGGTGAAAAGGGTGGCTATAAATATGGTGGCATGTCACGCTCCCGACTGTGTGCGTGTGTGTGGGAAGAGAGAGTGTCTTTGAACACAACGCATGTACACACACACACACACACACACACACACACACACACACATGGATGACAGGTGCTCTCCAGCGCTAACACTTCAAGAGCGCATATGACGGCGACAAAAAGAGAAAAAGGAGAAAGTGAGGGAGTAAAACTGTGGTGCATGCTCACTCATTTTGCTCACACACTTAAACACATACATATGTCTGGTTTTGCTATGACTGCGCTAGAAAGAGCTAAAACCAGAAAGAAAAATATGATACAAACAACTGTCATCGTTGCGCTCCTCGGGAATATAATACAGGTTGTCGCTCGGTTCGGAGCAGAAGCTCTAGTGCCTCCTTAAGGACACATGTAACATTTTACAACGAGCAAAACGCAAAACTTTGATGAGAATCTAGTGGGCGGTATCAGAGATTTTAGTTTTTGCAGTGTAGACTAATTTCTCTAAAAATGAAACGGTTTGAAAGCCCCAAAATAATCTAGTGGGTAGGCTACCAAATTATTGCAAAGAGTTAGTTTATAATGGTTATCTAGTGCCTAGATTTGCATTAGCTAGCTACCCTACCAAAACGTGGAACTTATTTAGTATTTAAGCGGTTCATTTCGGGCGCATCTACTTGCATTAGTAGCGAACAAAATGAGTCCACTTCCTCAAGCAACAAATCGGTGAAAAATAACAATATTTTACAGCAGTCGATGCCGGTAAAGCAACGTTAAATAGACTAAAATCACCAATAAACTTCGATGACTTAATGGTATCACATTCGGTGCGCAGCATGACTATTAAAATTCAGCAAAGCAGCTTCCTCTTCTTTTACCTCTTGCCCTTTTAACTGAGTTTCAGTTTAACGTTACTTAGTCAGAAAGATTGTGGTTTTTCTTCTTCGTTTTACTCAGCCAATGACATTATTTCTGACAACGTTTGTAAAGCTTAACTGTAGTGGGCAACACCAACAGTCAAATGTTTTACTCATTTTAGGAATGAAAGATCAGTAGAAGTAAAAAAAAAAAAAATGAAAAAGGGCTAGAAACTTGTGTGGTAGCTCCAGGACAAAAATGGAGTCAAATGAAACAACTGTTTCTGCTGCAGGTAAGAATCGGTATTCAAGTCACTGGTAGGTCAACAAAGCCTGTGGGGCTTAACTGACAGGGGAACCTAATTAAAGGCAACACTTCTACTGTATACACGCTGAGTTGCGGGGAGGGGAGGCAGGCAAAGGGATCGTGGGTACCTCCTGCCTCTGTGCCCCAGGTCATGCGCATTTTTCCCTGGGCAGTGGAGTCACTCTGGCTGGGTGTGCTAGTTCCTCTGCCAGCTTAACACTACTATTAGCCTGCAGTCACACCTGGAAACCACTCAGCTCCCACTCTCTGCCTTTGTTTTCCTCTTAGCTCGGTCTCCCTTTGATCAGCTCAACTACAGTGAATGAGCGTAGTTAGTCGGCCGTGTTTAAAGGTTGAGATTAAGCTTTTTTATTGGTTAGACTGATTAGTTAAATACCATCAGTATGAAATAAAGCACAAATATTTGAGAACTCTTTTTAATACTTGTTAATGTGCATTTTGCATATTCTCTTATGAGAGCAAGTTTTTCCCGTCAAAAGGTCACCGAAAACACGCAGTCAAGCAAACGCACTCTCCGACTCTTCTGCAGAGGTTGAGCAAGGTTTTGTGCGTGCACGTGTGTGCGAGCTTTTATGTTAAAAGCGGGTCTTTAAGCGTGTAAGACTGTGGCATTAGGGGCCGTATCCCCTGTCTGTGTAATTACACTGTCACTAGCACACACACACAAGCAAAAATACAACGATGATACTGACAGAGATGAAAGGTTGTTGGTCTTGTACTTTTGAGTGTGTGTGTGTGTGTGTGTGTGTGTGTGTGTGTGTGTGTGTGTGTGTGTGCGTGTGTGTGTGTGTGTGTGAGAGATAATGACAGGCTAATGTTGAGAGAGGAAGGAGACACAGCTATATTCAAAAACACTGCTAGGGTTTAAGAGCGGCGACAGGACACAGTCAAGACAAACACACCTACACTGACTATTGATTTCATGTTTTTTATGTGCGGTGGTCAGTGCATCAGGCGAGTAATAATGCATGCTGCTCTTTCACAGCAAGTGAATGCTGTAGTAAGTTTTAACCACACGAGATGTCAGATAACAAATTAGGTTTAACTTCAGAAAGAAAAATTAATGATTAATGTTCCAGTGAATGTCACTACTTCTACTCATCAACTTTGTGGTTTCAAAAAATGTCAAATCACGGGAACTTACTAAGTTTCTGCATCATCAGCTCCCCAGACGGTGGGTAGTGCAGGCGTCGGGCAAAGTCGTGGCAGTACCAGACAAGCAGCTCGGCACCAGCTGGGACAGGCTTCACAGTATAGAAGTAAATCTCCATGCCATTCTGACACGCCGCCAGGTTCTGCTCTGCTGCCGAGTGGGCCGGGTTCACATACCGCATCCAGTTGGAGCGAGTCTCATCCAGGCCATCGACAAAGTGATGAAACTCTCCGTCCACATAAATCTGAAAAGAGAGAGGAAGAAAAAAATAATAGTGAGTTAATTTACCTGAATGTAAGATTACACTGAAGTTAATTTAACAGAAAAAAGGGAGAATAATATAAATCCCTTGTCCTTTGTTCCTTTTTTATGCTTATTCAGGTCTTATGAGAAGAAACAAAGCAGTAACATGCAAAAAACTTATTTCACTCTTATTTCACCCCTTCCTTCACTTATTACATCTTAATTACAATGCTAGCAATTTGATGAATAAACAGGTCCGTTAATTTAAGTAGCTAACAAAGCAAATATCTAAATAAGTAACATTATCGCTTAATTAAAATAGTGAACTAGCAAAATTAGGAGAAGAAGTTAAACAACTGGCTAAAATGCTGGTAAAGAAGCAATTCATCGATAAAAAAAATCAGTCAGAAAACAACTAAACAAGTAAAAACAGCTGCATGTTTGTCAGAATACTTGATTGAAGTAATAAAGCAAAATAATTTACTTATCATGTAGCAAAGAAGTAGCTGCCACCAAGCAGACACCACTGGTTATAAACTGCATCACATACATACATCTTAAATCTTTTCTTGTCTCTTTCTTAATGGTTTCATTCCTTACCATCTCCCTCTCTTCACTTTCATCTCTTTGAGCCAGAAGAACAGACAGAGACAGACAGAGAGTGGTGAGGAGGAGGAGATCCTCTTTTATATTGAAAAGGGAAAGGAAAGACCAACTCATTTTCTGCCTCTCCTCCCCCTTTCTCTCTCTGTCTCTCTCGTTCTCTGTCTTAATAACTCGTTTTTTTCTTGGCTTGGCGTGTGTGTGTGTGTGAGAAAGTGAGATATGAGCATGAATGGAACTGTGGTTAGGTTCACATACTACACACACAGACACGCACACACACACACACACACACCACACACTGTGTAGGCGGTGGTCAGGTAGATGGTTTTTGAGTATGTGCAGTCGCACTGTCAGTTACTGGTAGTGATGGAGCGTCTTCTGGCGAACAGTGTGTGTCAGTGTGTGTGGACTTACAGGAACGGCAGCGTGACATGCTATTTGTATACGCTGACATCACATCCTCATCTCCGTTCCTTGAACAGACTCACACACACACTCACACACACACAGAAAACAGCAAACCCAATTTCCTGTTCGGTGACTGACTTTAGATGTGCGTGACGTCACAGGAAGGGGTCTCTCCGGCTTCTGAGGAAGTATGTGTTTCTGCTGTTGTGTGTATCTTTGATGTTTGTGCTCACCCTCCAAAAGTATTTGCGGTTGGCGTCTTTGGGGACGCTGTCAGCCGTGTAGATCTCGCCCACCAGGGGACCGAAGCGAGTTCCTTTGGGGATGTACTCCCTGCTGCACACGCCAGCCACCTGCACGATGACACGCACATATAGACAGGTTAGGAAAAAACACGTCAAGGCCAAACAGGATGTTTGAAGTGGATTGGGTGATGATGATGATGAAGTCTGAAATGTTTGAAGAGGACGTTCAGGTGTGTGGAATATGTGTTTTCATAATATCTGCACAGCCATCTGTAGTACATATCATTAAGTCTCATTAAGTCTTATTTCAAATACAGACTCAGACACACAGCGTCAACCAGCTGTCAACAGAGACAATGATTAATGAACCAGCTCCACACTTGAGTTCATCTGGAGCGTCTGTGTTGGTGTGTGACTGCAAATGGCTGAAGACAAAACTAAAATCTCTTTCTTCGAGTCTCTCCCTCTGTCTCTCTCCTTACACCTCTACTGCTTGCCACATCAAACCAAAACCACCGCCACTTCACATGCTTCAAGAGGAAACATTCAGATACTTGGGTAAAAAAAACCCAACAACCGTGTTTCTCCTTTTTTCTCACTCTGTCATCTGATTCAATCAAAGAGCAAGAGGTGAGAAGAAGAAAAGGAAGAAGAAGAAAAGCAAGGGATTATGTGGTGACTAGACGTTTGGCTCCAGCCATGGATGGTAGAGAAATGCACTCACACACATTTTCTTCATGCTTAACCCACACAAACAGAAGTCTTTCCCAAACCCCCTCGTTCCCTGATGACATGGGAAATCCCCATTTTTCCCTTTTTCTCTCAATAGGACCAGACATGAAAATGTGTTAGCATGTGATTAAAAAAAACCCAACTTATTAACAGGCTTTTACAAAGCTCTCTCTCTCACTTTGAACATAATATAGCTTTCTTTCTAGAAGCTGCCATCCTCAGCCTTACCTTTTTTCCCTCTCTTAAATATTATCTGATTGAATATCAGCTTGTAAAGTTCTCTTCAGCTTCCCACTGCTAATCGCCTGGTGAAAAAAATCAATGACATCACACAGCTTTACTGGGAACCTCCCAAGTGCCAAAACTGACATTTTCTGAGCGACAGTCATGCATCTTTAAAATACCTTGAAACACAGCATAGAAGTGCTGTGGCTTTTCTACTTTAAAATATCCTATCTGTGACAATCCCTAAAGTGGAAACAAGCTTTTTTAAAAATTACTTATTTTTGCTCTTAGTCACTTGGATATCTGATTGTTTTCTGGAACATTATTAAATGCTTTTTAACCCTTTGCTGCTGCAAACCACTCTTATCACTCTAAGAGTCATGGTGGTTCTGTGCACTCTCCCTGTTATCAAGTTTCATCCATTGCCTGTTGACATTTTGACTTTGCCACCCCCAGTTAGATCAGTGAAAAAAAGTCTATTACTTTAAGCTTATCTATAATCATGTAGTGGGCGATTGGTTAGTAAAGAAATATTTACAGTACAGGAAATCGTCAAATGCTTCATATGAAGCATTTGAGTGATCAAAGCTCAAATCACACTCTGACACTTTCTCATTCAGCAGTTTTAAGACGAGCAGATGGAAACAGTCTGATGCACTGTGTTGGATGAGAGGCTCGATGGTGCCCCCTGCCTGCATGGTTCGGTATTTCAAGTAGTTTTATGACTTGAAACAATTGCGATCAAGGCACCATAATTTTTCTCAGATGACACAATCCTTTTCATGGATAGATACAAGCTGATAAAACAGCACTGTAAGTCAAATCTGTTTCTGATGTTTCACACACCCACGCACACATAAATGCCTCTGTGTGTGTGTGTGTGTGTGTGTGTGTGTGTGTGTGTGTGTGTGTGTGAAGTTTTACGAGACCTGACCCCTTTTTTATTACATGACCCATGTCTGACTCACAGTTGTGTGTATGTACAGATGCCTTTCTTTGCCTCAATGTGTATGAAATATTCTGGCTGGAGAGAAAGTTTGTCTGTCTGCCAGCATGTGCCCGTGTGTGTGCGTTTGTGAGTGTGAGAGAGAGTCTGACCTCCTTGCTGCCAGCCAGGTGTTTGAAGGCCAAGTTACGGGGCAGCGAAGCCTCGGCTCTGGTCGTCGACATCATCATGGCATCACCGTCTGGGCCCGCCTCACATGCCGTGTCTTTGACAATATACGTGCACTTCTCTTCAAACTCTGCCTCTGTCCACTGTGTCATGTCTGCTTCCTCCATGTCGACGTCGTTATCTGTCATCGTGCCCGCTCCACCTGAGCCTGTGCTGGTGGCAGAGGAAGCCATCTTGGCTCCGTGGCGTGCGTCGTCCTGCTCCATGGTGTGCGCCCCCTCACTGGTCAACATGGCCGAGCTATGAGAGGTCGCCTGGACAGGAAAGGCAGGAGCGAAAAAGGTTATTTCTGATCACTTTTATCTAAATATTTCCACTAATGAAAGCTCAGCAAGTGAAAAATAGTTGAAATTAAGAAAGACATTGCAAAAATAGAACAAAAAAAGAAAGAAGTAAGAGAAAGAAAGCCGAGTAGATGGAAGAAAGGAAAAGGAAACTAGATCAATCGAGACAGACAGTAAAAAAGCAACACAAAGGAAGAAGGGACAGCAAGAGGCAAATAAGAAAAAGTTAAAGAAGAGAAAAAAAGAGAAAGTAGAAACTGGGAGTGGTGGGAAAAACTACCACAAGAGAAGGAGATATGGGAGGAAATGATAAGAGGAAAGAAAGAAAAGGATTGGAATGATGTAAGATAAACTCCGAAAGAAGAGATCAGGAAAGACAAAGAGGAGAGGAAGAGATGTGATTATTATGTGTGGTGATTCAGTGAGAAAGGAGGGGGTCTGACTAATGCTACAGTCACACACAGACATACACACATATAGACACACTTACACACACGCATAAATGAACATGCACACTAAGGGAAAGACAGGAAGCTGCTTGTCTTGTCAACTATTTAGACTAAATGTTAACTAATTTGGGAAACAATTAGGGGAAAGAAATGACAAAATTCCAGTCTTCATTTTGTCACGACTCTAGTAAAGACCAGCTCATTTTAATAATAATAACGATCTAATAATCTAAATGCATACCATTTTCCAAATAAAACTCCTAATCCAGCATTGTAATAATTCATTCCTTTGACTACAGTCCCAATCATTTTAATCACCTGAAATGGCCCTTCTGGTCTTACTGGTGTTTGTATTACAAAGCTTTTTTGTTATCAGAATTGAGTGATGTCTTCAAGGTGAAACTGAAAATGACTCAGGCTGATATAGGAGCGTAGGATACCTCAGGAGACAACGATCAAGCGCGGTAACGAAAAGCAACTGATGAGGAACTGAGCTTGTGTTCTCACACATAGTGACGAAATATGATTATGAAAATCCCAAACCATATGAAGAACTGTGTGTAGTTTTTACAAGCTGCGCTGTCGATGAGATTTTCCCCTTTACAAAAGATCAAGCGTAAACAAAGTTCTATGCTTGAGCCTCAAAAAATCGACCCGTTTTTTAAAAGAACAATACAACAAAAAGTTATTAACGGTCTGAGCAAACTTTCCAAGTGACCTCTTTGTCTCTAACTTTCTTTCTTTTCCTGAAGCAAAGAAAGTTTTCCTGTTTTGTTTGCGGTCGTTTTCTCCCATGCTTTTACTCAGAAAGACAACGACACTGCAACTTAGAGCTTAACTAGCTTACACATGTAAGAAATTTGGACTTTGCTGGATAATGTGATGAATCTACTCAGATTATGTGACGCTAACATCTTCCGTATTTCCTCCCTCTTAATTCCCCCTCCTCCGTGTCTCTCCCTGGGGTTGAAGACAGAGGAAGGAAATGCTGTCTGTGTCTGAATGAAGCTAAAATTGGAAGCAGAGTGGCACTGCAGCGGAACCGGCAAATCATCCCGACTCCCAGCTTGTGTGTGTATGTATGTTAGTAATGGACGGGGGAGTGATGAGGAAGGGAGCGTCAAAACTTTTCCATTTGGGGGGCCACAGCAGCGCAAACAAAACTTCAAACGTGATCCCACCCAAGACAATCCCACACACACATACAGGGACAGGCAGATATCCACAAAGGGACAAACATGCTGCTTGTCCCACGCAGAGCAGCAGAAAGCAGCAGATCTTCAGTGAGCACACTCAGGTCTGCAAATGCTTCTGAAGCCACAAAAAAGAATATTTCCCTCACATTCAACAACTTTGTGCTTAAACAGTCAGCACACAGATACTAAAGTGATACATGAAAATAAACTCTATAAACACCCTTAGTTACTGAAAATGTAGACTTATATTTTCAAATTTGAACACTTTTATAGACTTTTGAGCACTTGCAACCAATGCAACTGACTTTCCTGTTCCAGAATTGCAATCAAAAAGTAGTTTCTAAACCCAGAATCTTAAAGTATGTTGACTGTAACAGTCTGACTTGCCAGGCTGTAACAAAGCAAATCACCCAAAATACATTTAAGTATCTTAAAACCACAAAATCTAATTTTTGACTAGCAAAACAATAAAAACTCCAGCGAGAAAGATTTTTCCCAATCAGCGGCTAGATTTTTTTTTTTTTTACTACAAAGGATACGCCAAGCGAACAACAGGTTCTTCCCAATTTGTTATTAAAATGAAGATCACTTGAAAGTGATCAGTTATGAAAATACAATATTTGATCTCTCTTGAATTTACTTTGCATAACAGCTGCAACATTGAAAACTAATAGTGAAACCAAGAACCAAGAAACAATTCACTGTTTGCACATGTAGAGCAACTGAAAAATATGTAAAAGGCGAATCTGCATACAGGCAGCCAGATTTCACATTAAAATGACATTAAATAACAACATTAAATTCTAAAAACTTGAAAAAACAGACATGAGGAATCATGCCAAGACTGTTTTTTTCTGAAATTCATGTGGGGGAAAAAAAAACAACACTGATAAAAAAAAAAACACGTTTCTATGAATAAACAACGATTGATTTGTAAAAATATGTAGAAAATATGTCAAATATGTGAAAATAACTGAGCTGCTAAACAAACATTGTAATACCTCAGTTTTTCAAACTAGTAAAAGCATCTGCAGCAGCAGCTAACCATTTTAAGAAAAATCTTATTAGAAAAATGAAGTCACGTTGGTTGCAACCTCAAATTTCTAATTAAAAATCGTCCTAATGTTCAGAAAACAAGGCTGAAAATGAGATTAAAATAAGCTTAAAAGTATATTAAACTGGATTAAAAAGCACACACATAAAAAACTCTTAAAGTTTTATTTCTACTCTAAATTCTGAAATTTTTATTTAGTTTCTCTAAAACTAAAAGAAGAAAAAAAAAAGCAAAAAATACAAAAGCAAAAAATCAATCTTTGTTCTTCTGTATCTTTTAGTAAAAATGTAAAAAAAAAATTGAGCATACAAACGAATGCTCCACACTTACTGTATAACTCTGGTCCCATCCACACATAGGGACGTCCGGTCAGATCCTTTCTCCCTGTATGTCTGTGAAGATAGCGTGTGTGCGTGGGACAGGTGCAGTAGTTCTCCGCTCCTTCTGTCCTTCCAGCTCCGGGTGCTGATATCCACACTAATGCGAGTGTGTGTACTCTGAAGTGAGTGTATGTGCGAGACAAAGTCTATAGCTCCTCCTCTTGGCTCCACCCCCCTCATTCTCTCCTTCCTAACACACACACCAACTTTTCTTTGGAAGGAAGCAGCATGTGCTTTCACCTGAGGCCATAAGCTATACACACACAGAGACGCCGACATGCACACAACACTGAAAACACAGCCTTTTGTCCCCCTGCCTGTTTTGTTTTTTGCAGTGATTATGATTATGTATGAATATAAGTGTGTTTTTTTGTGTTTAGGAGTTTCTTTCTCTGTGAGTGTGTCCATTCAAAGCATTTAAGGAGTAAACAACAACAACATATGTGTGCATGAGAGTGTGTGCATGCGTGTGTGCATGTATTGGGGGAGGAAACTTTGAGTCACTGTCACAGGACATCCCTCTCTTCCTCAGCTAAACACACACAGTAACACACGCACGCACGCATACACACACACACACACACTTTGCGTATACCTCTAGGGGGCAGGACTGGTTTGCTCTTGCTGCTCTTGCAAAAGAACTTAAAAGTACTCTCTCTCTCTCGCTCTCTCTCTCTTTTATTGTCTCTCACCCTTTCTCTGTCGCTCTGCATCTTCCCCTTCAAATAACTTGCTCTCTGTCTCTGTCTTTCTCCATATGCTTCTCCCGCTGTCTTTCTTTCTTTTACGTTTTACAATGACTTCATTTCTGTTTTAATAGAAAATGAATTTTGCCTTATTGGCTCACGTGCGATTGCACATGTCTGACAGGGAAGTAGAAGAAAGGGCAAAAAGAACAAACTCAAGCAATTACAACTGGTTTATTTTAAGGACAATACGCTGTATCCACTGTATCCTAAATGTAAGGAACTCTTCTTTATCTCCTTAGGGCTGCCATCACTGGTCAAAGTAATTCTGGAGGAGATTTGAATGTAAAGACATTAAGGCAAATAAACTAAAGTTAGGATATGTCACTGGAAACTAAGACACTGAAAGACAACACTGTAGTTACCTTTAAAACACATGGTAATATCTATAAACAGATATCAGCATATGAATATGTATAATCAATCTGCAACTGACAAACACCAACTTCACCACTGGAAGTGGTTTGGTGTTCATTGTTTAGCTCAAGTAACCCTTTACACTTTAGCAGGCTCTGGTTGCATGCAGGTAGATATTTCTTTTGAAGAACAAAGTGTACTAACTGTAACAACTATTGCCTTACAGCCACTTAACTTTTTAATACATCTACATTCCTAAACAACAAGTAGATGACAGAACAGGAAATCTTATCTCTTCTGGCTTCACTGAAAGCACAAAAATATTGGTCTTTGCTTCCGGACGTTAAGTCATCAGACAATAGCTGACAGACTGGATCTACAGCGGCACTGGCTGTAGATCACAAAAGAGAAACTGTTCTATATAATACCCAAAGGTTCTAAGTAAAACAATACACTCTCTCATCAGGATAATTCTGCTGCTTATTGTAAAATATGCTCTCAATGGCAAGATGTTTCTGGCTATAGTTGACATGGGGAAAAATTAAGCCTATGTGAAAACTGCAGTTATTCTAATGGCCATTTCAGGCTGGCTCTGAAACCAAGTCGGCCCTTAAAGATTGATATATTGAAATGCCCAACTTTGCAGCATTTAAAAAGAACCTGCTACAAAAATGATTTTGGCCTTTGGATAGTTTGATAGATGTTGTAGCTAGTGGACGTCTGCCAGGCCTCACCTTTACTGCTTCTTGGCAGTGTTTGCAGTGCTGGTGCTGTTTTCAAATGAATTAACTAAGACAGCAGCAGCCAGAATAAGTTTTCAAAATGAAGAGTCCAAAATCAACGGGTGATATTACGATGGCTATGCATGCATCATTTATACAGTCCACAGGTGTAAGTAAGACAACGGCTTTCGCTCAGTTCTCTCTTGCTATACATTTTGTATCTACTGTCTTTCTTTTTTCTTCCTATACATCCTCTCTCAGCTACCAGTTCAGTGGCATACATAAAATAACGCACAGCTCTCACTCATTCGGCTTGTTATAACAAAAGCTCACTCTCTTACTAACACTGGAAATTCCCATCTAATTGTCCCCCTGACTCCCTCAATTTACCTCCTACTCATTCGCCTCCCTCCTCTCCTCGTTTTCTCCTCATTCCCTTTGATTTCCACATTGTATTTACAAAAATGATTTTCCACACTGACCTCTAACTCTAGTTTTTCCATCACTTTTCCCCTTTTAAAGCCTCTGTTCCTCTCAGGATTTTCACGTTTTTTTGCTCAGGTTGCAGAAGTGTTTTTTTCCTCTACGACATGAAATTCAGTAGGTAAGTATAAGATCGGAAACTAAATCAACAAGTATATTAGAACTTCACAATATATAAAAATATATGCAGAATGAGTGTGAGAAAGAGACTAAATGAAATAGTTTTTGACTTTGATTTTTCTTTTTGCATAAATGAGAAATTCTCCATTCATACTATGAATTTTTGAGGGCAATAAATTTGATTATTCTCTTGTCTGGAAGCGTATGACTTTTTAGTCTAGAATGCAGACTGACATTAAACTGAAAGGAACCGAGTGTACATGATATGAGTACTAGTCTGACAATCATCAGTATCAGCCCTCAGAGGCCTAAATGAGCTTCCTTCTGTTTGTGTTTTTTTTTCCTCTAATGAAGAATGATGATCAGGAAAAGAAAACAAGTAACAGGAAGACGACAAGAAGAAAGCAAGAGAGAGAGAGAGAAGGAGAGACAGACATCGGACCTCTCTCGCTCTGTCTCTGGTGACAGAGGGTCTGACCACATCACTTGCTGCCTACTGCTTCCTGCCAACGGACGACCCCGGCACACACACACACACACACACACACACACACACACACACACACACACACACACACACACACACACACACACACACACAGAGCTGCAAATCTGCCCCACAGCTGTCGGACATGTTGATGCTTTACAACCAAGCAATTCCTCCCTGTGCAAAACAACCGGCGACAGAAAGAGGGAGAGAGCAGATGAGAGACAGAGAAAGCTTGAGGAGAAAGAGATATTAAAAAGAAAACACTCTTTCACTCAAAGGAGTACATTTTTTATCTTCTATCATCATTTTTATTAATAGATGATTCACTTAAAAATGACTACTATGTTTCCCTTTCAAGTTTCCTTCACACTCTTTGTGAAGGGGTGAGGACATTTATATAGCTATGGGGTATCTGAAGTTGGTGGGGAGCAGTGTCTGAAGTTACCCTGAAGTCACACTGAAATGTGCTTTTTTTAATTGTATTGTTTCCACAGTGGCCCTGCATGCATACCTGCAGGATACAGAGAGGACAGACAAAAGAGGGTCCAAAGACCTCCTGGGTCTCTGTTGGTTTAACAGAGGGCCTCTATCACAACCATGCTCACACATACAGTAGCGTGAGCACACACATATTCTCCACTTACACAAACTTTCTACTCAACTTGGCATTTAAACTCTTTGAGTTATCTTGAAATCTGCAATTTGTGAGACGTTTTCAAAACACAAGGAAGTACAAGGAAGAGCAGAGAGAAGAGGAGAGTAGAGAAAGAACAGAGACAAAGAGAAAGGTGGGTTTCAGGACATACATGTGGGATTAACACCTCACATTCCTTTGAGTAAACCACAACCTCTCTGTCTGTGTTTATCCCCTAATAGCAGTCAGGATCTGGTAGTCTGCATGGCCAAAATATATGTGCACACATAAACATGTATCTCTATCTTTTATGAAAGATTTTCTTCTAACACTAAGTGGTAAGACTTTGCAAGTTTCAATTTACAGAAAAGGTGATAGGAAGTGTTAGGACGACTAAAACTCCACTTGGTTACATTTTTTAGAAAGATGTTAGCTCTTTCATCTCTTAAATAGCTGATCTGGATATGAACAAGATTGTTTGATAAGAGTGAAAATACACCAAGGTTACAATCCCTTTTCAGCTTCGAGTAAGAACTCAGAGAGGAGACAAGGGTAGTTTTTCAGTTCTGTTCATATAAATTGTTGGCAGCAGTTTAAATTGTTTGGTTCAACAGAGATTTGTCTTGAAAATATTTCATTTTATTTCTAAATTCTAAAAAGAAAAAACACGTCACTGTTTGTATTTTGGAAATTGTTTGTGCCAGTAAAAACATCCAAACACGAATGCATAGATGCTAAAGAGAAAGTCCCTATAAAGTGAAACGCACACAATCAATGGGTCTATGGGTCCTGGTTGCCACTTGCCTAGAAATTCTGTCCATAAAAATTATGAACAGAATTCCAACGCATGACAACTCTGGAAAAGAGCTGGTTTAGCTTTCCATGATCAGAATGAGATCTGTCCTTTTCCTCCCTAACCTGAGGTTTGCCAAATGGTGCAGCGCTTCCCAGGGAGTACTATGATATCCTTATAATTAAAGCACACCCTCTGGCCTCTCTTCTTAAAGATGAGAACCGCCACCCAATTCTGCCAGTCCGTAAGCATCACCATGGGTCATCATAAAAAATGTTGCAGAGGTGTATCACCCAGACAGCCACACAACATCTAGTCCATCAAAGATGTCAGCGTGAATCTCACTCAGGTAATCAGCTAAATCTACTCTGGGCCCTGCACAGAAAAATTTGTTGAACTACTTAAGTAATCTCGCCCCCTTGTCCTATTCTCTGCCTTCTCTATGGAAAGCGTGTCAGTGGGGTTGAGAAGAACCTTGCAGTCTTCCTTCCACCACCCAACTATACAACTCAGTTGAAGGCAGCAGCATCCCACTCGCACTATAAACCGTGTGAGTATAGCAACACTCTCCCCTCCTGGGTTGCCTTACAGTTTGCCAGTTTTTAGGTGAGCCCAACTATATCCGGACAATATCTTTCAATCTCAAACACTAGTTCAGGCTCTTTTCCATGTGTCAAAGGCTAGTTTCAACAGTCGGGGATCAGACTGCCAGTATCTCTGCCCTTAAATGCTGCCAAACACAGACTGCACCTGACCGACCCCTTGGCACGTGGTGAACACACGAGAGGACAGGCCCAGATCGCCCTTTTGGATTCCAAAAGCTAAAGCCAGCCATCAGTTGCTCAGGAGCTCCCAAAGCCTGAATCCAAGATGAGGTCCCGAAAACCTTGTCCAAGGCAGGATAAACCTGGTCCCTTAAATATTTCCTCATAGGTGTTTTTTAATTGCTCTTTGTCTTGCTCCTCACCAAGGACAAGTTTTCATTGGGAGTCCCTATCAAGGCAAAAGATGACAACATAGCTCCTGGAATGTCAGGGACACACAAGTCCTGCCACAATGGTAAGTTGGTAATTCCTAGAGGGTCAAAGAAAGAGTTTATCCTGATAAAAGTTAAACACTCTCTTCCCCTTTCTCTCAAAATCTTCCCCCCTCCTCTTTTCTTTCTTCTGCCTTCCCATCTTCCCCCATTCTCTCCCCTCAAGTCCTTCCTTGAGTTCTAAACATTTTAATTGAAGCCCACAGGCCATTTGATGCCTCGCCAAATTACTGCAGAGATCAGCTATTGTCCATTTCCTTTGTATTTGTGTGTGTATGTGTGTGTGTGTGAGAGAGAGAGAGAGAGAGGGAGAGAGAGAGAGAGAGAGACAGTGTGCTACTATGACCGTTACACTGTAGGCCAGTATTTCGTGGACCCTCTAAAAGTGTGTGTGGGTTATAGGGAGTTAATCCCTGAATAGAGAAGCCATTAGAGAGAATTAGGCAGGTTAGACCTAACCATGATCCCCTCCTCTTTATTTGTGTGTCTTCTTGTGTGTGGGACAACCACGAACGCGTGGCATGCAGCAGGTTGAGAGCCTCAAAAAGTAGGTGGAGGTCCATCAGGGATGGAAGGGGGAGGGGTGTGAGGTAGCCACCTCTCCTAATCTTGCCGATCCACCCCTGCTGTGTGTACAAGCACACACACATAAATGGGCTCATCTTGACACCATCAACAGATGGCTATAGCAGAGAGGCCGAGGGTAAACTTGAGCAATATCCAAACCAGACAGTAACCCTCCACATTATCCCCTCCCCCAGAGTCTATAGCTAATCAGACTGCACGCAACCAAATACACTCTACTCATCAAGAGACAGCTAAACAATCATTCAGGAGTGTGTTCAGAGGTCATTCATGGTCAGGCAACAAAAGCTATGTGGCTAAAGTTAGAAAAAGACGCGTGTCTGAAGTCTGTGTGAGCAAACTGTTTTTCCAAACTTTGAGTAAGTATTGCCAGTGCCTGAATATATCCTTGAAAAATGTTACTCTGGCTAATTATTTGTGTATATGCATAATTTATAATGGTACAGCCCATTTCGCCTTTGAAATCCATTCAGTGTGTACCCCCCCACCCCCCCAAAAAAAAAACCCAAATGAAAACTCAGAGTTCATTATTTTCATGAAATCTGTTGCATAAGCCACAACCATTATTTAAAGTATGAGCACCACTTTCTTCCTTATAACAAATTAGATGACCAACATAACACCACTAAGGTGACTAAGCCAACAAGGAGCTTGCTATTGCAAAAAGAAACAGATGGAAACAGTCATACTGGTTGTTGTCAAAACTCTGAAGTCCAAATATCGGCAAACAATAGCCAGACACGATAACTGAATCTTGAAGTAATTTCTCCTTGTTGCTTTTTCTCAAGAAATAGCATAACGGGACATTTTTGTATACAGATTAAGTAACCACATGCATTGTCTTCATTAGCAAGTTTTCGAGGGCTTTTCTTTCATCTTTGTAAGAGGCTAGTTTAGTTGTTTTCACCAACTTCCAATCTTAGTACTAAGCTAAGCTAATCATCTCCCAGATCAAGCTTAATGCTTAATACGCAGACTTTGGCGAGGTATTGATCTTACCATGGTGTTAAGGCACAGGACGCAAATTACAGACTGTTCTTCTGTCACTTTCAGTGGTAGCTACCCTGGTAAAATATTTCCATTTTGTTTTCACCCTGTTTAACATTAGTAACCTGATTTCTCTTTCTGTTTGGAAAATCAAAGAAAATTCCTTCCAATCAAATAAAGATATCATAAAACATCTGGAATAAATGATTTTGATTAATCTGGATGCAAAAAACAACCAACAATAAACACAACAAAGCTTTTTTAGTGACTTTGATAAGTTAACAGAGCTTACAACCCCTAATTGTTGTGTTTGTTCTTCTACTTGTCATTCATTTTCCAGACTCCAGTCCAGGCATGTGAGTCAGTTTCACTGCTCCGTACGTCACTTGCAGACAACAACAAACGTCAGCACTGAGATGAGCTGAAAAAACCTTCTAAGAAACAAAAATAAATCAACTTTTATGAAGCACTTTTGCAAGAAAAAGGGACACAGAGTCTTTCTGCAATCACTCTCAGGTAGCCATTAAAACTTGAGGACATAAACATGTTCCAGCAATATTCCAGTGAACAGCGGAAACTTGAAGTGAGTCACGACATGAGAAAAGCGCCACTGAGATAACGCTCACAAATACACATGCCTCATGCAACACCAACCTACATCCTGGTAGTTTCAATTAGAACAAGCCTCAGGAAAAACCACTTTAGTCCAATAGTTGGACTAAACTGGTTGATGAAATCTAATTAATAGTCACTTTTAGAGTCTAAACTACCTCACTGGTCTTAACTGGAGAAGACTCATGGATTGCTAAACTGACTGAATTAGCAGAATGCCAGAATCCTGTGTGATATGAATTGTGACTGTTGGTTTTGTTTGATATCTGAAGGCATTTTGACTCCTTGTACAGTAGGAGAAAACTGTAGGCTTGGTTTAAGTGGACACTTATAACCAGCAACTGTGAGCACTTTTAGTTGACCAAATACTTCAACTCTATCAGGACAGAAGAGCTAAAAACACAGTTGTGACATGTTTGGAAATTTCTTCATCCATAAGCCTTTTCCCATTTCTCATCGACTGTAAGCTGTAAAGCTAACGTCACTCCCCCTGGAAATCAAAACTAAAAGCTGTGTAGGCAGACATTTTTTATGCTCTTGGCTCTTAGATATGGCAGCTTGGTCATGATACCGCTGGAGTGCAAGGCCGATTGCTCTAGTCATACTATTTATTAAATATTTAGGACTTTTAAAACAATGAAACTAGGGCCCACAGGATGAAATAGTCCGGATTCCTTTTAAAGCACTTAAAGATTATTGCATTAAAAATTACATTAGGTTTTTCATACTAAGTTATTTTGTATTTTGATCATTTCTTTGACATATCATGGACTTGAGAAGACCTAAAGTAAAATGAAATGAGTGTTGGTTGACACAGTTGTGCAGAAAAAGCCCTTTTTGAATCCGTCTGTGTGGAATTAGCATGTTCTCCCTGTATCCATGTGGACTCTCCTTGTACTTTGGCTTCCTCCCACAATTCAAAAATCTGCAAATTAGTTCAAGTGGCAATTTGTTGGTGTGAATGGTGTGTTGGCCCTGCAACAGACTAGCAACCTGTCTAGGGTATACCCTGTATTTTGCCCCATGACTGTTGGGATATGCTCCAGCTTTTTCTTACAATGCTATTATTAGTAAACAAGGCATTTTTAGTTGGGAAATTTTCTGTCAGAATGATTATGAATAATATTGTATATTCAGGCATGTACCTATCTACCCATCATTCACATCCTTCCCGTAAAGCTCTTCCAGGGCACAATCTGTTTAGACTTTCCATTCCTCTCTGAACCATAACAGGGTTTACACTTGTCATTGGTGTTTATGCTTTTAAATTAAGACCAAGCCTCCTCAAAATCCGGGAGAAAGGAATGAGAGGAAGTTATAACTTCTTGGAAATGAAGAATTACTCTGTGGAATAAAAAACTAGCACCCAAAAGTCTAACCTGTTGTACATGTGTGACAAACGGCAAAATAACAGATTTATTAATCTAACAACTTCTAACCGAGATAACTCGAGGGTGTGTAAACTCCAGGAATCGGACTATTATAGAACTACAGTAATATATCAAAGCAACCTGTTACACTTCAGTGGAATTAAACTCACAGCTAGTGATGGGAGGATGAGTGAAAACGTGGCTCTTATCTGCGGACTACGACCGTAGCAAAATCTTCAATAAACTGATAACAAACTCGCCAATTTCATTACAGTAATCGCAAAACAGACTCACACCACACTTCACGCGCGCCTCCCCCTCCCCCGCGTGCCTCGGCTCTCACCTGTTACGCGGAGATGCCCTCCCTCCTCGTCGTCTGCAGGATTCTTTTGATTATACCAAACAGATATATTCCTTACCACAGCGCTATCTCGGGCTGCAATATGTTGCTAAAAATGCTAAATGTTGTTTCGTGTGTTTTTCAATTTTCAATGACAACAAACAATCTGGCTTAACCCCGCCCCCTTGCCTTTTTCAAAATCCTTCCTTCCACCGTCCATAGAGGGATAGATGATTCACGTGTGGTGATATTTTTCTTTTCATCTGTTTATTGATATTTCTTGTCTGGCTTTTAAAGTGAATGGCTTCCCTAGGCTAACTGCTGTTTGCAACTCTTGTTTCCCACTTTCCTTTTTCTCCTTTATCCTGTTTCTTCCTCCTCATCGAGTCCTTCCTTTGACTATAATTCCTCCTCATTCCTCTCTCAGGCCCATTTTATCCTCATGCCTTCTTGTTTCAGTTTACTACACTGGCGTGTGTCTTAATTCATCACTGATCATTTATTTTATTGTAGGAGACAACTTATCATTTAACTGCCAATGCTCAAACCAGGGACATTGCTGATGGGGCTTGGTGCTTCAAATTAAGCCAAAGAGATGACCCAGTTGTGACTAGTTTTTATACAAGAGTTAAATAATCTTGTATTGTACCTATTGAACCCTCATGAAACCTTTCTTTTGTAGGGAGCGTAGGATTTGTCTGCTAATTAGCTTTAAAGAAACAATCTAGTGAGTCTATGCAGCAAACATTAGTGTCAGTGGGAGGGAAATGTAAATTTAGGCTGGTCGCTAATGCAGAATGTATTTCTTGCTCTCAAGTGTTTGTGTGTGTGTGCTGGCTTAAATGAAAACAAACACTCAATACACAAGTTTTACACTTAACATGTTATGTTAATTAGTGCTCACACCTCAGAGTTTAACTGTCCACTTAACACTTTCTACTTTCACTAATGTGATCACCCTGGGCACACACATTTCCTAACAGGAGGGAGAAAAACTGTTGACACTTCGTTCACACCCTGCATCTTTTTTCTGCTAAAGCCTGAAACGAGACAAAGTGGCTGAACCTTTTTATTATCTGATTCACAAGGTGATAAAAGGAAGTCCTATTAATGGACTTTTTCTTCTGAGTAATGATCTGTGGGGAAAAAAAGTGCAATTACAAAACCAGCAATTCCAGCGTTTAATCTTTTATGTCTGGGTTGCATATTGTTTAAAAGATTAATTGCATTATGAGACTGATCTGATCTATTAATCTTGTTTGTGCTCTAACAAATAAACTGGCTGCTTTGGAAAGAAATATCAAAACATTATTAACAGAAGAAAAATGTTTCCGCACAGCTGACCTTTTTGTTGTTAAAAAATGTGATTGCAGTGTATAATTTCGCACAACAATTGACTCCAAACCTAGTGACACACAGACACATGGGGCAGGGACACTGTTTTGTTAAATCAAGCAGAATGATCTGAGACAACGACTACACTGACAGAAAGTGGGTCACTGTGGATAGATGGAGTATGCTAAAGTGACAAATGTGCAGCTCAACACACACACACACACACACACACACACACACACACACACACACACACACACACACATTTTTCAAATCTAAACACAGATGCAACTACAAATTAGGAAACAGACTTACATTTATTGAGCATTTGATATTTAGAAGTTGATAACTGTTGCTTCACTGATTGCAACTAATCACTGTTGCAGTGTAAATAGTGACTAGATTAGATGTGTCAGAGCCTGCAGCAGGTCAGTGCACTCAGCTGTGAAGTCTTAATTACATTATCTGTTGCAACAACCAGCGCGTCAATCGTTCCTAAGTCCATGAACAAGAAATCAATAAAGGGATGAATAGGAGACCAGCGGGGAGCAATGATTACGTGTGTGTTCATGTCTTTGTGTTCGTTCAGCACGAGATCTTTAAGTGTGCTCGTGTCAGCTTTTATTTTTGTGTGTCTATTTTTGTATTTTAGTCATTTTATTTAGTTTCCTCATTTCACACTGGCTAAGTGTAGCCCCCCTCTGCATTTGTGTGTGAGTCTGTGTGTGTGTTCACACTGATGACCAGTCATTAGGAGGTTAAATGGACTCTCTTGTCAGAGGGCTCTGCTGATTAAGCTAGACTGGTCAGAAATGGTGGGCACCTGCCATAACCAGGCTCAATCTCATCCATCACCCGCTGACCTGGCCGTAGCCTGGCCCCGGACACTGCTGAGGCCCGAAGGCATCAATGCCCCCTCTCCACGGAACTGACCACCACCATTACCCTCTGGACCTGGAGCCAGGATAACCCACAGGCCCCTTCTTCTTTCTAACCTCAGCCACAACCCTAGCTGTGACCCTCCAAGATGACCAGTTGGGTAGAAATGCCCCACAGAGACAAGGAACTCCAAATGCTGACAGTGATGACACAACTAGTCATAGTTACAGCCAGGACCCTCTCTGGCGCCAAACTTTCTGGCTCTAAACTAAACTGCTTGATGCCATTAACCCCAGAGTGAGCAGAGCATTTCTAAAATGCTGTGTCCTCTCACTAACCTCTAAGACTTGCCTCTAAGGATGGCTATATAAACCTTACCAGTGATATCTAACCCGACACAACCAATTTGCAACATTCAGATGCCCCACATAGTCTGACACAAAATCCCAAACTCCTTGAAGTGGAAAAAAGTTATACCCTGAAATGACTTCCTCCATGTGGTTCTAACCAGGTACTTACCCAGCCCTCAAACCAAATCTGAAGAATGCTATAACCCCGCTTTGGGGCATCTTTGTCTAGTTGCTGAAGTTCTAAATGAGCTCATTTCTTCCTTCAAATGTGTACAATTATTCAGAAGTCTTGTTTTGTGTTTGGTAGACAGAGTCACCTAATGACTTTAATACCACCAGGCATTAAGGTTTAAGTCTCTACTTCCACTCTTCTAGAACAAAGCCGTACCCAGACAAAATAAGCTCAAGTAACTCAGCTAGCCCAACTCAATGCTTTAATATCACTCGCATTAACTAAAAAAATCAATAAAAATAATCAGTATCTCTCACAGCTCCAGCTGTCAGCTAGAATCAGAATCAGACTAATAACCTGATTAATTACATCTAAATTAAACAGACTCTAATAGTGTTCAGTTTGCAATTAGGCCAAAAGACACTGGGGGGCTTCTCCAAAAATAGCCTGCAAGAGCTATGCTGACAAGAGCTGGATGTCCCATCATAATAATTCAAAACTGGTCACGAGTACAGTAGCAGTAATTGCCTGTGTGATTGTGAGCTACCTTTGACTGGTTCATAGTCCATTGAGGTCTGATAAAAGTTTAGTTCAGTTCTGTTTCGGGTAAGTGTATGTGGCTTCTTATCAGGAACCTGTACGGCAGCAACTGGTAATACCGATCCAGTTACCTGCTGGCCTTGAAAAGTGAAATGCATTTATTACTGTTATATATCAGCCTTTCCCTTCTTTTATTGCTTCACTGTTGTCATTTTGAGATTTTATTGTACAGCAAGTAATGTTTTGCATGTGTATGTATGTCAGCTGTAGAATATGCAGTGAGGTTAATGGGGTTTTCAAGGCCAGAGTCGAAGCTTATAGCAGTGTGGGTCCCGAAAGAAACCATGATAAGTGTCATAACATGATTAAAACTTACACTGTGGCTGCATTGAACCAGTTTATTTTGTTAGCAGAACCATTCATGAAGCAGCTGGTCCAAAGCTATGCTTCCACTAAACGGCTTCATACAGTCCACACAAGCAGGAGCCAGAATGTTACAAAGCCCTTGAATCTCGACCATCACTTCTTAAAAAGTATGTGGTTGTTATTGTATCAAACTTGGCTGTTGAGTTTTTGCCCTGGTTTGAAACAAATCACACCAGAGGCCAGTTTCAGCAGCTGGATGGAAGCTCTAGGTCAGGCTAGCTATCCAGCACAGTGAAAATCGTTTTAACTGTTGCATCATCCAACATCTGGAAGCTGCCTGACACCCTCCAGTGGATAGTTGCCATTGTTCTTCATGTTAATAACATTGCAAACTTAATTTTCACCAACAGTACCACTTAATAGAAATGTATGGAAATTTTTTCTGCACAAAGCTGCTAATCTCAGGGGTCATCTAATGTTTCATGTGATGCAGTATCACACAAGAATATAAGTGGGCATGGAAACACCAGCGCAATTACAGTTGCAGTTCACATACACACTTTATAACTGTGAGGGGTTTTATTAGCTTTTTGCAGATTAACAAAAAAACCTGTGGGAGAGCAGCTATTAGAAGGTGGGTATACTTTTGTCATAAAGAGATGGACAGGCTCAAGAGCGGCAACAGTACTTAGATTGGCTGTGGTGTTTAAACATTTAGTACTTAGAGACCCAAAGCGTGCCAGAAAATTTCCCCTGACTCCATTACACCACCACTAGCATGAATAACTGAAAAACAGAACAGATGGATACATTTTTTTCATGTTTTTTATACTAAATTTTGACTCTAACATCTGACTCTTATAGCAGCAATCACGACTCATCAGACCATCGGACAAGGCAGCATTGTCCAATATTTTCTTGCCTAATTGTGACGAGTCCATGCATATTGTAGCCTCAGTTTCTTAGCTGACACGAGTCAGTAGCAGGTGTGATCTTCTGCTGCTGTAGCCTATCTGCTTCAAGGGTCAACTTGTTGTTCAGAGATGGTCTTCTGCATACCTTGGTTATAACAAGTAGTTATTTGAGTTACTGTGCACTCAGCTCAGAGCACTCTGACCAGCCTCCTCTAACTTCTGTAATCAACAAGGCCTTTTGACCCAGAAATCTGCCAGTGACTGGATATTTTCGCTCCTCCAGACTATTCTTTTACACCCCAGAGATGTTTATGTGGGAAAATTCCAGTAGACCAGCAGTTTACATGTACTGTACACCTGTACATAACCATAAAAAATAATTTCTTGCAGATATTATTTAAAACAAATCCTCTATTATTATGATGGAAAAAATTTACCTCAGGTATATTTGTTTCTTTAGTATAATTGTACTAGTGGGTAGTGCAAATAACATCACCTAATGCAATGAGTTTTACAGCTTCAGTTCACCCAAAAAATAATTCCAAAGATGATTACCTCATAATCAAGGCATGACAAAAAAGAACAAAAACACACTAACAAAAAAAATATCTGTGTGTCCAGCTAAAATGAAAGACCATTGCATTGTTTATTAAGCAGTAACAGATATTTGGGTTTCCCTTTGGCACGTGGAACAATAACTCAGTTGTCCGTAAAAATGCTCACTGTGAAACTGACTGGGAAAACTGACAGTAGCAGGTGTGATGTTGTTCATCCTCACCATCTCTAACTGGAAGCTAGAGTCAAAGTATCAGTTTGCTCCAATTAGATTGGTTTACTAAAGGAAATATAATGTATGGTTATGTTGTTACAAACCAATAAAATGTAAATGAAGACAATATTAGAAAGTAAAGAAGAAAACAGAGTTTTGCCATATGTGATGGGACAATCCATAACATAAATATCAAGATAGAAACACACACATGCACATAGACACTAACACAGCAGGCTCTGGCACGTGGCTGCTATTCCAGGGAGAAGTTTGGCTTCAGTCCGATTTCCCTGGCAGCCTGCCAAGCTAAACATATACATGCACCCCCGGAACACACACACACACACACACACACACACACACACACACACACACACACACAAAACCATTCACAACTTAGCGCCAGGCTCAGATAAAGGCTTCCCTCGATCTGGCTGGGTGGTTGTATGTGTGTGGACAGAGAGAGTGGAAAGAGGAGGTAAGTTTAAGTACAGTGAGACAGGAGAGAGTAAACACTGATATGTCCCAGCTGTGTAGCTGTGTGTGTGTCCATGCGACCATGTGTGTATGCCACCCCCAATGAGTGCACACACTAAAACACTTCCGAGCCCCCCACCTTTCCATCAAGCCCATCGTCCCACACACACTTCCACCACTTTGATGAGGTGAAAGAGTGTGTGTCCATGTTCTGTGTGTGTGTGTGTGTGTTTGTGAGGGACAGCCTGATCTGTTTCATGTAAAGATCAGAAGATTCAGCTCATGGGCACGACGGAAGTAAAACCCACATAAAGAAACAGAGAAAAAGAGGAAAACGAGGAAGAAGATGAGGAGGAGGATGAAGAGGAGGAAAAAATAGCAGCTTAGTTATCAATGGATCAGTCACATTGATGACGTTATCATCAAAATCCTTTTTGCTGCTAAACTAAATACATTCCAAGCAATATGTCCTTAATTAAATGAATTTTTTTGTTCATTCAGTTCAATTTTAAAATTATTTATTGTCAGTTGGAGTCCTGTGGTGCAGCTCACAATACTGCCTCTATAATTAACCCAGTCATTCAGTTTGTTTGAACTTTAGCTTGCAAAAAACCCATGTCGGTATTCTTCTTGCTCAGCAGTCCAAACACATATAAAATTTTAATTTCTTTTCCAAATAAATCCAACTCTCCAAACTCTTCTTACAATCAAAATGGCAAATCCAGGATGGACAGGAACGATAGAGGAACGATGAAGGAAACTAAGGGAGAAACACAGAAAACTTGGAAACTCTTAAATGAAGGCAAAAAAAGGTATGAAGGTATTGAGGTAAACCATAACTGATGATTTGTTTTGAAAATGCTGTCACCACTAATTTACAACACACATGATTAAATATTGATGGGAGAATAAAGACTTGGTGATGCTGTTTGGCCCTGTGTCATAAAAGCTGACAGTGATCACACGTGCGTTCATCACACACAGTATTTCAAAGTGTTTATCTCTTTTCAGACTGAAGCTGGATTTTCGGCTCCATGGTGGTTGGCCTGATGACACACAGCTCTGTCTGGCCTGTGGTTTCCTCTCAAGTGGTCAACAGACCCCCCCACAGCAAGGCACATGCACACACTCCCATATAAGAGAGAAAAAGACATAATGCATGTGCGTATGCGTGCGTATACATAGAAACACATTTAACATGTACACAGACTGCTGCAAGCACACACAGGATGAAAACATGGTGATCAGGAGCACACTAAAACACACATGCACACACCCACGCACACGAATGCACAAACACACACATGCACCAATGAACACACGCACAAACAGCTGTTTCCAACATGCTGAGGCAGTCTGGAAAACCACTTCCTCTCAGTGGGTCAAACACATTTTATTCATTTACTGTTCACTCAAACAGGCAAGCAGAGCACTTTCACTGCACACACATGTTTTCTGTGTGTGTGTGTGTGTCTGTGCGCACATGTGGGTGTGGGTACATAAAAAAGTTTAAGAGAGGCAGAGAGAGAAATCTGTTCTTCCATGTTTGGATAAAAACCAAGTACACTTTCAGAAGAGTTAATCTGTGCACTTGTAAGTTGCAGGAAACCTTTTATGATGTGTTTGTGTCTGTTTATATACGTGTGTGAACATGTGCCTGAGTACCAGAGCTAATGATTGGTCTGATACTATTTGTAAAAAGTTTTTAAGTGAGTGTCAAGTTTTAAAACCGATGTGCCTTAACTTTGTGAGTCCATTGTGATGGAGAAATAGTGTGCAATCCGTCCAAACTCACACAAAGACAAAAACACATAAAGACCCATGCCCGATGCACTTCTGCATGCCGTGGCTGGTGGCCAGTCTCTGCTTGGTTCTGATTGGCCAGTCCTTTGTAAATATTTAGAGGAAGCGGAAGGGTCCATGGTCTTGCCTGTCGCCATGGGAGACGGATCATCCCTCAGCCCCTCCCCAAACACACACACACACACACACACACTCACGCATATAAAGACATGCACACAATCATCTCCGGTCGTTGGGATCTATAGCTATGGCCACCGGGTTGAACGGATCAATCACACACGCGTACACACACACATATGTAAACTGCAAGGTAGATACGGGACAAGGTGTTGATATGCTCCCCCTACAACCCCTGCATGACCTCTCACCTCACCTCTGAGTCACTCCGGCCAATCAGAGGTCACCTCTCCCTCGTTCAGTCTGTCACATCCACACACATGAGAACCAGTTGTTCCTTTATTCGAAATACAAACACCCACATGAACCCCAGTGTTTACAGGCTGCAGAATGAATTTGTGTTGCAACAAAGGAGGACATATTACAGGAACATGCCAGTTTTTAAGTGGGTGATCTACAAACTGCTTGCGCTTAAGATTACTGAGCAAACAAAGCGTTCATCTTTCCAGAATCAAAGATATGAAATTTTGAACAATGTGAACGAGACAAAAGGAGCAAATCCTCACATTTCTGTCCTAAAAAAAAAGTAGTGTAAATGATATAACTGGAAAAGATTTAACCAATATATTTTTATTGTTTTGGAGCACTTCATTTTCTAAGATAGCCTAAACTTGCATGCAAGAAGACAGCTGGGTTAAGCCCCTGCATCCCTGAACTAGTTAATTAGTTAGGGAGATGGATGGATGGAAGCACGTACATATATAGTTACAGACAAGATGGAACACAGCAGGAAGTCTAAGAGCAGGGCAAACAGGTGATACAAAATAATATAATATTAAATAGCATTTTCCAAATAAAAAATATCTAAAAATGTTCAAAAAACCCAACAGAGCTTTTTTAAAATTGAAATTTGTCGTTCAGGAACTGAAATCAGAGCAGCACAAAGACACACACAAACACACCAAAGAAACCACGCCCACATCAACACCATTATCCCTCTACCTTCCGTTGCAATCTCCCTCTGTCTTTTTCTCTTCTGTCAACCAGCCATACATCTTCTGATCCCCACCACACACACACTTCCATTACTGCTTCATCATGCTGACCCCACATCAACCCCCCAGCCTCTGCTCTGACCCCGTTCTACCCTTCCTCCACTCATTTCTCTTTTCTTCTCTCCTCCTCCTCTCCCACAGTACCTTTATCTCTTCTTCATCCTTAGCCTAGTTCTCTCTTTTGCTTCTCCACTTTTTCCTCTTTTCAACTCCCACCTAATGCTCTTCCTCCCTTCGTCACTTGTATATTCTCTTTTCCATGCCTGAGTCACTGTGTAGTCATATTAAAGGACAGAAGGGGAACAGTGAGGCAGAGCAGATACTTCAAAGATGGAGGTGCAGGAAGAGGATAGGTAACACAGGGAATGAGTGAAGGAGTAGTGGCGTAAAGGAGGGATGAGGAAGTGAAGGAACAAGTAGATGCCTGAGAAAAGAAGGAGAACAACTTGATAACTTAATGTCCATCTGTTGTGTCATCTTTTAGCATTTTATACAGATACTGCAACACAATTCACAATTCATATCTCCCCAGATTTCCATATAGAAAACTAACCTACACAAAGATAGTTTCTCATGACTTTCTCCATCTCTGTGTCAGTTCCCACCTTCACCTATATATTCATCATCCTACACTGTATGTGGAGGGAGGTTGAACCTCTTTGTCAGCATCTACAGGAGTTTGATGTCATCTTTACGAGCCTGCCTGGGCATTCCTGAACGCTGTTCACAGAGTTTAACACACTCCTAATTAGAGACACGAAAAAGGACAGGGAGGAGAAAAAGAGAAAGACAGGAGGTGGGGTGAAGGGAAGAGAAGAGAGTGCGAATAAAAGGGCGGGGAGGAGAAGAGTGAGTGTAATAGCTCCTATTAGCACATACCTTTAAAGAGCAACATGTTTTACAGACTCACTGTACTTTATAATGTCTGATGAGGCATGGAAAGGGGAAGAGAAACAATGTTCTACTAAATATTTCCTGTTCAGGTTTTTAGTTTAATCGGAAATGTGAGTTTTTTTGGGGGGGATCAACACCAGAAAGTTTTGACTTATGGTATGCTCGATTATTTACTTACCAGCTATCATCAGGTTAAATTTATTTTCTATTAAATTCCACTCAGATCATATGGGTTCACAAATAAATAAACAACCAGTTTGCTGTTTAAACAAGCTGGAAACAAGAAGGTCACACTGTCACAGCTTTTACTAACACATCCAATGTCCTGATATCAAGATGATTATTTTGTAGTCTGGAAAAATGAAAATATGGAAGAAAGGCAGTTGGTGCTGAAAGGGTGGTGATGAACAAAGGGACAGAAATGTGTCTGCGAGCAGATGACGTGATGGAAAAAAGCGGTGCAGAGTTTCTTTTCCGTGTTATCTGTCACATGGTGCAAAAAACCAAACTGCAACTGCTGTCGCTCCTGGACCCTGACATGACCTCGTCTATAATGTTTAAGCACACGCTCTGAAAAGTTAAAGGGTCAAGAAGAGCTTTCATGAGTGATTACTCATGCCAGAGAGCATTTTTTAATAAATCCTGCCACTAATGTGTCTAGTTCATATGCTTCGAAAATAAAGGATGTAATTCATACAGTACAGCTGAAGTCACACTTTTAATATCACTCAATCCTGCAGGATAGTCCCACAGAGCCAAACTGGAATATCCCATGTGAAGGTCATAAAAATTTTACTCTATGTACTGGTTATTGTGACCATTTAGATATCACTGGAACAATATAAACCTTGTGGCCTGTAATCTTGGGCTCTTGATAATTAAGACAGTATTGATTATGGCTTTCAAGGAACCCTGAAGTGTTAATGTTACCAACTGACAAAATTAAGTTGTTAAGCCTAAGAAAATCAATCACATTCAATGCCCCATGATTTGGCAGACAGGTGAAAAGGTGGACACCTCCGACATCTCTGGTCTCAGCTGACTAAAACGTTAAGTTAATCATCTGAAAACCAAGACAAAGTGCTGCATGGATTACATAAATAAAATCACAGGAAATACAACCAAAACGAATTAGTCCTCTCACAGATTGACTCTCACTTTGGGTATAAAGTCTAAAAAGATATGCTGTTGTCATTCAACACTTATTTGTGCATTATATTAATTTTATTTGGTTTTTGTTTGGGGAGATGACACAGAGTTTTAGTAACTCGCTAATGTACAGTTTCACTTATCACACATCAACCTGAAGACACCTTTCAACACCAGTAGCGTGCTTACACTGACTACTTCCTCCTATCTTCCTCTTCCTACCGACCTGTCATCAGGTGATTCCTCGTCCCCTGTTACCTCCCCCAACTCCATTTCCCAGCAGACAGTCCTTATCTGACCTCTGACCTATGATGAGCAGGGATAGAGGAGACAGTCCACACTCTCTCACTTTAAAAACAACAAATAACCTCTTAGTAACTGTGTAGCCTCGGGGGATAGCTTACTCACCGTGTTCATGGTTATGGTCAGTTGGCTTTCAAGCATTAACTGGAACTTTTTAAATATTACTTAAAAAAACTAGACTAAGTGATCAAGTACTGCAGTATTCTGTGGACATGGATGCTAGATCTTAGATTTTAGATTTTAAAAACCTCTGCAATTTTGCAGGCTAGTCTCCACTCGACAAACCTCATCCAGGCTGTTATTATGTTTTATTATCAAAATTAGTATTATCATAAATAAATAGACATTTCCTGTTCTCGACAGAAAAAACGTGATTCCAGCCTTTTGTAGCGTGCCGAGTCATTTAAAATGGATTCAGAAAATAATAAAGGAAATCTACATTGGAAACAAATTAAATAACCTTAACATGTTTGAACATTTTCACTTTGGTTAGCAGAAAATAAGATTTTATGAGTCATTACAAGACTAAATGACTTGCCAGCGATATTTTTCTGTGGCAGTGTTTCTTAACTCGAGAGGAGCAGTGGGTGTGTGTCTCTACGTCCGTGTGCGTGTGACGAGTGTATTTTGTTATGGTCTGACCTGACTGAGCTCTTAGTGTTAAGCAAGAGGTTGAAAGGGTGGAGAGAAAAAGAGAGGTAGAGGTAGCAACATAGAGTTTGTATATATGTATGTGTGTGTGTGTGAGTCTGTGTGTGATCCTCTGTAATTTGTCCAGGCCTTACACTGAGCCTGTAATTACCCCCCTGGCATACACACTCACACACACAAACACACTCACACACTTGGAGCACCACCGCAGGATGTGTCTCACGATAGGCCAGGCGAAAGAGATAAGTGCAAAACAAAGATACCCCGTACTGCAGATAGCAAAAGTGACAAACAAGCACAGCCAATCAGGTAAAGGTGAAAACCGCGGCTCTTGTGACATACACATACCCACTGTCACGGTGCTGAATAACTGCTGTGTTAGACATAGTCACACAGTGGACTGACTGCCTTTTCGTTCACCAATATTTGGTTAAACTAGCAAGTCACATGATAAGATACGCACGGTGGGAGGCAAGACTGATGGATTTACAACAGCTGACAAACTGTGAGTGAGTGCGAGAGAATGAGCTGAAGGGGGAAAAAGACAAATTCAAATAAGCATAGTTGGGATGAAGTGAGCAATAAACACTAATTTGTCTTGGTGTTTATTATCCATGTGTGTGAGGTAATCTCTGCCTGCTCATTCTTAAGAAAGCAGTCATCCATGACAAGGCAAACAGGTGTGTTAGACTGGCTCCAGACAAGCACACTTGTATGGCATTACTCAGGTATTACATTTACTATAAAAGACGTATTCAGACACAGATTAAAGCACTTTTTTTCTATTGTCAAACCTGGGCTGAAATTTTCCACCCACTTTTTAAAATCTAAATGAAACAACAAAGACTTCAAAATTTCGCCTTCTTGATTACAGGTCAAGCATGAGGCTGCATGATCTGTTCATGATGATGGGAGCTTTGTTTGATTTGTTAAAGTCTAGCTGAAAATTGCAGTTAAAATACATGCCTATAAAGCTATCTCTACTTTCTCTGTTTAGTTTAAAAGTTTTGTATCACTTTGATCAAAGCAAATTCACACATTTGTGAATTACCAACCTCACAATATGAACCTCAGCACCACGGCTAGGATTTGAAATCTTTCAGGTGGGGTTTTTCTAAGCTCAGAGTGCTCTTTCAGGAAATGATTACACACAGCAGTAAACATGATCCCTGTATACATACAGGCAACCAGTCTGTGTTACCTTATTTGATTGGAAACTTTGCATAATCTTGTTATTTTGAGCAGTTTGGCTTGATTAAATTAAACCGGAATCGTCAAAACTGGTTAAGAAATGTTCCTATCATAACATAGATGCGTAAGGTTTGGTAAGTTTCTGTATTTTTCATATTGACCATGAACCAAGGCAGTGCAGTGGCTCAGTAGATTGAAGTGTGTCCTCACAGCAGGGTGGTCGTGAGTTTGAAGTTGGGCACGACTCTTTCATATGAAGTTTGCTTGTTGTCTGTGTGATTATCCTGGTTTCTTCACCAAATCCTACTAAGTTAAGGCTCCTATCTTGAATCAACTGTTAAAAAATTAAACAAAGCCTAAAAAGAGGCCATTTAAAAAAGGGTCTAACAACCTAGACTGTTTTTAAAGAAATATCAGTGGCCAACACAGTGGATGTGGGTGACATTTTACTTTATTACCAAGACCAGTAGAGTTTATTGTGGATTCAGCCATGGCTTAAAACAGTCTCCTACAAATTCACTATTAGCTGGGGCTCAGTAGGTAGACCGGGTCATTTGCAAATCATAAGACTGGCGGTTCGATCCCTGGCTTCCTTAGTCTGCGTGTTGAAGTATTGTTAGGCAAGACCAACAATAATTCATCATGAGTTTCCTCTACTGCATTTACTGCAGTATGAGTGTTAGGCAATGCGCTTAGGTGAAGAAAAAAGTGCTTGTGTGAATGAGAGTTGCAGCAATTAATGGCTTTGAGTGCTATGTAAGTACAGACCATTTAACTTCTCTTAAAGCAATTTTTAAAGACACCAACAATATATTTAAGACCTTATTTTTTGTCTCAGATGGCTGAGAATGAAAACACTTGGTTTGCCTTAGCCTTTTCATAGTGTTATTTGAGAAATAAAACCACACATCCTTTCCTTCTGTTGTAACACTTTGAGAAGACAGGGCAGTTAGTGGAAAATCTGACCTCTGAGTTCAGAGAACAGCTATTAGAGGAAAAGTTCACTTCAGTTTCACTTTGTTACTCTGCTGTGAGCATGTATTTTTGTGTAAGAGTCTGCATGTCCCGGTGTAACCCCAGCTCTCTCCATCATCACTAGGTTTAAACCCACAGGAAGCCACACATACACCAAACCATGCAATCATTAACCTGCATCACACACATGCACACTGACACAGAGTGACATACACACAAACCCACATACCTATGCCAGCTCACAAAACTGCTGCACACACGCACCGAGGCATGCACAAACAGATACACAGGTTTATATGCAGACACATAAAAAGACCAACACAACTGGGCATGTGACAGACACCATCAAAATATCAGCACAGGTAGCGCAGGCTTTCGACAAAACAACACAGAGTCATGCAGCCGACCAAACAACCGCGAGTAGTCATCGGCTCATCAGCGAACACACGCTCCTCACGCATGTGCGCACAAGCACGCACGCACATGCTCAGCAGTTAGGACCTGGAGATATGGAAGCTGCTAATGTCGCGGTTGAGGCCCGAGCAATCCATCACTGATAAAACACAGCAGCTTTATGGTCTCGGAACAAGGTGAGCACTGTTTACACTCACACACTCACACAGACAGATAGAGAGTTTGTGAAATAGAAAGTATGGAGGCCAAGGGCCGGTCCTGCAACACCCTGATAAAATATGTCACCAGGTCACCACGAACCACCACAAACACACAGCTAACAAGGGAAGAGTTTTATTCTCGTGAAGCCCTCCTTACTGCTCGTATCAGCCCTGTTGAGCAAACCTGGTAAGCTCATACCTTTAACCTTTAGTGAGAGGCATGCAGGGCCTTGTTACCAGAGATGTTCAAAATATATGAGCGTCATATATATGTACATATTTATATATACATATATATTTATTAAATCTACTCAACATAGACCGTAATCAATCTCTTTATGTTAGCTGGATACCCTGTCTAAACTATGCTTTAAAACAAGGCCCGTTAGTCTAGGGGTATGACTCACATGCATGCCTTCAGTCTTATATAGGCAGTCAGGGCTACTGATAAAGGGTTCAAGTCCTACCATCCAGAAAAGCTCCCTTTAATGCGCCATTGAGCAAGGCTGTATATCCATTCTGCTACGGAAAAAGTATGTTGTGATACATACGTGACAAATCTTTTTTTGTTCTCCTTCATTGATCTGAATAGACCTAAGTAGAGATTGAGCCACTTCCACATTGTGCTTCATTATGGTGCTTTTCATCACAAGTAAGGTGTTGTTAATCCATGTTATAGCCTCTTCACTCAACAGTTTATTCATCCATCAGCCTGCTTTTCTCCTGAAGTGACAGAACACAGAAAACAAAGAATTGTTACTGACATCCGCAGGCACTGATACTTTTGTAGACTTTTCCTGGTCTAACAGAGGACTCAAAGCGTTTTTTACTACAAGCTACATTTACGCATTCACACACAGATTTATACCGTGCGTTATTTTATGCATGTAAGTGGGGACTATTCAGTGATCAGTATCTTGTGCAGCAACATTTTCCCTCTACTACAGTTTTGAACAAGTGAGATCATGTCTGTATTTTTTCATTCTATGTGTGTAATGTGCAGGCGGTACAGATTTCAGTAGTTGTAACATATTGTGTTTGTTTATAGAGTGTGTTTGTGTGGCAGCTCTGACTCACTTCCGACCTCACCAAGAAATCCGGTTCTGTAGTTTCTTTGGGTCATTTGGATTTTCTAGTCTTCTCAAAGCACTTAACACTAGAAGCCATATTTCACTATTCACTTACTGACATTCAGTCCTTTAATTTTTTTGCTACACGTACAGCAGTTACACTCTCTCACACACTAATACTGATGACACATTCCCACAGTTTTAGTGCCTCGGAAAAGATGCTGACCTACTACATGGACTGAATGAGGTGGCAATAAAAAAAAACTAAATCCCAGTTAATGGACTATTGGATGAAAACAATCCAAAATATCAATATTAAATATTGACAAAAATATCAAAAAAGTAGAGGGCTTGGTTAAAAAATATACATGCAATTATAATTGTTTTACTCCAGATTTATCAGCAAAATTCCCGTATCCTCCCCAATACCTACAAAGCATTCAAAATGTGCAACTAAAAACTAAATAACAGGTTTTTGGGGGGAATATTTAAAAAACATAGCAGTTTCTGTTAAATAGAAACTGTGTGGACCATAGACTGTGATAACAGATCAGTAGTGGAGAAGTGGATGCAGGAATGGTTCGAGAAAGGTAGGTGGAACTTTTGCTATGTTCCTTTTATTTGACTCTTTCATTTGTAAACCTAAATAGATCTAAACTATTACTAGCTATTTTCAAGACTACAAAGGGCTCTATTTTATTTCAGACAGAAAGGTCAATAATCAAATTCCCCAAACATCGCCAGAATCGGACTTTTAATGGTAATTCAAATGAGTAAATGAAACAAGTAAGGCTGAACTTTTATTAGGGATTTCTGCTTGACCAACCCCATCCCCTCACCCCTACCTCCAATCTACCACACACTCTGCAAACACATCATACACACTTTAACCAAACTGACCCACACACAGTGACCAAAGGGACCCACCAGCACTGCAATAACAAGGTAACAAGGTGACAGACAGACACACAGACAGAGGCATGGAGAAGATGGGTGGGAAGGAGGGTGAAACAGCTGAGGGTCCAAATTGATTCTAATCTTTTGCACATACACACACATGGATGGACACACACACTTAAGTGAGAACACACACAGCCACACCCTGACCCCCCACCCCAATTACAAACAGGTAATGAACAGAGTTACACACAGTAGAAATGACAGAGCTGTACAGAGACAGGGTGTCTGGCTCCATATGTAAAGTCCACTTTGTCACTTTGTGTTTGTGTATCGCGCAGCCTCTTTGCTTTATTACTCTGTTATTTATCAACAGTAATGAGCCCAGAACTTCATGGCCTCACCCAGCTTTTATCAACAGGCAGACTGAGGAAGAAGACAAATATTTCCATCAGTCTTTTTTTATCACCTATAGAATAGCAAAGTGAGAGACGTGGCTGCTTATATGAACGTTATCTTCTGTTATAAATATTCTTTTAATATTATTCTGAACAAAGAAACTTGAGCATGTCCTCATTGATGAAACTTCTCTGATGGTGCCATTAAGTTGACATTTCTTTCTGCTGAAGGAAACTGAGTGGATGAAAAACCTTTTGGTCCCAGCTTTTCAAGCACTGAGTATGGCAATGGATTCTAAATATAACATAATGTAAGCAGCCCTAATGGTGCTCCAAGTGGGGCCTTGTTTTATATTTGAGTCCATTTGAGCATCCTCTTATGTCTTGTATTCACCTCAGATAAAGTACCTTCTAAAACTTACAATGTATTATCTGTATTTTTCTCCATTTTTAAAAAATCATTAGCGCAGAAATTAAATTCAAGGGAGTTGAGGCACATTTTCTGTTTAGTCTAAACACACACACTGAAACTATTTATATGAAATATAGACCCTAAAATGATAAAGAACTAAGTGATGCTCTGTTTCTAAGGGGAACAGATTCTTACAATAAGTAAAACTTCTTTAGAACTTACAAACTGATGGGCACTGCAACATAAATGTCAGGCAGCTGGTAAAAGACACGCTTGGTCTCATGCGCTTTGTATGGAAAACCAGAACAGAAACTCTCCAGGTGTGGCACTTGGATAACCTATTTTACTCCTTAAAAACTGGACTTTAAGGATTTTACATTTAAAAATGGGAAAGTTCTTATACAATTACCAAGAAGATCAATTGGAAAAAATACAACACAAATAAACAAAGAAGAACTGTTATTTAACATTTTATTGATCAGTCTTTTGAGACTGAAGAAACATGTGTTTTGATATTTGATGACTTTAGACTGAACAACTCAACGCTGCCAAGGTATTTTATTAGTAAGATTTTTTAATAACATCAGAGTAATTACCCACCATCTGAAAACACTTTGTGTAAAGTGTTCAAAAGACCAGTGTTTTTTCCTTTTTCTTTCTCCCCCAGAAGCCTGACTAAACCCTTAGTGACCTTTATATTGTACAGTGCATCCACACACACACACACACACACACACACACACACACACACACACACACACACACACACACACACACACACACACACACTATCTGTTTGGTATCATGCCAGCGGCTCTGCAACATTATCATTCATTTATTCATTACATCAGGCTGTAATATTTACTGGAAAGCTGCCAACAGCCTGCTGTGTGTTAGTTTGTTGTACAATGAAAGAAGGAAATGCCACCATATTGTCTGACTTAATCCTTAAGAAGCATAACACCATGTTCAAACATATTTTTTTCAAAGAACTGTTAAACAGTAAGCTCTTCTCAACCAGGTGACAGATGTGTTTTATCTGGCGTTGGGATTTCCTGCTTGTTTGAAGTACTTACCTTAAATGTTGTGCAGGTAAATTAAAATGAGGTGAAAACAGGTAGAAACATCCAAAAAGAATGAAGCAAATAAAGAAAAAGAAAAGAACAAATCTGAAACATGGCTAAAATAAACAGTAACTATACTAAACAAATGATTAGACAGCAAATCAGAGAGCTCTCTGTTGCTTCCCGTCCTTGATGATGAAGCGCTGAGCGCCGCCTCAGTGTGCGAAGGCTGGTTTTGTGTAAACATCTGATTGAAGGTTATATTTAAAATATATCTGGTAAATTTACAAATGAATATAAAACATCTTTCGTAAAGGTAGCTTTATGTAGTGTCTTTGTGTTTATACCTTTCTGGCGTGTTTATATGTTGTCCTCTTTTTTTAACCGCAGCTAAATCCATTGATGGTGGATCAGTGTGTGTCACAGTGAGAGTGACAAAGAGGTGCTAGCCTTTTAATTACACAACTGACACACGTAGGAATGCAGGGAGTGGTGTGTGTGGGTTCGTGTCGGCCCCGACCCGGCCCTGGCCTTGTGCCACTGTGTATGAATGTACACATGAATGCTTTAAACCCTCTTTGTCGGTGTGGGTGAGTGTGTGTTTGTGTAATGCGATGCGTCCCAGCTATCCCAAACGGCCGTCAGTTAGCTAGCTCACCTGTCGTGCGGCATGAAGCCCAAAGCAAGCACGACGGCAGCTGAAGGGGTCAAAGTGCATCCAAGAGTATGTGTGAGTATCAGCTATTGTTGTTCTTTCTCCTTTTTTTTCACCCCACCTTGTGTTCAGTAACTCTAGTCTTTTTATAGCTGCTTCTTTACCACACACACGCGCGCACACTGATGTTGGCAGTGAAAGCTATGCTACTGCTGTCGATTTTCAATTCTCCCTCCTTCTCCCTGCCTCTCCCTCGATCAGCCACAGTGCAGATCGGCTTTCACACCCATCTGTTCTCTGCTTAGCACTAAAGCACCTTCACTTCACACAC
>NW_005187491.1:877861-884191 GCF_000239375.1 Pundamilia nyererei
GCTCTTTGAGTGATGTGTCTTAATGAGAGTGGATGTGCTTCATCTTGTTGCCTGAACTATTTCAAAGATTTATATTCCAGTAGTCATCAGGCATCAGTCTTCTAGGATTTCACTGAACTTAAACCTTGAGTTTATCAGCTATCACTAAGCATTACAGACCAGGTAGCAGAGCTCAAAGTGATGTCTCCAAACAGCTATAGAAAATTTAGAATGTTGTGAATTATGTTTTGATGAAAATAATTGTCTTTATATATCCAAATCAAAAATTCTGAGGTTAATTTCTCTCAATAACATTTTTTAATAATGATCATACTCATACTTTATACTTTTAGGTAGCACACACCCATGAACACACAGAAGTGAGGACATGAAAGAACTTGGCGTGTGCAAACTCTGATGGTGTCTCTATTCCTGTCTTGTAGCAGGGGTCAAAGGTGACAGCGGTCCTCACGCTGCTTTTACAGGCAAGAAAAATCTGCAACTGAATACACAAGTCAAGGTGATGGGAGAGGGGGGCGAGTGTGGGCTGTGTAGCATGTCTTCAGACTCCAGTTTAAAGGCTAAAGAGATAATTAATTTAAATTAATATCAGGCAATAACATGATGATTGTAAAGGTCTGATCTTGACTTACTTATTCACAGAAATCTAAGGTTTGGCAAATGCATACTAAAATAAAATTGCCCATCTCCTGAGCAATCCTAACATCCTTCTTCGTTGACAACTCTCTTAAGCTCTTTGAGATTTAATGGTCTTTTGGCATAGATGTTAGTCTTTTGTTCAACCAACATATTTTTAATTCAAATCAGGACTTTGTGCAGGCCAAACAACATCGTGCACTTTGTTCTTCACCAGGAGCGACATATGTTTTAGGCCGTTGTTGTACTGAAAGACAAAACAATGAACCAGACCTGGTTCTTGCTGCTGACTTCTTGAACTTTTCTTTCAGAATCCTACCATATCCTTCTTTCTTTGTGATTGCTTCCACCTTGACTAGTTTCCCAGTTCTGGACGCACTGGCACACACAATCTTTTACCAAGTTGTTCTCAGCATACTTCAGTCTGGCTTGTCTCTTCTGCAGAAGTAAAATTGTTCACTAGTTCACTAGTGTCATGGCAATTGGTAGGTGGGTGGTAATCCTGTCCCCTTCTGTAATTGGAAAATGGGAAGCATAAATGTAAAATGAAGTTAAACAACACTTACACCACTGAAGCTGTATACACAAACATTTCATAAATATTTAAAAGAAAACTTGAGAAACAACAACGATAAGCCATGGACTAATTTAACTAAAAGAAACATAATAAATAAAAAACATTCCATTCTTTACAATTCAAACTGGAAAATTCTCTGAGTGCTTGTCTTTCTTTTTAAGTGTGAAACGAGGAACATCTCACACACACACACACACACACACACACACACACACACACACACACACACACACACACACCTGTCTGAGCAGCAGCTGTACTGGGAATCGATCTGTCACTCTCGGAGTGTGAAGAGGATGATTTGTCTTTCTGTGTTTGTAAAAAGAGCCTGTTGCTGTCTTAGTCTGTGCGTGTTCATGCGTAAGTCTATATCAATCAGTGTTGGGACTAACGCGTTATTAAGTAACGCGTTACAGTAACTACGTTATTATTGTGGTAACGAGCACGGTAACTAGTTATTATGCCAAAATCAGGAACGCGTTAGTCGTTACTGGGATTTAGATAGGGTCGTTACTCGTTACTGGGATTTAGATAGGGTCGTTACTCGTTACTTCGTGTGGTGGCTATCGCGGAGCTTCCACAGATTCAATAACATTAGCAAGTGTGGAGGCCAGCAGGTGGATGAAGGAAAGGGGACGCAGAAGGAAAAGAGACCCAAGGCGGCCGCCGGTCCAAGTGTGAACTGAACTTCAGGTAAGAAGTTATGACCTGCAGTCTCTCTGGGTCAGATATAAACCAAGTTTAGGTGGAGTATATTTTCGTTATTCTGACTTTTTCCGTACTGCGTGCTAGCTAGCATGATGGAGTTTCTATACAGCTGGGTGGTGCTATGTTACTGATGTTGAACTTTATTTTGTTCATAAGTTATTAGAGTTGCCAACCGTCCCGTCTGGTATTCAGAGAAAATATTACGCGTTTCTTATTGAGGTGAAAAGGAACAGTTTGTCCCGTAATTCAGCTACAATGAAAAAGACACAAAGCTGCAGTTATTCTGTGTCTTTGCTGCACAGCTGCCTCTTCTCCTCTCATCCTCCCCCCTCCCTCTCCCGTTTCTACTTCAATCATGAAAACTGATCAATGATCAGCTGATCGGCTCTCTTGTTTGTTTATCGCTCACTTTGCGCCGAAAGAGGAAACCAGCAGATGTCGCGCTAAACAACAGCAGCACGTTTCAGCTTGATCAGCTGTTGTTAGAATTTATTTAATATTAATTTCTAGTATCAGCTGATGTTTGCTGGAGCCACAGTTCAAAAAAGCTGCTGGACATGATATCGGTTTGTATATCTGGTGAGAGGGAAACATGAAGATGAAACCAGGAGATGTCCTTACTGGATCATCAGAGCTGAGCAGGTGATGGAGAAACAGGTTTACCTTTTAGGTGACATGAATGAGTTGAAGGGAAGTTATGAACTGTTTCTGAGAGACAAATAACACCAGGATCCTTTTTTAGGTAGCTGACAGCTGGTAACTGTGCAGGTGCGGATCTAGCAAAGTGTTGCCAGGGGGGCATGTAGGGCATTAACAGGGAGAGGTGGGCACAAGGAAATACTTTCTTATTCTCATTTAAAATTTCTAGCTTTTAAAAAATAATTATCTGAATCTTACAACAAACGATTGATAGATTGATGCATATATACCATCAGAACAGTGAACATCACTGTCACAACAGCGTTTGTTTTCATTCAAAGGCTTTATGATTTTTCCTATAACGGTGGGCCGGTCTCTAGTCAAAATGCCCGGGCCAATTTTCCCAGTCCCAGTCCAGCCCTGTATGCAGCTCATCTGCAGTCTGGTGTTACCTACATCTTCCTATTCAGAAGGCAGAATTTCCGAGTTCTGAGTACAATCGAAAGCACCACGACTGCAGTTTTTGTGTTGGATGTAAAAGGTGCACATGACTCTGTGACGTAGGCTAGAATCATGGCAGCAGTCAATGACGGTCCAGGCGTGGGATTTCTCTCGTGGAAATATGCATTATACATTATACATTATATTTTCCCTTCTATTGGTAGGTGGCACTTGTGGCAAGTAAGCAAGCTAGAAGACTGGCAAAGTTATGGAAGAAACACATTAACAAGAGAACTCTGAGTAAAACCAAAGTTACTTTCCCTAGTAACTAGTTACTTTGAAAGTAACGAGTAACTTGAAGTAACTGAGTTACTTTTGAGAGAAGTAACTAGTAATGTAACTAAGTTACTATTTTAAAGTAACTTACCCAACACTGATATCAATGCATGCTAATTTGTAACTAGTGAAAAAGAGTGTGCATTTATTCTCTATTTATGTTCTGTATCCGTGTGTGTTTCCGCTCTGGCATTCGACTCTCATTGGAGTGTGAAGTTCTGAGTGTGCCAACATAACAACTGACAAAATCACATCTGTATCTGTGAAAAACTCAGCGCATGTATGTATGTTTTCTCAACCTGATGAACTACATGAGTGTGTGACTACATGGCATAAATACTGGATTAACTATGGCAGTCAGTGAATGAGCAACGCCAAAGGATAAGCAAAAAACAGAGACTGTTGAACAGTTGCTGGATGTTACTTACAGCAATCCCCGGAGTCTGTCTATTTAATGGAAACCACAACAGCAGAAATGAGTAACAACCGGACTAATTTTGACTCTGAAGTCTACCACATTTTTCCTTAATGTGATAGTCACAGCTGAGCAAGTGCAGAACCGCTGAAGAAGTTCTTCAGCGGTCGCTGGGATAACTAATTCCCAGTGAAGCTTTAAGTGAACGAGGCAGCATATGCTTTATAGTTAAGTTAAAACCAATAAATTGACATGCACTTTATATATACTACTATTTCTTATAGCCGTCTCACAAGCATACTTCACCGTGGCTCAGGTGGGATAGCGGTGGTTAAATAATGGGTTGATACCTCAGTCTGTTTTTTGCCTTTTCTTTCAACTGTTCATTCACTGACTGTCATTGTTAATCTAAAATTATCCGCAAATTTTAAAGGTTGGTGATTTAATACTGCTCTCTTATAGTCTGCAAAATGGTCCCTAATGTGCCACCGCTGTGAGTAATAGACACATAGATACAGTGTTTTCGTTCTGCTTTGCTGTATGTGGCCTTTAAAATAACAGTAACATATAAATGTGTTATTATATGACTTGAAGTGTAAAGACATTTGAGTGAAGGTTAAAATGCTCCATATAAATGCAATCTATGCAGACAGATGTATTATGACCGCACGTAAGTCTGCACTCGATGCCTCATCTTTTTGGGCTTTAGCACCACCGCACTTAGTATTTCCAGATGTATCTCAGGAAACGTGCCTCATTTGTTCACATGATGATAAATATTGAAATCACCCTGACTCCAGTAAATGTCTTTCAATTTCCAAATAAATCTCTTTTGCATTTCATCAAAAACAGTCATAAACAGTGCCAGTAAATTTAGATCTCATTTCCAGAGAAAAATCTGCATTCCTGTATATAAATCACCATAAATTAGTTATTCCTCTAAAAGCACACAAATATACAGAGTGTACGTGTAAATCCATCACGTCAGCTTTTTCATGGTGAACCTGTTCTTTCCTTTTTTTAAACCCATACACTCACCTGGTGAGGAATAATATTTAGCAGAAGAGATGATACATACAGTATGTGTATCATTTGTAATGGAGCTGTCATTCACACAAGGTCGCACACATACACACACAAGTATAACCTGCTGTTTAACTGACAACCTGCAGCATTTAAACGGATGACAGATGCGTCATCTGACCTGATGAGTGTGTTAGTGTGTGTGTTTGTGTGTGTGTGTGTCATGGGGTCTGATTGGGCCTCTGATCACTACACATACTCAGCTGGGCCCCAGCAGTAAATCACATATACACATACACGCACAAGCGCACACACAGACGGCTTCCCTAAATCTCTAACAGTAACACACCCTGATTAGTCTCATCCGACAGTTGCTAATGAAGTCTAATTAATGTGCACAGTGTGTGTCTACGTGTACGGCTCTTAGCGGCCAGCTGCCCCTACCCTGTCCCGCACCCCCTGGGAAATCTGTCCCCTATCTCGCTCTTTCTCTTTCCTTGTTTTCATTTCTTCCTTGCTCATTGTTTTCATTCTCTCCCCCTTTCAATTGTGCCAAGCCCTCATTTTTCTATGAATGTATATATCACTCTATTCCACTTTTCTTTACTCTCCAAGATACACTCCTCCCTCTTTACTTCTCTATTTTTGTGGTTCATTTCAGTCGAGCCAGACAAATTACAAGCAAACTAGGACTGTAAACATCTGTCTCTCTGTCTGGGACAAAAATATCCACAAAACTAGAGCCAGATTCATGTGAAATTTGCTGTGCATGTTTTCACTCTTAAGAGGAAGAGATCTTTTTTTTTGTTTGTTTTTAGCCATTCTCTTTATAACATCGTTAAGGCAAACTTGGGTTAGATATACATTTACAGTGTGATGAAACCATTAATTTCTTCATGCACTGACACACACTAAAGTCGATGCTGGACCAAGTCATTTCCAGGCTGTGTCAGTTTTGTTGATGGTCAGAGGATAAAAAGATCAAGTGGAGGTTAAAGGACCTATTAAACATGTCGTACTGGAAATGATACTCCCAACATCATGTGCAAACAGGAAGCAAAAAAAACAAACATTGTTATGAGCAGACTATATGTGCTTATAATAAGAGAATAGATGTTATTTTTGTGTTGATTCAGTCAGTTATATCATTCACATTAAATGTCTTTCCTCTGTTACTCAACCCCCTTTCAGTGTGGACTCAAGAGTAAATTGTTTAAAAATGAAAGGATAGAGGATGTATGTAGAAGGAGGATGTTGACCAGTGCAACTGTTAATACATGTTTTTACTGGAAGGTATTGCCTAGATTACAAGGAATGTGATGTTGATATTGTTGTAAACTGAACGTGACTTTCCATTTCAGGAAGAGATAATCATGTTTACAATCTTGAAAAGCAGGAAAAAAGAGTTGGAATGGAAAGAGGACATGATGTGTGAGTGTATGTGTGTGTATGATTGTATCTGGTTAACCTTGGAGGGTTTCATCAGTGGCCCAAGGCCAGCAGACTCACGATGAAATAGGAGGCCAGGGGCCACAAATTTATCCCAGACAAGGCC
>NW_005187491.1:884393-903318 GCF_000239375.1 Pundamilia nyererei
AAAAAAAATCAACATAGACCTAGATCTGGTGTGGAACCCTAATTTCTTTATTTCCCTTTATCAAAGTATGTGTATGTGTATATCTTACAGAGCATCAGGCTAACTGATGACTCAAAGTCTATGCATTATATAAGTCACCAGCATTTTAGAAGGTAATTGTAATTTATTGACTAAGTAAGTCTGACTATATTTATTTTCCTTTTTAATTATGTAGCTTTTACTACAGTGATGAACAAACACTATTCAAAGTTGGAAATTATCCTCTGGTTGCAGGTAACTCCAGCCCCCAACCCCAAAGTAGATGCCAGTTACACTTCAGTGTAACTGTGTGAAGAGTAAAGAGTTCAGTGTGGACATGTTTTGCTCTGTGAAATCAAATCAATTCTTTATTTGGTTAAAATGTGTTAAAACATGCTTTTGCTTTATATGCATTGTTTTATCTGCTCTACTTGCATTACTCTTTGTTAGTTTAACTGATTCAGGAGGTTGGACTGCTGACTTTGGCTGTCGGCCGCGTGCCTCCGTGACTGCCATGTTGATCTCCAAAGGAACAAAACTCCACTGACGCTCTTTTTGCCTCGATCTTCGCCTGCAGATCCATAAGACAGGCTTTGTAGTCACAACATAACTCTCCTACTGGATGAACCTGGATGTGGGAGTACCCAGAGAGAACCCACAGAGACATAGGGAGAACATGCAAATCAATCAAACCCCACACAACTCCTGGCCCCGGCCAGGTGGTGGAGTGAAACTCAGGAGTGTGCTTGGTGTGAGGAATCAGTCTTAACTACACCACCGTGCTGCCAAGTTAGTGTATAATAATTGAAAAAATAAAGCTGGGTATTGACCAAAATAACAGCCTAACAACCTTACATCTTTCGCAAAGATTGGGAGGTTACAAAACAAATTAGTAAACATCATGTGAGATCGTCTTGGCCACCACTCCCCCAGTCATCCAATGTAATCTGGCTGATGAGGGGTCAACAGGTTCTTTGTACAGTTTGGAACGTGACCGAGGTCACTCCTCTCTGTGTGATATTAGCCTACTTTTACCCAAGCTAGAGCCTAAACCCTGTAAGTAAAGGATGACTATCAATCTCTGTACACACGTACACATACACTGAGGTTGCTGAAGGTCACTTTACATTGGCTTCTTTGAAATCTCCCAGGTTAAGCAGATAATGGTCGGTGTTGTGATCCGAACTCGGTTGAGATGAAGGTAACCTTAAACCTTAAAACCTTTAAGTAGAACTTAGTGAATGCATCCCTACACAACTTCTTCTTCCTATATAAAAAGAATATTAATCATTGGTTAAGAGAGAATTTACAAAATTAAATCAAAGAGGGTCAAGAGGAGCTTCCGGTCACCAAACCCATAAACAATGGAAAAATAATTTCTGTAATCACAAAAGTGAAGAGTACAGGAAACCTTTGAGGATTCTAGTGAAATATGTGTCTTAGGTCTTGTTTATGAATCAGGCATGTTCTTCAGTTACAGTCTGAAGAGCACTGAACTTTGCTTAATAAATAAAGAGAGAGTCGTTTACACTGCACTTGGTCTAGCCCCTCCATCTTAAGGACTACAGTGATTTTATTATGACCCGTTTTAACCCTTTCATTGTTTTTGCTAAAAATAAATGGTGACTGATAAACGTATATACAGAGCAGTGCAAAAGCTTGAGTCAACGCTTTGTATTTTCCTATGAAAATGGGAACTGGAGCAGGAGTTTGTGGAAACTAAGACAAAAACAGAGTTTGTACAATTCTGTTGAACTTGAAAATCAGTATTTGGTCTGACCACCTTTATTCTTCAGTGCAGGTTGAACTCTGTCTTGACATTTCTTTAAGTAGACTTCAGGAATAGTTCTACTGGCTTTTTGAAGCTCAGGCTCTAGGGAGGCTAGTGCCTAGTGGCTACTGGTAGTCTTCAACTGTGTGTTTTTCTATCCAGCTTTTACTGCAGTGTCAAAGATTTGATTCTTTCCAGATCTAACCTAATGAATTAATTCCATCCATCCATTGGCAAAATCTTCAAAACCTGAAATGTAGCCCAAGACCATGACAGAGCTTGCACCATGTTTTACAGACGGTTGTAGACATTTGTTGGTCAGACCTTTTGCCCGAGATACATACATAGACTGATTTTTAGCTTAGTTCTTTTTGGCCTTTTCTCCCTGTTTCCCTTCTTCACCAATGGCTTCTTGACAACCACCCTTCATTTCTGATGAGACTTCAGTGACTGGAAATGGCTCCACTTTTGCTCAGATTTTTGGACATGACTTTCAGATACTCCCTTTTAGGCTCTCCACTTCTTTTTTGTCCTCCATTTGTCCAGTTCCCCCATTTTTTAAGGATACATTGCACAGGAAAATAAGACATGCTGAGTTTTTTTTGGCTAAGAGAACTTTGGGAAATAAATTGTTGGCACAAAACTTAAATTTTATGCCTCTCAAACTGTGTTATCTTGGGTGTCTGAAGACAGTGGTTCTTTGCTCAGTCATTCTAATGCGCCATATGCACAGTTTCCATATCCTTAAACAGTATGGCATGTTCGTTTTTGTGACAAAATGTGCAAAACTAACTTTCTTTGTGAGAAAGAGCTCGTTGATCAAACATCAACCAACTCTGGAGCCTAAAGGTAATATCTCTGACCCACTCTAGTTCTTGTCCCATGTGCATGTGGATTTACAGCCCCTTCCAGACTTTGTTGCAACATCAAAAGAGGAAAAACCCCATCAATCTTACACACTTTCCCTCTGTGTCTCTTTTTATTAGTTTTCTTCTCTTTTACCTTCTCTCTCACACATACAAAGTGAAAGACATTGCATAGGTTGGGTGCATTTGATTTATCCCGCTGTGTTTCCTCCATGGCTCATTTCCATAAATCACATGTCAGTGTGTTTGTAGCCAGAGGGACGTTAACAAGAGGCCACAGTCCAAACACAGAGTGCATAAAACCCTGAAAACACTTCCGACACACAGTGCTGACCAGCTCCATGGCTACATCCATCAACGCAGAGAGGAGGTCGGAAAATTTCATGTGGAGACAGTGAGGAAATGTTTTGTCATCTGAAGAGCGCTGTTGAAAGAAAGCGTGTGTGCGTTTGAAGTGTGTTTGTGTCTTCCACTTTCTCAAGTTGGACCACATGCTGAGCTGGGAGAGGTCCTGTGAGTTCATCCGAAATCTGCGCCAAAGTGAATTTCCTTACTGTGTGCTGCAAACACGCACACAATCACAAGTTCTGAGGTAAAAGTTCACATACAACCAGGGTTATGGCTCGGGCGGCGGTCCTTGCTTCTATGGTAACGACCACTTAGATGATCCTTCCTGTGTTTTTGTCTTGAAGGCAAAGTGGCTGTTTGTGTGTGTTTCCCACGATGCAGTGATTGAATCAGCTTTAGCTACTATCTACTGTCCCTCCTCCCTTGTCTATTTACTAAGCACTTCCTCTTTGGCCTCGGGGGTTAAAGTTCACAGTCTAAAATGGGGCTGGATTTTGGCCTTGAGTTTGGCCTGGACTGGCTTTACATGGTTTTACAAATCACTCATTGCTTTTGAAGAGGCAGCCACTCTAAACATCTTATTCTTGTTCTGCCTCATTCCTGCAGTAAATCAGCCGACTGAATGCTTTTGAAGCCATTTAGCCAAGTACTTACTAGCCTATTCTGCTTTAGCCACCTAAAACAAAGTAGTCTGTTCTTTCTGTCCGTTATAACAAGTAAAAGCAAGGAAGAGAGGAAAGTCTAAAAACATTTTCACCACTTTGCGAAGCAGAAACAAGACCCCTCAAAATTTATCTCAAGAATTGCTGCATCATTCTTGCTCTCTTTTACACCTTTGCATGCCTGGCCAGAGTGATGGTTAATTTACAGTGCAGCAATTGTGACTGTTTGTGGAAATATTTGCCAGGGGAGAGTTTATTGAGAGAGGATTCCAACAAGTGCTCTTGTGCAGTTCTCAAAAATCTACCCATGGCTTGACGTGGATGATGCTGTAAATGTTGACTTTGCGACAAATGGGCCAGAACAGTTATGAAGGCAACGGTGGAGTTCATGAGGAATGGGTGAAGCTCACAAAAAATATCAAAGATTGAAAACTAAATAAAAATTGAAATATGGAAAATACAGAGGGTGGATACTTTTCATTGTTTTTAAGACTGAGTTTCACTTAAGCGCTTTGTAGGTTACATCGTCATTCTTCTACAACAGCAGCCCACAGATCTGTTATACCACATATTTTTTGACACTGATTCCATCTGACAACAGACACTCTGTAAAGATACACAGGCAGTCCTTAGCTGCCCACACACTGCCAAAACTGAACCATAGTTTCCCCAGAAAGCTAACTTGATTTCTGGTCAATTGATTGGTAGTTATATAACACTTTCTGCTCTATTAGAGCAACTGAGGGTTAAGCATCATACCCAAAGATACGTTGATATACAAACTAAAGGAGCTGGGGACCAAAATACTGACCTTCTAATTAGTAGATGATCTGTTCTTCTCCTGAGCCATGGCAGCTTAATTTGGTAAACTTTGGAAATTTACAGGCATTCTTAATTGCGGGGTCAGTTTCCACAACTTATTTAAAGATTAAGTAAACATGCATCTTTGTATCTTTAGTCATACTAAATAAACTAATAGCAGTTCCTAGCAGTTATCACCTGAATTACTGTATGGAAAAGACACCTAAAAATTGGAAACTTTAAGTTGTGCGTGATTTGATATCATCACTTCAAAGTGATTAAGGTAAGACTACACAGACTGGCAGATAACTATTTGTGTTTCTTTAAAATTGATTACGCACTATCACAAACTGTTCCTCACAGGGGCACATGTGTGGCCCTGAGCAATGTCAACATATTGACTTATTAACTGCCTCTGTGACAGATGCGTGTGTATGTGCTGATTGTAATCCGTGTTGCTCTGATTAGCATTACACAATCCCTGCATTCCCAAGAGACAAGCTATCAAAGCAAGAGAAAAGTGGAGAAAGAGGAAAAAGGTTTAAAGAAAGAGTAAGAGGTAAGGGAAAGTGGGGAAAGAAGGAAGAAGGAAGAAAGAAGACTTTGCATGGGATTGTTCTGCATTACAATATCGCAGAATTCTTCTTACTAATATATTTTCATTTTAATATACAACCATTTAAAGCAATATAACACAATGGAAATAAAAAAAAAAGACTAAATATAAACTAGGAATTAAAATGGTTACATTGTAGTGAAAGATATGAATGAATAGACTCGAGCTTAATTTAATATGAATATTAAAATACAGTGACAAGTTTTTATCATGATGATGATAATTATAATAAATAAGAGCCTCTGTGCTTTCTCTGATGGAAGTCATTGCAAATTTTAGATGAACATCAAAGACATACTAAGAATGGAAAAGAAACAACACATGGAGATATTAATAAATCATTTGGATAAAAAAATGAATAGAAAGAGGAAGCGATACCGTTTTGACTGCAATGACGACTCAAATAAAAATCTTTAAATATGAGATTCCCCTTAAAACCTTTGTTCAAATATCATTTTCTCACAGTTCACAGTGGACGTGTGAAAGTAAAAATGTGGAAGTAGTGCAAGATCACTAAGGATGTCTAAAAACAATTAACAGTAAACGTCATACAAAATACAATAAATGGCATTTCGAGTAGCATAACCCACTCATGTCGCATGACATTTGGCAAGAAGGTTCCTTTCATACACTGTGGAGAAATTGTCACATTTCAATTTAAGCTGTCTAAGCCATCTTTACACAAGTTCTGTATACCTGAACTTTTTTAAGATGTCACCAAATTAGAGGTGCTTGATAGAATGTAAACACATATATGATAGATAAAAATACAACCAACTTCAATGCCTAACACCATCATACAATACACTCTACATTTAAGAAAATAAAACAAAACAGCTGCCACAAAGGTTTTACTATAATTACAGCATGCTATATGTCAAGACTGAGCAATTAATTTTCCCAAGGGGTCACACAGTTCTGCTCATGATTCATTTTATCTCTTTATAGCCTTATTGGGGTGGCCCTTCACAACAGTCCCAGTTTCTCACATGGGCCCCTGGGAAAGTTAATTACTCACCCCAGTGCTATTGTGTGCCAGGTTGTAAGCCAGCATGAAAAAAAGGCTATCTACTCTCAAGGTAGGTGTAGGGGAATTTGAATTTAAAAATGGCATGACATTAAAAAAAATTAAATCATTGCAGCAATCGTGTTTTTTTCTTTGAAGATAAATAGATAAGATTTTCAAAGGTTAAACGTCATATGACTCATATTCTAAGTCTTTTGTACACTGCTACGTTTTTCTGATGTTGTGTTTGTGTAACATCTGATGTAGACTGGTTGTGTTGTAAAATCTGAGATGTTCAGAATGTTTAGTTTACTGTTTGTTCTCTGATTAAAGAGCTACAGGACAAGTGAATGAACCATAACAGACTGGTGGTAAAGTACACTCAGATCCTATAACTGGTCCTGCGCTCATGTTCGCTCCCCTTCTCTCCCAAGAAGGGTTCTTGACCTGCTGTCTTAACTCACTGGCCTGTTTGCCCTCAACGATGTCACTTTCTCGCTTGATTTCGGTATTCTACACTTCTATCACGCCTCCAAACCAGTTAGAGGCAATTTAGAGCCTCATTCAGGACCAATTCAGGAAGGGAGGGTGGGAGAGAAAGAGGAAAAGAAATCTAATGAAAGCTCGTTCATATAACACAACCTCATGTGATTGTTGAAAATGCTTCAAATTTTAATTTAGCCCTGCTCATAGCTGGTCTTTCAGTTAATCTCACAGGTGTTTGACATGCTTGTGGTTTGGGCTGTGCGCCAGTGATTTTCCACACTTGGGACACAATTTATGGATCTGTTTTGACGCACACAACTGCACCATCATGTTGAAACAGGAAATGGCCCATGCAGCACACACACACACACACACACACACACACACACACACACACACACACACACACACACACACACACACACACACAAGCACAGAAAGACTCAAAATCACCTAAGGAAAAATTACAGATAGGGGTGTTCACATGCTTTCGAAACTGTGGTTAGAAAGAGAAAGACGGGAGGGTAAAAAAAAGGGTGGCAAGAGGAGGACAGCACAGTCCAGACACCAAAAGCTAAAACAAACACAAGAACAGAGAGAGCAAGCCAGTCCAGGTGATAGTTACCTGCCCATCAAGTCTGTAATTTATTCCTTGACGACAGGGCTGCGCTGGCGACATTTCCTCAGGGACTGTCTCCCGCGGCAACCTAATGGAGCCATGGGACCACACCCCCTCTTTGATCACTGATGCCCTGGTCCTTGTAAATTGAAGTTTTGTTTGCAAGCTTGGAAAACCCCCATTTCTAAGTGTGTGCCACCTAAACAGGTAAAGATTGGTGACTCAGGCTTAGGTAACAGGAGCTGTTCAACCGCACTGACTGTGTTATTTCTAAAATTAGCCACGGTGAAAATACAAAAAGGCTTTGAACTACTAAAAGACACATTCAGTATTTAAAAGGAAAGGGTAATCTTCCTCAAATGTCCTTATTTACAAGAAGAGTGGGTTGGAAAAATGAAATAAATATTAAATGATAAATCATACAATGAAAAGCAATATGCATATAACCTGCCTAAAGAGAATATGTAGCTTTTGTAATCATCATCAAAACAGCAGTGAAATCAAAACTGCACCTAACATTTTATTTAAGTAAATTGTCCTGTCAAGAGTAATCAGATAAGATAATCATGATGACTTGCTATTTTGAAGCTGGCACCAAAGTATTTAAGTGCTTTGTTGCTATTGTGCAGAGGAGGGAGAGTGGATATATTGAACAAACAGTACAAGAATGTTGAAGATGGAGTTTCCAGTCCAGAGGAAAAGAGGAAGACCTCAGAGGAGGCCATCCAGAGGGTTGGTGTGACAGAAGAGGAGGCTATAAGAGGAGGAGGAAAGGGATAGGGTGAGACGGAAGTAGGCGATCCACTGTGGTGACCTCTAAGGGATCAGCCAAAAGAAGAAGATATACGAGGTCTATGTTAAAGTTTTGAGCTAGGGTTTGGTTTTGACAAGAAATCACTGTGGTTCTTTTTAATGTGCAGTCTTGTTAATGCAAGGGAATGTGCTGAAGTTGTATGTGACAGTGGTGCACTGTTATTAGCACTATATGTGCTGATGTGGGGTGGCTGCAGGTGAGGTACTAACTGGAAGGTTGGTGGTTTGATCCCAGGCTCCTCCAGTCTGCATCCTTGGGCAAGATACTAACCCCATGTTGCATCCATCGGAGTGTGAATGTGTATGAATGTTAGATATTAAGCACTTCACAACCTAGAAAATGTGCTGCTGTGATTGGGTGAATGAATTAGTTGCATAAAGCGCTTTGAGTGCTCAGATAGAGTAAAAAAGTGCTATATAAGAATCATTTAGTTACATATTTTGATTATTTCATCCAAACAACAGTGAAATGAAAACTATTCTTTGGACCAGTCTGTATCATTTGTTATCAAATAATCATGTTAAGGAGCAAACTGCAAAAATTGTCTGTTTAACCAAGTCTTACAATCTTATATCCAACCAAAAAGTCTTTTTGATTTTGTTTTGAGAGTGATATAATAACAAAGAGTCCAATGAATACAATTTTTAATCTTGCTTTGAGAATATATGACTTTTATTTTATATTTAGTTTAAAAATCTTATGAGGCTACTTTATATCACCAAGACACCGTCTGAGATCACATTGTATTTTAAAACCATTTTTACCTGTGAAATCTTGTTTCAAGACCTCTCAGTAACAATTTGCACACTTAGACTTCTGTTTAGCACACGGGTGAGAAAGTAGCACAGTGGTTAACACTACTCCTTCACAGCACAAAGGTCCTCAGTTAAACTCCACCATCTGGTGTGGCTCTCGTCCACAGTCCAAAGGCATGTAGTTACTGGAGTTAAGTTAACTGGTGATTCCAAATTGTCTGTGGTTGATAGACTGGTGACCCAAAGAAGCTGACTGTTTTAAGATCTTTTCTCTCAGAGAGAGAAAAAACCAATGCTAAATGAAGCATGACTTTATTTGACTTAGAAAAGATTTCTTGAAACACTCATTCCAAGTAACTTATTAAGATTTTTCCCACTTTCCCCCCAAGTCTAGATATTTTTTTTAATATCAAGAAATTTCAAGAAATTTGGCAGATTATTTCACTTGATTATAGTCTGTGTCTTCTCAAATTAAATACTTTTCCCCTTATATTTAACTACCCAATTCTTGCAATGCATGTTAAAGAGAGTTTGAGAGCTTTCTACTTCTTCTCTGTTGCAGGTATATGCGCTTCTCTGTTTTTTTTTTATGGATTTACTTGCCTATATATTCCACATTTCTTTATTCAGTTCATGAGGTTTTATATAAGTAAAACTGTATACGTGCAAACAAGGTCTGCTTTGATCTCTTTTAATCAAGGAAGGGAATGATGATGCTTGAGCAAACAAAGAAAAAAAGAAAAGGACTTGTTATTTCTTCATAATATTGGACACTGAAAGTAGCTTTAGCAGAACAGCTCTGTCAATGCTCTGCACTCCACCCAAATTGTTAGTGTGTCCGAGGGTGGAAATAATCTGTTTAGCAACTTTCCTGGGAAGTTGCAGAGTTAGACCTACCACAGAGGCAAGAGAGTGAATAAGCATATTTCCAAAAGTATTGAAACATTTATTTAAGTCCAGTGTGGACTGCACATAAAATGTAGATACATGATAACTGTGTGGCTCTGAAACAGGGTTGCTTAAATAATTAATCATTTGTGTGACATCATTGTGATTGCATCCATAATTCGACTGACAAGAAAACCACAAGAAAAAAATCACATGCAGTATTTCAAAGACGTTTTCAATACTGCTCACACAGTGTGTTGGAAATGCTGTTTCTGAGAAGCGCAGTGCAGAAAGCACACAACCACTGGACACAGCGCAGTCACATGAGCACTTCATATTAAACTTTAAGGTGAAATATTTGTTCACCTGACAGCGGTAGCAGTTTCACCTTCAGTCCAGTTTAAACTGTGAACAATCTCAGTCAGATATTTAGCAACAGTGTCTGAGTATGTGTGCGTGTGCATGATTGTGTGTCAGTGTGAAGAGAAGGTCTGGCATCCCCCTTTCCCCTCCAGGGGCTAAAACCAAGCTGTCACCTCATTCATCCCTCAGTGACAACCGAGAAAGAGGGGAGGAGTGAAGAGAGTGGATTTTTTTTAAAATTCACTTGTAAAAAAAAAATTGACTGTGGCACAAGAGGAAGAAAGGAAGGAGTGAAAATGGAAACGGAGATAGGTGAGGCAGAGAAATAAAGTAAGAAATATGGGGGCAGGGGGGATTGAATAGCTAAAAAAAGAGAGGAGATATTTGAGCTTGATGATGGGAAGAGACACAATATTGCAAAAATGGAGATGAGAGAACGGGGAGAAGGAGGCAGGCAGAAAGAATGGAAGTGCAGAGAAGAGTTGAGCAACAAAGAAAGATAAAAAAGAGGGAAAAAAAGGTGAAATCAGAGGAAATAGCAGAGATTGTGAAAGCAAGATGACGAGATGGGAGTTATTGACAGAAAAGGGATGTGAACATGTGGATTTGTTTGCTGCTGACAGAACAAGACAGTGGTGGTCATGTGATTAAACAGGGCCGTGAAAATGAGGAAAAACTTCTATGTATTTCTCCATTCTATGAATATCCTCATCTGTCGACAGATGTCTTTGTTCCACTGAAGATTAAGATCCAAACCATGTGCTAGCACTCTATAAAGGACTATAAGAGTGCTGTGAGATGTTTAACATAGAAAGCAGAAGTAGGAAAAATGTGCTCAATCAAACCAAGATCAAGGAAAATGTATCACTGTGATCACAGCAGGCAAACAAGGATTGTATCTGCCCACAATTTGCAAGTGGAAAGGCTGATTTTCGTGGAAATTCAGATTGTGATTAAATTCATGTTTAGTACTCTAGATAATATAATTAAACTTACTGACTTACTGTCCCATGATCTTTTATGGCCCTATCCCAAATCCAGGAAATACCAAAGGAAAGAACACAAAACTTGTAAAAACAAGAAAAATTTCTCCTTGCTGATTTGTGCTTATTTTGCGATTTTTGAGCTAATCTGCCTTCTTGAAAAGCATGAGGTAACGCGCTTCAGAACTGACCTGCAAAAAAAAATCTCCAAGAAGCAAAGTTTGTACAAAAATCAAACAAACAAGCAAACTGGAATGTCAAACATGTTGACAGACAGGCAGAGTGGCAACACCTCCTACTGTCCTCTCTGCCCAGAAGGGAGAATTTACACGCACATCTTGGGGGTCCTCCTCCCCTCCATATTGCTGCCGTGCCTCTGGCAAGCTGTAAAGCAGCAGGTTTGTGAGTTTTTGGGGTGTGGATGATCCAAACTATTGACCACTGCATTGCAATCACTACCATAGCTGAATCAGCAAGATGGCCTCTCCCTGGGAGCGACATATGTTTTACTGTCTGTCTGTCTCAGTCGTCCTCCTACACACACACACACATGCACGCACACACCACACACACACATACACCGTGTCCCCTGCTAACACCTCCTCGGGTCAAACAAATCCCTTTCAAATCTGGGCCTGCAGCCACCACGCAGGGGGTAAGGCGGGGTGACTCTCAGTGAGTGAAGCTCAGTTTACGTGCGTTTGTGTGGGTCTGGGTGTGTTCACATGACTTACTATGTGTGTATGAATTCCTGGATGTTCACGTAAACCATATCATGAGAGTCATAAGATTCTCAAAGAATTTTTTGAACCTTTCATTTTCATTTCCTCATATGTAAATGCAATAGGAGGAACTTGTTTGTTTTGAAATTAAAGTAAAATTAAAGGGCAAATTATTATTTCTGCAATTTGAATATCATTGTTTTTTATTCATCCTTCTTCACAAATACAAGACGTCACATGTGTTAACAGCCGGTCAAGTCAACATAACTAAAGCTGTCTCATTGAGATGCATTCAAAATAACAGTTGGCTTCGTCCACACATCGTGAAGATAAAAATGAGGTGTCTATTTAATACATGAACTAAAATTCAATCCTAATTTAAGTAGTTTAAAGTAAGCGCTTCCTGTCAAGATTAATTTAACTGAAAGGAAAACTTGTTAAAAGGAAAGCGTGACATTCCCCACAACACTCATGGAGTGAAAAACCATGTGTGTGTGTGAGCTTACCTCAGATAATCATCAGGAGAGAACGGGGAAATGGCCTGCAGGGTGAAGCGACATATCCCACATGCTTCTGCCACCAAAAAAGACTCAGTAATACTTTCCATTCTGTGTGTGTGTGTGTGTGTGTGTATGCCTCTGCAGCTGTGTGTACTCTTCATGCACACTTGCATAGACTCAAGTGCACAGGAGCTCTGGCTTTGGCTATTTTGACCGTTTTTTCATTAGTTAAAGCAATTTACTTTTTAGTAAATTGCTTTAACTAGCAGTATTATGCATCTGCTATAGGAAGGAAAGATCTAGTGACTTGAATACAATGACAAATGACCTCAGACTTCAGTGGATTAGACTGAATTTACCAAAATAAATAAAGCTGGGAAACTCCCGTCCAGGTTTTCATTGCCTTGTTGTCTTAGAGCTGCCATTTTCATTGCTATAAGAGAATTGGTGTTGAGGATTTTGGGTGGAGTTTTCTACATCTGTAGATTCGGTTGTTTGACTAAATCGACAGAATGGAGCTGCCACTGGGGGATTTTTTGGGGCTGGGTGGAGGATTTGGGTTGCGGTTTGGTTTTTCTGCAAGCTCTCTATCAAAACTTGGAGAAGTTTAACAAAGATTACATGAAAAGATATGGGAGGTAAGATAAGAGGCCTTTTTGTGGTATCGTAGGTAGATTTTTTACTACATGGCTGCATTACTGGACACTTCTGGATCTTATACACTTGTGTGTCTTTTCTCCAAGTTATCAATACTGTAAAAAAAAAAAGAAGAAACAAAGAAACAAACATCAGAACATATATGGGGATCTGTTTGTCCAAGGTTTTCCTGTTACCTTCTTTAACAGTAACAGGGAGAGTCATCTTTGTTTTGGCGAGTCCTGCTCTCCTTGTTTATAATCCTCTAAGGCCAATTCACTGTCTCAGACATGGGAATTAGACCAGTAGATTAAACTAAAAAGAATTAGCCTGTTGAGTTTTCTCAGCAAACACAACAGCCCCTAAACTCCCCCAACATATAAGCTGCTCACAGGCTCTTTAGGTCTGAGACACACACTAAAAGACATGAATATATACACACAACCAATTAGAGCCACAAACATACACATAATGAGCCTCACTCACAGACACCCAGCCTTCTGTGTTTGCATGTATGTATGTAAACATGTTATGTGAACAGTCATGTGAAAAAGAGTTTTTCACAGGACTCTGGCAGTCCAGAGAACAGAATCTTTCCCTTGGCAACCCTTGCGAACAATCGATATTTAGTCAGTCTTTTTCTAATTGTAGAGGCGTGAACTTAGGTTAGCAAGCTAACCAACGGCTGTAGAGTCTGTGATGTAGCTCTTGGGATTATTGCAATGATGATCTGACTCTTGGATGCTGCAACATCTACTCCTTAAAAGACTGAATATCGCATTGTGCTTAAAAACACCTTGAATGCCCCAGACCCATAAACTGCCAAAACCTGTGGTTTTATAGAGGTGGTCACAGTTGCTGATGATCAGTTAATAAAGTATATTTAATTAGCAACACCTGGCTACTAGGTACCCTCTTATTTTTCTCACATTTTTCCTCAACCTAACGGTAAAGACGTATGGATAAAATTTACGTGTACCAACGCTAATGTGACAAAGCTTTGTATCAGTAAGATTTTTCATTTATCTTGAATGTGACTTTTTTTGTTCTTCCAGTGTCAACACAACACCGATTGACAACAGCAAAGCAAACAACGATAGGCAACACTGCTGCTTGGTGTGTTAACATCCCCTGAACAACTGCATTCTTGAGTAATCGGAGCTCTGTTAGCAAGTGCTAATTGACTTGGCAAATGTTAGTTCACTGTCATTTAGTTGACACTTAATTTCCTCAGTTACATTAGTTACCAGAAACACTCCACACTCTTATCCACTTGATTAAAAATGTTCATCATTTCGTCACACTTTAATTGTCTGTCAGTTCTCCGGTAACTTTTGTTGGAAAGCATATATGTACTTGTTACAAAGAGACAACTGATATAACTCGAGAGGAATTTTATCTTAGGAATGTGTTGAATTTTTTTTTAATCTCTATTAATTGCTATTACGCCCACATTTAACTGCATGCTTTTAGAGACTCTTTCTGTTTTAAGGTTTCCATAGTTCTGCAGAAAGTTTCAGAACATCAAGAATGATAAGATCTCTTTTTATTATTAAATACCAACCGTTTCAAGGAAATCAAGAAAAGGAAACTCCACAGCTTATGCAGAACAATAACAGCGTGTAATTAGAAAATTAAACTTGGAGTGATTCTAGTGAATTTTGCTTAAAAATAATGTGTCTACTAGTTCCATGCAGATACAACTAAAACTGATTACATTGTGCTTTACATCAATCAGGTTTGGACAACAAGCATAACACAGGGTTCTACTGCTGAACTGTTACCTCTCATTTGCCGGTATCTTTATGTTAGGACACATCATTTGTCACCTGTACTTTTAAGTGCAACTTTAAAAAAATCCACTTGAACATTCAGGCAGTGATGTTCCTTCTCTGACATCGGATTGATCCTGAGGGGCTCTTTTGCTCCCCAAATTGCATTGCAAGTTTTTATTTATTAAATTCTTTTAAATAAGGGATAAACTGAAACCTCTGTTGAATTAGTGACTCTAACTCAGGTGACTTTTAGCTTGTATCACTAGACAGTTCAGAGAATGCTAGTACTGGCTCATTCCCTGGCTTTGTTCTTTAGCTTGTTGATGCTAATGCTAGTGGTTTTGGGACATTGGCTACATAAACAAACAATGGAGGGAAGCTGATTGCATTTACCTATGTATGGTTGACTTTGTGTGTGTGTGTGTGTGTGTGTTTGAGCTGTAAAACTAAAGTTCTCTTTAGTTAATTCTCATAAGCATACACATTCAAACCTCAGTCTAAGCAACAAAAAGAACCGATGGTCATTAGTATAAGGTACTCTTTTGGCAAAGCTAGGATAGTTGAGTAAAGCTTTGATCCAGAATTTCTGCACATCTGAATTCTATAAAGCAAGTTATTTTCATAAATAAGATTGATTTAACTGTTATGGAAATGATCCCACTTAATATTCCTTCCTGTTACAGGGGTGTCTATTTTTTTTTACGTTTGGCTAGGGATTTTGTTTTTGTTTAATAATTACTGTTTGTTTTGAAACTACAGTTAATAACAGTGGGCTATAATGCAAATGAATAGTTTTCTCTGAGAAGAAAAGTTTGCATATTGTGTACCATTTGGTTATTATCTGATAAAAAAAAAACAATTGCGTTCTGAAAAGACTACATTAACCTCTATCAATTCAAATCTTGTGAAACCCGATTTCAGCTTCCAATGCAAATCAGTTTTAGAACTTGCTGTTACATCAACCATACAGTCTTACTTTCTCTGTCAATAATGTGTGAAGTGACAGTGAACAGGCCAAGGGTCAAAGTCACAAGGCCTCGACAGTACAACCTCACAAAAGATATTCACAGCTTTTTTTCACAATGATGGGCGAGCTCTTAATGATGATGGACATTGCTGTCGTGGAGAGTCACAGCATTGTTCCGCTGACATTCCTGCCAGTCATTTGGGGCTGCGTTTGCCTGCCCACCTCTTTCCATAACAAAGACCTGGGTCACCTGACGCCCCAACTTCACCCATTTCACTCAGCAGCCTCCCAGCTAAAGTAAACACACTGTTAATTCAGGATAATTCACCATAACCTATAGCCCCGGTCATATAAATTCCTCACCTCTGTATCTCCTCTCTTTATCTTTATCTCCTTTCCTTCTCTAGAATGTGGATATTATGTAGCTTTCAAAGAAAATCCAATAATCTCCAACGTTACAAATTAGCAACATTAGAGAGTTAACAGTTTTCTAACTTGTATAATTACATTTCTGATAATACTGTGTCTTTACTGTTTTGGGGTTTTCACATTAGTTGATGAATTCACTCAACTTTTATTTGAAGCCATGCATTTTCACATCACTTTGTTACACTGTGGAAAATTGTAATTGGAGTTGGGCATTCAAATATCCAACCTGAATTATCCTGTTACATTTTTTAAAGCCTAATCATCCGATCAAATTTGTTTATGAATGTTCTACACCTGCTTCTTTAATAATACTTTAATACTTAAATAATACTCATTAGGCTCAGTGTAAGGTGTGTATAAGGAAATAATTCCTCATTAACTTGGCGTGCATCATATTAGCATAACATAAGTAGCTAGCACAGTCGTGAATATAGTATTCGAATCAAGTATTAGCAACCTCAAAGTTTTTACGCTTCAATTACACCTCGTGTGTCTGTTAGTCCGCTAGGGTCTGCTCAGGTCCTAAATAAAGTTTTTTCTGAACTTGTCCATAGAGAATTGAGGTTACAACACCAACTACACATGTGGCCCAAGCAGGTATAAGAAATATAACAGGTATTACTCTTCCTGTTGGGAAGCACTGTTGGGTGTAACATGTAATCACGTTACATTTTTCAGTAATTACCAATTTCAGTTACAATAATATTGTGACTTGAATTAGGTTCTTCAGTTATTTGCTCACTGGGCAGATAGAGAGATAGAGAGGAGTGTGTAGGAGAATATAAATGGTGGAGCGGTCAACAGTGGAGCTATAAACATTCCTTTTATTTTAATTGCATAAAAGGACAAGAGAGTGATGGTAAAGTTTAAACTGCGTCCAGGACAGAAACAATTGCATTACACAGAAAATTCGGCTCTTTACAAAACAACAAGCTAACACAAAGCTAGCCAATAATAACTAGTTGGCTGTTCTAGCTTATTGTGTTGTTACTTATTGTTTGTTGTCCTGTTTTATTGTTTGTTTTAATTGTCGCATGTTTTTACTGACTGTGAAGCACTATGGTCAACACTGTTGTTTTAATATCTGCTATATAAATAAATTTTGATTTGATTTGATTTGATTTGAATAATGCAGACTCAGTACAAGGGATGGGAATCGAGAATCGGTTCTTGTAGAATACTAAGGGTAAATACTAAGAGAGAAATTATATGTGTGTCCTCATTGGGATAAGGATTTGTGTTGTTGTGTGGGACTGTAGACTATATTATTAACTGGTAATTATGAGGCAATACGTTTCAGGTCAGTTTATGGAGTAACAAGAAAATAATATACTGAGTAGTGTGATGAATTGTCTCTGGGGAGTAATTAAGTAACAAGTAATGTGCAATAACCTTTTTTGAGTACCAAATTCAACACTGGGAATTTGCCTTATCCTTATCTCTATCGATGCACTGAGCTATGGGTAAGTTCAACATTACATAGGCACTCTTTTAAAAGCCACCTCTAAGACCTGTACCTAATTGGGAACTGGTTGCTCACATTACCACTTAAAACAACAAAAACAAAAAAGCATGCACCATTGTCCTCAAATTTGCCAGTCCCAAAAAAAACCTGGAACCACTTATAACACAATCGGTAGGATCGGGAGTTCCACTATGTTGATAAAACTTGAAAGAAGTAGCAGCTTCTGCTATGTACAATAAATAGTTTGACTCTCAGTACAGCTGAACTGCTGGTTCTCAAAAAGCATTTGGCACCAGCCCCATCTTGAAAGGCAAGAAGGGTATTTTGGATTTTTCATATCTTTATTATACATTGTAGGTTTTTGTGTTGTGAATTTGGTTTAATTTGAATTTGATTTCCAAAAAAAAAAAAAGGAAAACATTTCTAAAAGGTTGGATTTTGCAACAAACGTGTGAAAGTACAGCACCAGACAGTACTCATTACTGCATGCTGTTAAACACTGTAGCTAGTAGGCACGAAATACCAAATGAAAGTCTTAGGTGAGCAGTGGAAGTTGAAATACAAAGCAGCCACAAATATGATAACAACACAACCATGAAAGAAAACAAAAGCAAAAAAGCTTTGTATTCCTTAAAAGGCTTAAAGACAACTGTTTACTGTCCTGCATCTTATTTAATGGGTTACTAGTTTGAGATCTCCAGTGACTTTCCACTGGACTCTGATTCATGCTCTGCCTCATAAAAGTGGCTCCAGCAGTGTTTGTCGTCTACCTATTAGCTTCAGCAATAGGGTAAAAAGATCCAATGAAAAACAAATGGAACGATCCATAAAAAAGCAGAGGAAACACACACAGAAAGCCTCTTGTTTTGATGCCCGTTCAGGTGTAAAATGTGGAGAAAAGCATTTGTAAAAGGGAAATCCAATTGCTTGCAAGGAAATGTGGCAAGTTTGTATTTCACAAGTTTCATATTCTCCTTGTCTGTTCACAGACAATCGAATCGCAGTGAAATAATGAGCAGAAAATGCTGAACGTTACAGCAATTAATGACAAAGTCGTAGGTCAGAGAAGGTACTTTTTAAAGTTTCCTCTTCCAAGCTGTTTCCAATTTACATTTTTTGTGCAATACCTTTATTTCCCTTAAAGATAAATATTTATTTATTTCCCTTCAGCTACATTTTCTCTTTCCTTTTCTGTAGAATCTCTTTCAAGTTTTGCTTCCATGACCTCACTTAAACCCCGACTTTTTGTTTGTTTTGGAATTTGATACTAAAATAGAAATTTGAGATAGGTTTTAATGTGACAGTTTAAAAGTGCAGGGAAAATATGGATATATGTTGGCTGTTTTTCTGTAAGAGGAGATGCACTTCATTCCCTTTTCTTTTCTCCTCCTCATGCCACAGTGAACGGATCATTCATCCTCTTATCAGGTGAATC